>NC_092465.1:27580582-27916582 GCF_047495875.1 Pithys albifrons albifrons | reverse complement strand
TCAATTCTGTGAAAAGTGCAAGATTCACAATCAGTTCCTAATGTTTATATTTCACCTGGTACATTTTCAGAGCAATAAAGCTGAAGGAATCTACTTTGCCACATGAATAGATGAAGTATGGATTAGCCTGAATTAGCAAGACTTTTGTCCTTTATTCTCCTTTTCCTCCCCCTACCAGATATTATCTTGAGAGTCATTGCTGCAATTTTCTTTCCAGATTAAGAGGAGAAACACATAATAGACAATCTTTTAAAGCTTCACTAGCAGGTTTCTTTGTGCAAATTCTCATTACAAGATTTATGGGGAAACTGAGGGCTGTCCAGGTGCCCTATACCTTCAGTTCATGGTTTCGAAACATTGAAAACATCATCACTGCCACCAAAAAACCAAACAAAAACCTCAGAGTAGTACCTGTATGCCCACCCTACCTCCCTTCTTCCTTTTCCATGTTCTCACTCTGATATCATCTCCTCAATATATGCCAGCAAAAGCATTTGTTTGAATGGATTTCCGCTTCAGACTAACCAAGTAAAAAAAAAGTAAAGTAAACCTCAAGTAAAACTCAATTCAACTCACTAAAAAGTCATACAAAACTTTCAGTCACACTGAAGTATTTTAGTGTGAGCTGCAAGATATTAATGGAAATAACTATCCAAGAGTTATACTGGAACCCTCTGATCTGAACTACTACATACTTAAAGCTGTATTGAGAACTGAAATACTGGGAATTTTGAAAACATACTATTTTCCTCCCTTCTAAAAATAAGCAGAATCACACTTGTCACCTTCATGAACAAAGACAGACTCCTACTAAACATCACCCTTAGCACTAGTTGAGAGGAGGAAGTTTGGGTACAAGTTTAGAGGGCATTGGCTGTTTGGCACACACCCACCACACAGGCACTAAGCAGAATGTGATTTATTTTCCTTTCAAATCTGAATGAACTGCCACAGAGAAAGGAACCATTACTGTGTACTAAAAATATCCAAACACAGGGGGAGCACAGAGGAGTTGGTGCACTGTAAATTCATATTCCAACATATTGCACACTAACTTTCCTGTACAGACAAGCCCTTAGACTAATAGGCACCTGGGAGTCTTCAAGTCTGAGTGCCCAATAAATAAAAAGGCTATTTTATTTTATTTTTTTACTGGTGCTCTGGAACCAAGCTCTGATGTCCCTACTCAGACAATGCTTCCATTGAAATCAAGTCTTGGTCTATTATTAAATACTATTTCTTTTACAGCTGCAAGCTTTCCAGGTTGGAGGACAGGGATTTCCTATCAAGCCAAATCACTAATCTCAGTCCAAAGGGGATTGTGCAGGCATTTATTTTGATTTTATATAGGTACCTAGATACTGCTTGATTTAACAGACTTGCACTGGTGCCTACTGAAGTAACTCCCCTCATATCCATCGATTTCCAACTCAGATCAACTCAAAACAAAAACAAAACAAAAATTCTGAGTTAATCTCCTTCTAAAAATTGTTTCAGACTCAGGTTTGTTTGGGGCGAAGTCAAGGACCACATTTGAAATCCTTAGCACAGCTTTACGCTCCAGTTTCTCAAGCTTTAAGAGCAGAGTGAACCCTCAGAGCAGAAAAGAGTGTGCATTTGAAGGCTCCACAGCAGTGAGTTCACATATTTCTGAGCCCCAAGTCACTTTGGGCCTCTCCTCCCCACCCCAGCAATCTCCCATATTGACGGACGAGCTCGGGTAGAGCCCACTAAACCCAGAGAAACACGGCGAGACATGAAGTTAACTCGCTGCCAGGAGTTCACAACGCGATGTATCGATTTCCCAGTCACAGTCCTGCTTCAAGGAACCTGCCTACCCAGAGCCAGGCACTGCAAGGAATCACTGGCGATACTGTGGAGCTGCAGGGGTGAGCCAGAAGTGAGGTTTAGGCTAACAGAGCAGTCCCGGCCAGCATTCGCTTGGTAGCTCTGTCTGCAAGAAGCTGCTCAGACTCTGACACAAGAAGTCCTTGAGGTTCTCAACCAGCACATGAAGGAAACAGTCACCTACAAGAACGCTATTGTAGCTTCCTTCTTACTACACTTTCTGCTTTTTTGGAATGATGGGTCTGCGACAAACATCTTCCTTCCAAGCGGTTCACTCATTTATAGCGGTGTTCATGGTAAGCTTGACAGCTTTATCTTCTCTCAGCTACTTACAGCTGTGACTCCATTACTTTGAAGTCAACTTGGATTTGGTTGGAATGAAGTCCAGACATCAGTGACTATGGTTTAGTGTGTCACCTGCATTTGTTATCTTCCAGTAGACAATTTAATCAATTATAGTTTTTTGTCTAGGCACCAGAACAAGACAAAAACGCTGATCAGCATTTCACAGGGTTGTTTCTTCACTGCTAGTAGGCCATTTAACATCTGATAGACCATACACAAAGGTCTTCCCAGGGGCTTAGAGTGTTTGGGTTGTTCTTTTTATAGTGCAGAAGGTCATTAATGAGCAAGCCAAAGCAGCGTGGAAATAGCTAGACAAGTCTTGTTGAGTTAATAAGAAACTGTCATTCTGCTTCAATACTTTCTCATTAAGCCTAGCAATGTTCACGTCTAAGGAGACTGATGGTACAAATCTATTTTAATGCTCAATTTAATTCCTCAAGACTTGAATCAAAGCAAGTTTACCCCTCCTTTTTTTTTCTCCTTGACTTTATCAGTTCAGCAATTTCTGAGGAATAAAAAACGCTTTACCTTTTCAACAGATGCAGCTCGCAAGGTGAAATTCAGATTTTTTTTAAAAAAGACCTAGATGTACATTGACTTTTCTGAACAGAAGACCAGTCACCCTGAAACAAACTTTGTCCTCCTGTTCTTATAAGACAGTCTATAATGCTGGGCACCATATCATCATAGTTTGCATGTTTTCAAGGACTAGGGTCTTACAACAGCTTTGTTGCCATATTTTTAGTGTCACACAGAAATTAACTCCATTGCTTAAATAGGACCAACACACAGATAGATACCACCTATAACTCAGTATGAAGGATCTGCCATGCAATGTTAACAATGAAACTAGAAAGCCGCTTCTTGCCAAGAGCTACATGACGAGAAAAGCTTTATTAACCCTTTAGCTTCTCTCCTATGCCCCACATAATTCTGGTGCTCTGAGAAGGATCTTAATCGAGTTCACACGCCTCTGTTGTTACTAAGTATCCTTCTGCAGATGATCAGTTACCTGTTTTTCAGAGTTTTTGTTGCCAGACCAATTTTCTCTTAAGCAGCTTTCACTGCTGTAATTGCTATTCCAAGCAACTGACTTATTAGAAGCTCAACACTCAGATGACAAGGAAATGCTGCTCAGATTCTTAAAGTTTTGCAACAGTGACCTTCATGTGACACAGAAGTTCCCCTCAGTCTTGCCATACAACTCATTTAAGTGAAGATGTGGGATAAAACATAACTTCCTTGCTGTCCATTTGCTGATCCTTGGTCACTGCAGGCTCAGTCTCTTCCTACCATCAGATCACACACAGAAAGCCACACTGGCACTGATGCAGCATTTGGTAACTTAGGCCTGGCTTCAGACATATGGAAGTCCAACAGAAGAGAGAAGGAACAGATTAGAGAGAAGTTCATCAAAGGAAATAGATGGGAGAGAGTCACATGTTTCCTTTTGTACTTTACATGTACAAAACCTTCATGTGTGTATCAGGCCAGAACTGCTAACACTGAGCAATATCAGTTCTCTCCTGCTGTTTTGAACAGTAAAGAAAACAGTCCAGTGCATTACTGAGGGAGTTTCATTCTCTTATCTGTTATTCTCCAGCATTTGTTAGCTAAAGCTCTTAACTCTCCTGGCTACCCATTGCTCACACCAGGGAAGTTCCTAAAGCACACCTTTTCACACAGCATGGGTTTCATCTCATAGTTGATTTCTCTTTTCTGAACTCCACACATACAGAATTTCTTGTTAGTAAGCCCATAACGACTGTACATCCGAGCTCTGAAAACTCCCTCTAGAGCTGTTTCCACAGAACTCATTTTTATGTTAGTTTCTTTTCCTTTTCTTCTCCTTACAACAACCTTCCAAAAAAGTCACTAGATCTTTCAAGGCAAAGTATTACTTCCTGCAGTGCAGATACTGTGGTAAGGACCTGAAGTTGCTGAAGATTTGAAATCTCAAATCGTTAAGGTCATACAAAGGTGAAAAGTATTTAAAGAACTGAAAAAGAGGTGAGAAATATAAGGTACATCCTAACATACCAAAAATATTGCAGTACCCCAGTAATGTAAATAAACAGTTTCATTATAGGCCATACCCGTTCTTGTGGGATCCTTCAGAAACCCACTGATCTGAGATAACTAAGAGAGGTCTCCCCTTGTAATTCCATGAGTATTTCCCATTATTCACTGTTGCAAAAACAGTGCAAGACAACTACAGACTTCTTCCTTTTCAGCTACACATTTGCCAGCTGAGCACTGGTAATTTCCTCAGCATTAGCATTCTTGAGGTTAATGCAGCTGCCAGGGAGAAATAAATGGAAGATGTTACTTAAGTCTATAGTACATACCCCGCTACCTTAAAGCGGATCTAGGGCTAGTGCTGGAATTATGCCTAACATTACCACAATCTACTCTGCACCAAGTGAAGGCACAGTGGACGACAATGTGAGACCACAGAAGCAGCAGCATGGGCTGGTGGGACTGGTGAACACTAAAAAAGTCTTGAACTGCATTTTTCTGGTGAGGGAGATGGGGGCAGTAAGGCAGCAGAAATAACATTGCCCCGAAGACCAAGAGGAGCTGCTTTGATTGTTTCTGGTGCTTATTGCAGCTGGTCAGCTCTGTAACAAAAAGCCACTTCTGACAATATGAAATAATGAGAAATAAGCCTGCAAAATTATTACTGAGAATTCATACAAGGCTTAAAAGCTTCTGAAGCTGTTCTCCTGAAGTCAGTATTCCAGATTTAAAGAAGGAACTCTGTTTAGCAAGGTGCAGTTTCCTAGCTCTTCTATCTGCACTTCAACCTTTAGTGACAATTGTAAGCTATGTCAGCAAAACTGTTTTCCATGCTGCCATCACTGTTTCCTTCTTGCTGTCTTATCAGCCCCAGCCTTCAGTTGTACAGGGCTCTACATGCCAGTATCACACACAGGCTGATCTGACTCCTTCCTCAATTATCATTAAGTCAATATAATCAGCCAGCATGGAAAAATTATGCAGGCGTTACCCCCATTCTGGAGACAGAAAGATACTGGAGTCTTTCTCCCCCAGGCAAGAAATGAGAAGTGTGAGATGCAATTTGTGATGAAATTCAGAACCACGCTAAACTTGCCTGGTTTCACATTTCATTACCTTCACACTACAAAGGTTTGGCAAGGTAAGAGATACTCTGCCAATCAAGAACACATAACATCAAGAATTCAGGAAGCTTCCAGCATGCAGCAAGGTGAGAAGTTGCAGTCTCAGTCAAGCCTTTCATTGAGATTTGTTCAAGCTCTGAACTCTTACAGGGTTTTGCTCATGGGCCAAGAAGCTGCCAAGCAACTACACATACCCCAACAAAAGTAAATAGACCCATTTCAGCCTTGCAAATGGTCATGGGGAACAGAACAGCTGGGAATGCTGCATTCCTTCTTGGGCTTACAATATCAGTCTTATGCCAAAATAGGACTGGGGCACACTCTCAGAAGGAAGCTCAGAGCAGGATGAGAGCAACACCCCCTTGCTAAGGATGCACCAACAACGCTGTAAGTCTCAACAGCAACAGACAGCTTAGGGAAGAACTCTTCACATGGTTACATTTAATTTGATACCCACCATATGTGTCATCAGTTCCAAGAGTCATAACTATGTATTTAATTGGAATTCATATCCTTCTCTTCCCTCTCCTGACCAACATCCCATGGCACATGAGATTGCCCACACTGTAAAGTTCCTTTGAGACAAGCTCTGCAGAGAGCATAGGTAAGTCATTAAAGCCTATACACTGCACATGAAAAAGCAGAGGTGTGGATTTAAGCCTTTAACTGCTGGGTAATCCTTGTGCAACTTCGTCCAGATATTGTGGGGAGAGGAGGGCGGGTCTCAAAAGTGAAGATCCTTCTCTACAAGAGTTCTTTTGTCTCCTAAAAAAAAAGAAAAAAAATCTGAGTTTTTACAGTAACTCACTTCAATGTCATGCCCTGCCAGCGAGTTACTCTATGCAGCTTTCCACACATCCTTGAAACAACGGCTCTCCCTGCTGGTGCCTTCACACCCTGTACCACAGGGCAGCTATGCAGGGAAAAGCACCAAATATCACCAGCAGAATGGCTTACTTCTGTCAGGGAAAATCCTGCTCCATTCTCTCCAGGACTGAATTTTATTATTTTAGTAGTTGTTTCCCAAGTACTGTCCTTAAATACATATTGAGAAGACAGTCTTCTACTGCTAAAGAATTACTGACTTCGAGTTTAATCCCTCACACCTTGAGCTGATGCTAGCAGCAAAACTGGCTCCTGGGACTTCGTCAGGAGACAGATTGCTGTTTATGGATGGTTTTGCCTTCTCATTCTTAATTTACCCAGTAGTTGAGGTCTGATAATTGACATCACCAATGTTGATTCAGCAGCTTTAGTCTGGCTCATAGGCCACCTGCAAATTTGGATTTTAAATAAAAACCAAATTCCTTTCTACTGCTGCCTGATACATTTCAGAAGACCTTTTACCTATCGTATCATTTAAAGGCTGATACCAGTTCAAAGATTTGGAAACAGATCTGAACCTCAAATCTTCAATTCTAAAATATTACCTAAAAGCATCAAAAAGGGAGAAAACTCCACCACTCCCCTGGCCATGCTATTGTCACTTTTGCCTCTAGTAAGTTTTAATTTTTTTATTTAACCCTTACGGACACATACTAAAACATTCTTTTAACCACCCTATGCATTGAGAAAAATGACATTTGATAGGACTATCAAACCCCATATCTGAAGCCAGAAGATACTGCAACATCAAGTTCCAAATTTCTCTTGGGGTGAGAGAGTTAAACATATTCAGTAATTTTGATGGGTGGGTTTTTTTTCAACATCAAATTTAGAACTAGGGCTGTTCTCTCATCCTATGCTTTGGCAACTTATTTACTGAGACCAATGACACTGAACCACAGGTGCAGCACAGATTTTAGTGAAGAAAACTATTCTGCACAAATCTGAGCCTGACCTAACCTGACCAAAAGTTGACCTTCACTTTTACAGATCTAAACAAGTGGCTGGAAAAGATAAGTGTAGTATTACACAACTGAAAACCTTCTTTGACTATACAGCAGACTTTACTAAAAAGATATGTTTACACAGAAACAGAAGGATTTTATATATTAACTTTCATTTCTGAAAACAAGACTCAGACTAAGTTTCTACTTCCTTTGTTTCTATTTTAGTCAGGCTTCTTAGCCACATTATTGCTTATCACAGTGTAGCATCTGAGGGGAAATTCAGCAATCAATGCGTCTGGGCCAATATTCATAGTGAGGAGGAAGAGTCATTGCCTCCTATTTATACAGTCAGTCAGATCCCCTGTGGGCTTTTGACTGCTATGGTATCTCATCACTTTATGGGGTGTTTTGACGAGAACACTTGAAACTAGGACTGAAAAAAATAAAAGGCTACATGGATTTTACTGCTCAGGTTTAAATCAATTCTTGCAAGTTAAACACATAACCTCATACTCCAGTCTAGACAGACTCCGGAGAAAAACTAATAAGGTATATATAAAATGTTTATCAGGAAGAAGCTACATGGTGACATCGCTGAAAACTTCATCAGATAGGATTTGTGCTACTTGGATGACACAACACAAATATAAATTAGTCCTAAACAGCCAGTTAAGCCAAGTTTGAGACTTTTCTGCATAGTGATGTGATGCTGAACACCAGGGACTCAGGAAACACAGGGAGAAGACACACACTTAAAAAATTGTTTTCTACAACTCTCCATAAGCCTGGACAAACCTCTCAGCATTTACTTACAGTAGATGTACAAGGAGAAGGACTTCAGTGGAATTTACCAAATGACCTCAAAGCAGAATCAGTTTTTCAATCAAAGTGAATACAAATCCAGAAGATTCAAACAGGATTAAGAATTTTTTTTTGCACTCTAGTAAACTGGTTTATACAGAACTTGTGTTAAGCCAAAGGGATTGCATTCCATGCTCAGAATGAGCATCTGTCTTCTTTTTTCCCCCCCCAAATCCAGTATGGTAACAAAAAGAGCAATGCTCTACAGAATCATAGAATTTTTTAGGTTGGAAAAGACCCATAAGATCATTGAGTGCAACCATTAACCTTACACTGGTAAGTCCAGCACTAAACCATATCACTAAGCACCACAACTACATGCTCTGAGGGTGCTGACTCTTCATATAAAATCCTTACATTCAAGTCACACCTCTCAGAATCAACTGCCTGCCCTAAACCTATTTATCCTATGAGAAGAATCAAGAAATGGCTTGGGTTGGAAAGGACCTTAAAGATCATCTAGTTCCAGTCCCCCACAGACAGGGACACTTTCCAGGAGACCAGGTTACCCCATCCAACCTGACCCTGAACACTCCCACTGATAAGGCATCCATAACTTCTCTGGGCAAGGTGTTTCAGAGCCTCTCCACCCTCACAGTAAAGAATTTCTTCCTAATATCAAAACTAAAACTATCCTCTTTAAGTTTAAAGCCATTCTCCCTTATCCTATCATTATGTGACCTGTAAAAAATCCTGTTCCATCTCTCCTGTTGGCCCCTTTAGGTGCTGGAAGGCTGCTGTAAGCTCTTCCCAGAGCCATCTCTGGTAAAGTTAAAATAAAGCCTTTAATTTTTTGTTTTAATTATGCTATTGATTTACAAATACATCTCTTAGAGCCATATTCAGGAAATACACACAGAACATTCATACAGAACTTATTAATTAAAATGCAAAATGTCAGTGTTTGTAGCTCAGTCTTCAGAGAAACTGAGCATTTATTGCTACCAAAGTCACTGGTAAGGATGCATGCACATCACTCCTAAACTAAAAGTAAAAATCAGACCATCACTTTCTAAAATACTTCAAGATTTTTGGATAAGTATTATAGAAATGAAACTAATTATTGAAATATTCACAATTTTTAAATATGCAAAGCACCTGCGAATCAGTCTTTGGATCTTCATTGCAGCAAAAGAGAGAATGGGATTTGCTTTCCTCAACAATGAGGAGACAAGTGATGTCTAAAAAGAGAGTAGCAACTATCTGTTAGAGCCATTACAATTACATAAATTGTTCATTATATGGTACTGGCAAATTATTCTGAAGAGCTTCAGAGCTCACAGTTGTGCTAAAACATGTGGAGAGGTTAAGGCAGGAGTGAAACCAAACCTGAAGTTTTTCTGCACCTTCCTAAGCTTTTTTTTTTTTAAGTGAAATCAAGTCTAAATTTTGATTGTTAACATGCACCAGAAATATGGAGTAAAAACAAGTAACTGTGAAATCAGTATGCAAGAGAAGAGACTTCTCAATGAGCAAAGAGCAGGAAAAAACCCCAGCTGGCAGAAGATCTGATCTTCTAAGTCCTATGGCAACAAAACTTCCTGCTCCTTTCTCTGCTATGTCTTTGACTCTATGTTTCTCTCAGAGACTGGTTTCAATCATGGTTCAGACACTGACTGCAACAAACTAAGTGCTGTCTGGCTTGTGGTGCAGATTCTATCTGCTTCATCCCATCAGGGTAAAGTTAAGGTAGCAAAACAATCACTCATTTGCAGAAATTGCATACAGTCCACTGCTAAGCGATGTATGAGTACCTGTAAGTACAGACACTACCGATTAATGGCAGAGCACCATCCTTCCTTATAACCCCTCCCTGGGACCAGCAGAACCGAAAAAGTACACCTGGAGTAGCCGAGGACAAGTTCAGTCTCACAGTATGTCCTGAAATGCCACCTATTTTCCCTTGCTGATCCTACCACTAGTCGTAGGTCAAAGTGAAACAGGAGCCTCCCAGGGCACAGGACACAGCCACGCTGGTATTAGAAGCAACTGCAAAAGCAGTTTTATCACAGCAGATGACAGCCAAAACATGCCCCAACAACCCACAAAGAATGAACAGCAGTTCTTTACACAAATCTGTAGACATGGATTTAGCTTGTACCATAAGTCCTAAACTGATCCTAATCCTCTAATTTATAGAGGAAAACAGTTTTCTTTATCTTTCCCTCAGCAAGTCATCATCAGAGAGAACACAGAACAACTGGAAGTTCTCTTCATGTCTCAGGTAAGTTTTCATGCAGAAGTTTTAGATCCACTAGCACAAGAATACATTTCATTTGGAGTGCTCCTACAACAGTGGACTGCAGCAATTGTGGTCAAACCCTGGTGTGCAAATCCTGAAGGGTCATGAATATTCTCTCATCAGCAACTCCTGTGATGTAACTAACAAACTGGCACAACAATTTCAGCATTTGTTGTTTGCAAGGAGATGAACCCAAACCCCTTATTACCATATATCATAAGCACTTACAGTAAGGTGAACTAACAGGGAACAGATCTCTTTGCACGTTGCTGAAAATTACTGTATCCACCTTTAGTTATCTCAGTGGCAGAGATAAGCAGGGCATATGAAGGATTAGCATGTTACAATCAATTTCTACAAAACAGATTGAAGGAGAGAGTGCAGCCAACTTGATTTCTGTGCTTTTGCTTGGTAGTTGCTTTCAAGATAAAAGCCCATGGAAAATTCTTGTATTTAGAGACTATTCTGTAATTTTTGTGAGTGGTAATTAATCAACTTTTATTAAAACTGATTTCTTTATTATTAAGCCTCAAATAAGATAGATCAAGCATCAACAGTCAAAATTATTTTAACGACACTTACAGTAAGTTTTTATTTTGTATCAAAACTCAAGGATTACAAGTTATATTAATAAGCAGACACAGCAGCGAGAATTTTTTTCCCCTCCAGACCGTGTGTGTAAGGTAGAAAACCCCAAGCCCGTGTACTAGAGCATGCACTTAAAATAAATGTGGTTTAGGGTTATTTAGGCATGTCTCTTTGCATGAGGGTCATACCTGGAAACTGAAAGTCGGATTTTGTTGGGCCTTGCACTGTAGGCAGCAGACTCAGAGAGACACAAAAAGCTTGCACGAAGTTAAACAGCAGGTCAGAGGCAGCGGGAAGCTCATAACTCACCTCTCTCATATTGCAGCTACTCTCTGCTGGATATCATGGCCTTCTACCATTTGTCCACAGCAGAAGTTAAATTAATTGTGAGCATTAAATCTAGAGAGACAGCCAAGAGCGTCAGCCTTCAGGAGAGCAGTCAAGGCAGCAGTACTGCTGATTAGGACAAGCATCTGTAATACGTTAATAGTTGTCTGCATTGAAATCTTAATATTTCTCCCTCCCCCTCTTCCCCCCGAGTTTTTCTCTCCGAAGTTCACCACAGTCCTGATGACACGTTTGATGCATCTTTCTGACAATAATAAATGAAGACTCAAAGTAAGATGGTCAGTATCTTTGTTTAACTTATGTGGAGCAGGACACAGAAGAGGGGTGGAAAAAAAAAAGCAAACTCCATATTCTTGGTCTAAGTTATATCATAGAGGAAATTCTTGTACCTAGAAAGAGATTTACATGAAAACACACTTTGATTCTATTTATGATTTGTTCTGACACTTTCCCACACCACAAAAACATTACATAAACATATGGACAGGAAGACCAGATTTACCTCTAGACTGAAACATTTGTGCTCTGAAGGAACAATCAGCTCAGTATCCACAGCATTCCAGTCCTCCCCTGGATCAGGCCACTTGCCTCCCACAGCTCCCCCAGCCAGCGCCTCCCACGCCGCAGCAGGCAGAGCAGGGAGGCTGTGGAGATGGGGAATGGTGCTCGCAGGTGTGGGCAGGGACATCTGCTGAAGAAACACTCATGCAGTGAGGATGAAAAAGAGAACAAAGACTCACCCAGTGTGTCCTTGCTGGCTGTGGCCACTGCAGCAGAGCAGCTCTGCTCCAGCCTCCTCCACCACCACATGGCTGCTGCCCCATCAGGGTGCTTTGCCCAGCACGGAGGGAGAGCCCAGGTTTCCTCTCCTCACAGGAGCTTTCCCAGCCCCACAACTCCCTCACACGGTGCACCCTGTACGAGGGGCGCTCTCCCGGTGCAGGGTGCTATCCTTGGCTCCCAGGCTGACCCCACAGCCCCCACAAGGCTGACCCCACAGCCCCGCAGAGCCGCCAGGCTGATCCCATAGCCCCCCCCCCCCGGTTGATCTCCCACGGCTCCCAGACCCGCAGGGCAGCCTTGCCCCACACAGGACCCGGCCCTGGGGCTGCCCCACACCCGACAGAGCTCTCCAGCAGCCCCAGCTCATTTTTCACCCCACGCACAGGTGTGTAGCCAAGATCAGGTCACTCCCACACTCATTTCCCCTCACTAGCAACAGGTTTGTGTTGGTTTTTTATTGATTTGAACATCATCCACACAGGCAGATAATGGCATTTCCCTCAGTCCTAGTTTGGAAGTGGAGTAATACAGAATGTCTGTAGCCTTCCCATTTCACCAGTGAGCCTCCAGCTGACCACTGAGTTCGCAGAGTTTTATGATTTTTTTAGACCATACCTGTTTCCTCAGCAGCCTCTTTTCCGTGATGAGATGAAATTCCTGTGCCTGCCCTCTCATTTGTTACAGCTCCAAAAACATTTAGAAAGAATACAGAAAAACACAAAGTTGGCAGGCATTCAAGAATACAGCTTAAGAAGCAACATATTTGGACACTAAATACCAGGAAATTAATGCAAGAGTAATCAGTTATCACAAAGGCAAGTATCTACTGCGAGAAAAAATAGTAAAACATTTACCACAGAGAGAGAACAAGCACTGCTGGCCACAGTGAGAGAAAAGTCTCACATAAGTCAAAACAACTATAATAAGTACATAAAGCATATGTTTCAAAAATTTTAAATCTCGTTTATTAATAATTATTCACAGAAGGTAATCTTTAAGTTCATTATTAATTATATTCCTGGTTAGATTCCTCCTGAAAAATGCCAAGAAATCTGCACAGGAAAGAGAACAGAAAAGGCAACGTTAGAATTGGAGGAATGAATAAGAGCAGGAATGGAAGAAGAGCAGTAGGAACAAATTGAAAAATGAGGCCAGATCTGGAAAAGGAACAGCAGAGGAGATGGAAGAGATGTGGTTAGTAAGGATTATGTCCTCATTTGAGAAGGGCACATTTGAATGGAATAATGACAGAACTACTGTAGTCTTTGCTTTTCTTTTGCAGGTCAGGGACATGTATCCAAACCTATTAATGTTCCAGCATGAAGAAACAGCTAACAACGAAGCACATGCTAATATAACAGAAGACTAACAACCCAGCTTGGGAAGGAGCCAGCAAACTGATCCAGCACTGCCAGGCAAATTCCAAACTGAAGTATAACATCACAGACCTTTTAATTTGAAATATGTGCACAGCAGCATACGAGATTTTTCCTAAGTTTAGTATTTCGTATCGTGTGTATGTCTACTAAATCTTTGCTACTACTTTCATCTAAATTCTGAGTTTTCCAAGTGCCTTTTCAAAGTCACTGAACAAATTCAGGTTTTCAACCAATTGTACCTAGCTTACAGTGAATTCATGAAGATGTTATTCCACACTTTTTATTCGGCACTAAAACCATTACTGTGCATTTTCCCTGACAAAAACCTCAGCATGGTTATAACTACATATCTCATAGCAATGTAAGTTATTCCTTAACAACACATTTTATCATACCAAAAAATGCATTAAGAGGACTTTTGCTCTTTACCTCTGCTGATACGGCTCTAGGGGGGAAAAAAAACACACAAAATCCCCCAACCAAACACTCTGGGAAACCTGACAGTATCAGAAACAAGCTCTGGTGCAGTATAATTATCATATTTCTAGTCACCCTTTGAAATATTCTGCTTACACAAACCAATACATTTGACACCACCTCATTGCTTCGCTTCCACTTGGTAATTGTTCATTGGAATGGCATTTCCCGGGGAGAACAGCGACCTCCTCGGGTGGTCTCGAGAAGCTGCAGCGGACTTAGAAATGCCCGAACTCTGGACAGCATCCCCAAGAAAACAGACATCCCTAAGAACCTGATTAGTAGAAGTAGCATGTTTTAATCAGATGGTTGAAAAGAAAGGACAAATCTGACTTATAAAACATTTTTCGAAATTAATGTTATGCTCTGCTTAGCTTTATTTTGGGAAAATCAAATAGGCATTCAAGTCAAACTGCTGGACCCAGAACACCAGAATGCTTGGAAAATACATTGAACAGCACTCATTGAAGCAAAGGACCTTTTGTTTGACTTTCCTTAACTTCCCATTAACAAAATTATTAGAATATTCCTTTGCTCAGGAACCTCCTTGACTTTCTTTCATCCTCCTTACTTTGAGTGTGAACTCTCCTACAAGAAAAGCCGATTTTACTGCCATTCTGTTTACACCTAAATCTCAGGCAAGACTTTCCATTGCCTCCTTGTTTGTTGCACAGCCTCAGTTCCTGTTCTGGGTTTGTATTCTTGTTACACAACTGTGCATTCCAATTTTTTTCTTCCAGTTTCTACTCTCTGAACTTTCCTATTTGTTCCTGTGCTCTCCTCCATACCTTGTCTCCAGATCTTGGTTTCATGTAAGCCACCTCCCTGTATCCCATATGCCTCACTTTCTTCTCAAAATCACACACGTGAAAAATGTAATTCAGCTTTTGTGATCTTACAGATAGCGTGAAAGAAAGTAGACAGTCTGGGGTTTTTGTTAAATATTACTTTGCAGAACCAACCAGACATATGCTAAGTATCACTAACCAGCAGCCATTTTCTCTTTATTCTCAGTTCTCCCCCCTTCACTTTGGCAATCTGCTTAGCTTCTTGGGCTAGGATCTGCTCTTCTGGTAAGAATGCTCAGCAAACCCAAGGTTGCTATAGCAATTAATAATCATTTACGTTTTAGTTTACAGAAACAGAAACCAGAAGAGTGGAGGTGCCATGAGGAGGAGGTGGCAGCAGAGAAGTCACAATTAGAGAAAACAGCACAAGAATGTATTTGGCAGCAGCCAGATTATCACAGGAAGCTTCTGCAGTTCCAGAAGAAGCAACAGTTAGAGGAACATGGAGCAGCAGATGGTCTATAGAAAGGCTAATGCTTACTTTAGTTGCAGATAATACATCACAATGGATGAATTCTGGTAAAGACAGACAGACTGTGTGTCTGCCTTGAAATCATGTGGCACTCAGTCCCAAACTTGCAGCACTTCAGCTGCTCCTCTATTAAACAGATATGGTAACAATAGTCCTCTCTGCCACAGTCCCTGCAGCCTGAAAAAAGAAATTCCACAGCCTAGCTAGGATGCAACTGTGCAAGATGCTAGCAATAACAACATTCACACTACATCTGATCATTTCTTGATGTTTTCATTACATATCTTCTCTGAAAACTCAACTCCCAGTATCCACACAGTTAAAAAGATATTCTATTTCTAACAAATTGGTGCAGAGGAAAGCTTGAAAATGTAAGTGCCAAGCAGGTTTTTAAAAAATCCAATCACAATTTAAGCAGTCATGTGAGACAATATTAAATACTTGTAATGTCAATATAATAACAGTATTTTCTTTTTATCTCAAATTGATGAAAAAAAATTCCTAAATAGAAAGTATGTAAGCAACTAATAGTTAGTGGTGGTGTTTCAAAGAGGGACAAAAATGCAAAGACAGAGCAACGTGGTTAGAAGAGGAACGCCAGACATAGCAATAGAACATCTGGAATATGAAGGAAAAAACTGAAAAAGGCAAGATATAAGGCTGAGGACCAAATGAAGAGGAAGCCAAAACACAAGCACAGCTTCTAATATGGTATGTAGCTATTAATCAAAGTTAACACTTTTTTCCTCAGTAATAACAACATATTTTAACACCTAGAGTCAGCCTATACAAAAATACCTCTGTAGTCAGGAGTTCTATCAGCAGCAGCATCAGTACCTCTGGTTACTTAAGCTGCCTTCAATTCCAGCTCCAAGGCACAATGTGGTTCTTCTGCTATTTAACCAGTTTTTCAGTCTTTGCCCAAATTCCCCAACAATTCACATACATCTGTATTCTTTAACTATTTCAGAGTTTATAACATCCATTTACATTACAGAAAGAAGCCCAAGTAGCTTTCCTGCACACCTGAAATTACGATTACCTTCACATGATCCATCGGAGCAGACTCCGTAGCATGCCTCCAGAACTTGTTCCTACCAGCACCTCAGAACCCAGGAAAGAGTGCAACAGGCCTTCTTCAGGGAAACCTAGATCAATTTGAGAGCCACAGAGCACTACCAGGGACAAGAGGCCAAGTAATAACTAGAGCTGAACAGCAATTACTACCTCCTGCTTGCTCTACTCACACTGTTTTGACAGGAGGACATACTGGCCCAGAAGAAGGTATTTGCATAAACCAATGTTTTCTTCACCAGCCCATTCCAAATGTTGCTCAAAGCCAACTCCCAGAGGAAGTCCAGGCTCCTGCCAAGGCTCAGTGGTACAAAAGGCACCATATGCTCTGTGGCAAAGCCAAAGAAACTGCCAGTGCAATGAGCTCACTGAGTATGTAGGTGCCATCAGGTCAATGCACCTCCTTCCCAGGAGGAATTCTGCCCTGTCTTCACAATTTGTTTTGCTAACACTGTTTGCAGGCAAAGAACAGATCTGGAACGACCTCTGCAGTTCCAAGGAGCATGACTAGTGGAAGCTACCAGAACAGAACACACCATGTTTCTCTTTCACAGGTGTTTTCTCACGTTCATCTGCCTGAAAAGATATGCCTGAAAAAAAGTATAAAATACTAAATAAACGCCTATAGTTAGTGCTAGGAATAGGTCATTACAGCGAGCTCTTTCAGTTGCAGTCAGATGCAAAGATTCAACCTGGCTCCAGAGAGGAACAACATACCTTTTTGGCACAGGTGCTACTCATTCACAGGTTTATTTTCCCAGACTGCAGCACCAGTCTGTGAATACATCCTACTGATAGGAAATAAAAGCACTCACGTTTGATTGGCCAGTAGAAATTAATTCAGACACAGCTCCTGAAATGCCATAATACAGACTCTTTGGTCAATTTTGCTTTAAGAGAAAAAACAATGAAATTACCAGGTAACAATAAGGTATATGAAGACCTTGGTGCTGACTTCTGGAGGAATCCATCAAAACAATAAATTGCAATAAACATGCTACTGTAAGAAAAGGCTAGATTGCAGACTTAGCAATAAAATGACTACAGAGAAACTGTAGCAAGGTAAGAATTTTTCTTCCTTATAAATCAGGTTATTATAATTTTTTGCTTCTCTAATTTTATCCAACAAAGTGTTACGTTTATAGATTCAATTCATATTGCAGTTCCTGTAGTCAGTCTCCTGTGGAGAAGAGTAATCAATTTTTGCAGTCTCTAAATTGAAGCTGAACTTCATCAGGTATGCATTAAGTACTGGTTCTAAAAGCAAACCCAAACCACTTCCAGCTTGCACAATTCCTACAGGTCCATGTATTGTGCCTCAGAAGTTGATTTTCTCATTTAAGTAAATTTACTTGAACGGCAATAATTCAACATGTATACAGAAGATGCACAGCACAAGTCAACACAGATATTTTAATACTGTATCCTTAAATATAATTTCCATTTAAATTGGGAAAAGCTGAAAACTAGTGAACAGTTGTATTGCTTCTAAAACAATACATAGCTAGTCAAAAATCTGCAGCAGAATTGAAGTTTTAGCATTATCTGATGTACCAACTGAAGTCCAAATCCTGCCAACATTTATGCATTTAGCTTCAGAAAACCTCATATTGTCAAACTGATGATCATGGGGACATATTTATACTTAATACACAAATCCTTTAAACATAGCAGCTTCAAGAAAAGCTGCTAAGACTAATAGTTTAGTGATGAGCTTATCAATAAAGTTTTCATACATCACCACAGTGAATATTAAATATATTGCCACAATTTGAAATAAACCAAGTATTAACTCTTACCTTCTACTGCATGAGTGACTCAGTGAAGATGGGTTTATTCTCCCAACACATTTTGTTTAAACACTTAAAACCAATCTTCTTCTAACATACAGGTAACCAAAGAAAAATTGCAGGGGGGAAAAAGAATTTCTCTGTTTTTCTCCAGCACATGAAAGCCAACCTTACTTCCAGTCATATCATCCAAAGCTGTACTTTAGAACTTCCAATCCAGATCACCTCTTCAGAAAGAAATGCTTTGAAAATAATTAGGTCTTCCAGAGAAATCAAGAAAATTCAAGTCTAACTCCTCAACTTCAAAATTCATGTTTTATTTCAATGTATAATTTCCAAGAATTAACTTGTCTAAAAAGGGTACCAGTGCATCTGCACAGCACACATGTATTTGCATTTTACATCCCGTTCTCATTACTGATCTTCGAGGCAGAGTATGGTTTTCCCATTACTACTGTTCTGTCAAGTTCTAACAGTAAAGACATGGCTTCAGACCAGCAGCTCTGCTGCGGATCTTTGAGGCTTCACAAGTCTGAGAAAGAGGTCAAATCAGTTTAGAGTGGATATGGTACCAGTGACAAAGAGATGTATTTTAGGACAAGGTTACAGAACAGAAAGCAATCTTTGCCTTGAGCTTCATCCTACTGAAGTCACATTTTGCAGAAAACCCTCCTCCACAGTCTCAGGAGAACTAAATGCAGTGCTTCAGCTAGAAACCTGATATAAATGAGCATACAAAAACAGATTTGGAAGAGGAAAGTGAACAGCTAGAAGCAAAGACAGTCAGGGCAGCAACTACAGTACCAGCATCAAACCCTGGGGAACTGGATTCAGTTCTCAGCTCCACTTTCAGCTTCCAGAGTGACCACCATACCCTGCACCTCCATTCCTAGTTTGCAGAACACAGATAACAGGAACTAGGCTACAAACAAGAGCATTATACAAGTTTAGATTATAAGATGACCTGGTAATAATCACAAGGCTGTTTTATTTCTGGTTTTCTGAAGCACACATATTTAGTACTCTAAAAAAGCTACTGGACATAAGTGCCAAGAAGCCATGTTGTTCTACATCACAGAAGCAATTCCTCTTCCCTTAAAAACTGAATTTCATAAAATACTTTAAGAAAACCCCATATTCTGACATTCTGTAAACAAAAATTTTAACCTTCAAAATAAAAAATTGCTTAGTGCAACTATGTATACAAAAGTATGATTAAATCAGAAACATGGCACAAACCACACACATGAAAGAAAATGCCATGATAAAAGGTACTCAATATCTGCAGTTTCTTCTGAGCATGCCAGCACTAAAATGTGTCTTCAACTGAGGCTGGCATTCATAGTAAACTTGATGTACCAAACTGAACAAGTCCTATTTATCTGTAAAATAGCTGAAGCAGGGAGAGCCCAGAAATCTTCTCTCCATACAACTCTGCCCATAATCTCCCATCTCAGCTTTCATATCAAGTTCTCACACTGACCATTTATAACCTGCAAGTCGCTAGAACATGTAGACCCTTATAATGATGCCCAGTGAACCATCATGACACTTCCATGTATCCATATCATGCGAAATGTAGACATTAAAAACCACCTTTTATTTCCTTCCAAGTTTCCTTTTCATTTCAAATTCTGTGTATGAAGCGAAGATGTATGTAACTCTATGTGAATAGTCCCTGCCAAGAAAAGAAACAACTCATAGTCTGTAAGTCACCTGCAGAACAAGCAGATCAAGTATTTCACTAGGGCAAGTAGAAATTTTTTCATGAGGTATATTTACAGAGCTTTCTTTTTCTGGCTTCAACTTATAGTCACTGGAAAATCATGCTCTAATTATAACTTTGTATGGTTTTGCTCAGATCCAAACATTTGAAAAGAAAATGCAAGTTGTTTATAAAATTGTTTTTCCTGTTTATTTTAAATGAAGCTGGTACAGACAATGTCCATTCAAAACCCATGTCCCAGGCCAAAAGGTACAAACAAGAGTGTCAAAGTAACACCAGTTGGCTGCTGTGAACATTCTTGCATGAATACCTGCGTGTACTAATTGCTATGTGAAGTTAAAATGCTTCTGGGCTCTTCTGGTAAGATTTAAAAATAATTAGGGTTTTCAATTTTGTCTTCAGCAAAGCCATCTCTGGAGCAAGGAACAGATGACAACAGTTCTAGCTTTTCCACTTCCAACTTGGCAATCTTCTTCGTTGGGCCATCAGCATAATTTAAGCAAAATAGCTCTGAGTTATGGATACACAATTTCTCCACAGTTTAGTTCTCTGAAAAACTTCATCTCGCACTGAAAGTTATAGTCCAGGAGTGAAACAGTCACACATCAAAACTTCAGGGCAGATATGGAAGTCATTAAGAACACTCGCCCACCTGGCAGATCTTACAGCCTTCGTGCCTGAAATGCACGAACCCAGTGAACATACAAACTCATGTGTGTACATGTATTCCTAAAGGGGAGGGCAGAAGGGAAGAGGGGAGCAAGGTTGCAGCTGGATCACAGAAGTTCAGCACAATGAAAACAGAAACAATAGTGTATAATGAGCACGAGAATTCAAAATACCAGACGCTTGAAAGTAAACTCCCAGAGATGGGGTGCCAGTTTCAGTGTTGAACACCACATTACAAAAGAACTATTATTTAAAAATAAAAAAGGATTAAGAGGGAAGAAAAACAGAAGGATCTAAATTGTTGAGTGACCCCCCGTCTGTTCCTGATAAACTTCAATCACATCTTCCTCCTCCATCCCCAGCTGTGAGAACAGAGAAAAACAGCAAATAATTGTTATAAATCTGGTGTGATGAAATCAGAGCAAGATCCTAGACAAGTCATACAATGGTTTATTCCTCTGTCCCATAATAATTCAAAGGGGTGAAAAAAGTTCCAGTCACCATCTCACTAGACAACATTCATGATTTTTAGTCTTTTTCCTTCAGTCTTAGATATCTAAGTCAAAGGAAAAGACTTAGAGTGAAGTCTAAACCCCCCTGGGGAGCAGTATACGTCAGCCTGGAAGTTGCTAGCTTTACCTTCCTCTAAAGCCCTTGTTTAGGGGGAACATCACACTGAATGCACCAACTGTACAGCCACGTGGATTATATACAGCAAACCACCAGCTCACAGCACAGCTCACACCCACAGCTTGGAACACAGAGCCTGTTTACAGCTCTTCTCTCACAGAGCAACTTGGCCCATTTCACAGTCAACACCTTGCTTTGATTCTTCAGGTCATTATTACGAGTGTTTCTTCCCGCTTTATCACAACAATTGGTGGAAGTCAGTGGACAGAAGTAGCTGTTTTCTGTTTATTTACACTTTGATCTAGTAAATGTGAACTAAATACATATTTATTCCAGTCACATTGAAGTTCAAGCTCAACAACAGGGAAGGTTCCCTTGAGAGTTTTTTCCCCCCTACCCAGTAAGCAGTGGCTATACCCTCCCTTGTGGGGCATTACACATGGAAGTCCAAGTGTCTCTCTGAACTGCCTATCAGCCTTACTAGAGATCCTAATTAGCAAAATATAGTCAGACTATATTTGACTAAATACAGTTCAACATGTTGGCTGTATATAAAGAAAAAAGCCCTTCATTCTGGTTAACAGTCTAGTAGAACAGTGAAACTAACCAAGTCAGTATTTAATGTCTCCAGTGAATTATATCACACTTTTGCTAAAAGAAACTCACCTCCTTGGGGGTATGATTATCAGTAATTCTCTGACCCTCGAAGAGGAACCTGAGTGAATTCATTGGAACACCCTAAAAAAAGACACAGATGTACAAGAAAAAAAAGCAACTTAATGAAACTTGTATGTGTTTACTAGAAAAACATTTTAAATATAAAACCCCCATGTGAAAGTCAAAAAAGAAAGTGTTAGTTTCTGTTACCCAGCTATGCTGTTGAACTCGTGTAGATGACAAGGAATTGACTCAAAAAGCATGAGAGGGCTAAAATGCATGTTTATTCCAGAGTCTCCCTGGAGTTCTCACTCAACAACTGAGAATTTTCTTTAGCTTTTTTTCCCTTTATTTATAACTAAAGTATTGACCATACCATACCCTCCCTCCCAAGACATTACACATAAAAATCTTGTCTTTTTCTGAATTGTGTATCAATCTTATTAAAGATTCTAGGACAACAGAAGGAACATGATGTTTACTTCATGAACTCCTACCCTTGCTTTCTCAATCTTCTATGGTTAGAGGAACAGCAACATTTACCATTATCAGTTCTGCAAAAGCTCTGCACTGGGGACAAGAAAGAGCAGAGCTGGAGATGAGGAAAAGGAACAACATTCAGAGAAGGAGAAAGGAGCGTCTCAAAGGTAAACAGAGTTGCACTATTTCTGCTGTACAGTGTGCCCATGTTCCAGCAGAATGTCATACTTGACCTTAATAGATAAGACAAACATCTCATCTTTTCCTTCTCTTTCAAGTTATGAGCAAAACAAATGCAAGTGAAAGATGACATGGCTTGTGTATCAATTAGATCTCAAATGCTGCTTGCAAATAACTAGGCAGAAAAATTTCACAGGAAAGAACAGATCTTCACATTGTTTAAATAATCATTCTGGCCAAGTTGGAAGAAATGTGCATTGTCCCTTTACCAGAGAAAGGCACTTGACACCAAAAACTGCATTGACTGCTAATGAAGGAAATCATAGACTCTTCAGAATTCAGCCCAGGAGATACAGCTGTGTTTTTTCAAACAATTATTTCTTTCTTAAAAAATCAAATTCCACACATACATTTTCATTAGTCAACAAGGCTGCTGCATGAATTATTTCCAAGATCTTATTTTATAATTTCAAGCTTTTCAAATGAATCACACTTTTAATCACTTGGATTTGGCTATAAACGTATCTGGTGTTTGATCTTTTCTCTCCTCCTACTCCAGAAAGATAGCAAAAAAGAACACATTCTGCAAAAGAACACTTCCATGACACGTTCAACTGGTCTCAAAGGCTTAAAAAACCCACCCCAAAGTATTATTACTTATATCTCCTGAAGTGAACTCCAACACACTTATCCAAGAAAAGGCCACACAAGGCATCTATCCCCAAAGCTGAGGGCAAACTAGGCCAGGGCTTCTGGAAATAGCAGCTGTGAATCCACAATATCTGCCACAGAATCTGGAAGTGAAGATATATTTTTTTCTGTAACAGTTGTTAGTATTTATCTACATTCACAATTACTATTGCAGATTTAGCTTTAACTTAGGGCACAATAGCTGGTGTTACTTGATTGCCCTATTAATGTCTGTAACAATGCCTAAGGCTGCAGCATTCTACAGCTTTAAGGGAATTTTACTTACAAACAAAAGATTTTACAGCAACTATAAATGCATGCCCAGACATCTTAAAAACAAATTCTGTGTCTTCTAAGCAGCCACTATGCATTTTCAAACTGTATTCTAAGTTGCTACAAACTTCAAAATGGCCTTACATAGGAATACCTTTACTTGTCAAAAGCATTTAGATCCATTATATCTGTACTGTCAGATACTTCAAATGTCTTTATTTGAAAGAACAGTGAGAAAAGCAGTTTGTGTTTTTATTTTCTTTTTAAAGACAGTGCCACTGTTTCACAAACCTGTCTTTGACAGTATGATTCTTTGAGTTTCTTGAGGTGTGTTGTCATTTTCACCTTGAAGTGAATTTCACTGCTGTCCTAAGAGCAGAAAAGAAAAAAGTTAACTCTCTTTGTAGTAAATGCTAACCTCATCTATGTTATTTAGAAGTCTTTCGTTGAGAAAGTTTTATATAAAAGTAACATGGAATGCAGTTTAACTATCACCATGCATACCTTGGTGCATCATAACAGGAACCTCCAGGATGATGTATCAGTCTCTAAATTCATCATGTACTTCCACAGGAAGCTTTTTTTTAAAAAAAAAAAACCAGACGGCATAGTATAGCCTCAGGATCAATATAGAGGTTTTTGGATTTAAAAGTACTAAACCCCAGTCTGTGCTTCCATCTTTACCCAGCTGACGCACTTCTGAAATACAAACATACATATGCAGGGACTTCTGCTCTGAGATTCCTCAAGAGACAAGTTAAAGCCTGCACTTCAAAATATGTATGAAACCTTGTTCAATTAGAGTAATTATGTGTAGAAGTTAGGATACAGGCAGACTTGGCAACGCAACACTAACCTAAGGAGAAATCTCAGGTCTCATTATTCTGTAGTCCTTCCTGCAGGCCATTAGATACAAGTAGCTACAACTTGTCAAAATGGCTACAGATAAAACAGTGTACGAGGTTCTGTGCAAAAAACATGTGGGCAACTTTCAGCTTCTGAACGTGTTCTCTTCATTGCCGATTACACCAGCAAGAGGTAAGGTAGTTTCTGTTAGTCCTACTTTAAGTTATCCGTCTCCACCCAACAGCAGCAAACAATCCTACTCCAAATAAGCCTCGTTAAGTTATCTCAGTGAGGGGTTCTTTGCACTGAAGGACTTCTGTTCAAGAAAGGTCTCAGCATTCACATTCCAACACAGGTTGAGTACAGAGACTTATAATCCACCATTCACATCTACCAATACACTAGCCAAGAGAATCCTTTTCCTATCCCTCTCCGAGAAAGCTGACTTCAATGCCTAGTGCACTTTACAAAGTTTAAAGACCTGAATTTATCAATTTTGCCATTTATTTCATTCATACCCTAAATAACTTGATCCTCAATGCATCAAAAAACCCCACACCAGAGTACACTAACACACATTACTGGCAACTGAAGTTACTTTATGGCCAGGAAGGATCCACACTGAAGAGCTGAGAGAATCAACTTTCATTTGGTCATTTCCACCATACAAAAACTCACACCTCCTCCAAGTGTCAAAAAGCAATTATGTAAAAACTCACCTGCCCAATGACTTTGAGTTTAATGTACTCCCCTTCTTTCTTATCTCCTAGGTCCTCAGCTGAAGGTTTTGCTTCCTGCAACATAAAAAAAACATGATCAGTTCAACACTTCATTATTTTCGCTGGACAGTATAGCAGCTGTCATCCTCTTTTTGCATGAAATCAGACTACTCAAGGTGTGCTATTTCCCTGTGTGTGCACCAAAATAACAGTAACTTTTCAATATTATTATTGTCTGTCTGCCTGTGAAAAGTTTAATTAACAACAGAGGAGAACCATTGTAAAGAATGCAAGAGATGAGAGAAGAATCATTTGGAGATAGATGACACTCAAAAATGTATTATGTTACTTGTTACTTTATTTATTGTTTTTATTATGTATTATTTTATACCACAAACTCTTAGACAACAAACAAACTGCAAAAAGGAAACACAGGAAGTATACTAAGAGGCTGAAATATCTGACAGAAAAAAAGAACATTGTGAGGAGAGTAAACAGCACTTGTGACATTCCACCCTATTGGCTTACAAGTGAATCATGCATACATTTTTCAATCTACTGCATCAAAGACAGATGCTACTTTCAAAAGGAATGTCAACCACCTTCTTTTCTATGACAACAAAACAACATCAAGCAACAGCTTCCTTCTACCATGTTTGTTTCAAGACCACAACTCCTAAAAGTTTTAAAAATTGCAGTTCCAAGAACTATAGTGTTTTGATATCTTTCCAGGATAAGAATTAACTGTACAGACAAGTTTGATTCGACAATTGGAGCACCAAAGCTCATCAAAAGGGAAGTGTAATGCACCCTAAGACATGAATTAAGGACATCAAAGTTTTCATGTTAGCAGTTGATAGATAAAACAAGTGAGAGATGAGGTACTATTAACCCCATTCCTTGCCTGTCACTACAGATTCTGGGTCAGGCCTTTCATTATGTTCTACTGCAGTATAAAAGGATTTTACAGAGATGCTGCCTCAGGTCTGGATGGCTGTCAATGAAGAATTGTTCCCAAGGAGTCAGAAGTATGGATACCCTGCTGTGTTTCAAATCTCCGGTTCATATTTTATTGCTTAACATAGTAGACAAAATAACAAAATGTGTACATATGCCTACCACAGGCTCTTCATCAGCCCCAAGGGGGCTTTTTAATGAGTATACAGAAATATCCATTGCATGGTTACACTTGAACTTTGGATGAAGTGCCAAAACCAGGTACTAACCTTCTCTATTAAGTCCGGCCAGACAGGTCTCTATCTCCAGGTTAAAATGACAGAGAAGCCTCTTCCCCCTTTAAAAAGCTTAAACACACATGACTGCTTTGAATGTTACAGGTTCAGGGAAAGGCACAGGGCAAGTCTGCAAACACCTCTCCCATCTGTACCAGTCTCTAGCCTGGAGAAAAGGAAGAGGGGAAGTGTTCTTTGTGTCAGTTTGACTCACTGCCTCAACCCAGATCAATTCACTTTCTGCAATGAGAAGTATTAGCCAGAGACTCCATCTGGTTTGAATACCTTTTTTTTTTCCCAAATACCCAGCTGGGCACAACCAGAACTGTTGGGACTGATTCATCACCCTTCAGTCTCAAACCCAAGCTTTCAAGAAACTTGATGCTTACTCTTAGGTCTTCAAGCAAGTAAGGAACCTTCATGGGTAACATAGCACAGTCACATCAATTGTGTTCCCCATTGAAGTTTTGCCTTTCTAACATATTTGGTCTCCAGGCTCAGGGGACGACTTGCAAGAATAGAAATACACTGGTTTCCACTCCTGACTAGAAAGAACAAAAAACAAGAACCTGCAACTTTTTCTGATAATTTGCACAAACAACATTTTTAATTAGAGGATTACTAAACCTCTAGAAATCTGAACAAGATTCAGACCTCTCAGATCAGAAGTCTGTAAGTTCAAAACTAGCTCCTGTTTCACTGTCACTGAAACAATTTGTAAGAACACACTGTTCCTTTACATGATGCTTCAGGTCAGTCACTGTCTAAGCTTACCTTACAAACTGCACGACAGTGTATTACCCCAGCAGTAGAGGTGGGTGTAGTAGTATCATACAGTTCTGTGCACTGCAATAGATTTACCTACTTAGATTTCCAAACCAAACCACCCTGTACAAGGTATTACTAATTATCAGCACGACTATGACAGAGCCTTTGGCCAATAGGAGTGGAAAACTATGATTCATGTTTGATTCTTACCCTCAAGGAAAGAGGGCTATAGTACTAAAAACAAACAGGGAAAGCAGCAAACAGTAGAATAAGCAGAGGGAATTGGAGTCTTCAAGCCATAAAGATGCTCATTTGAAGCCACAGCAACTCTCAGCTACCAAGTAAGAGCAAAGAGAGCTGTAACTACAGGAAAAGAGAAATAATATCAAATCGATGTTGCTAGTGCCAGTAACTAAAGTTTAAAATAGGAGTGAAGTATTTTAAATCAGAACAGAAGACCTAGCAAGTCTGAAACTGCTCTCTGCATTTTGTCAGGGAACTATCCTGCCATTCAACACCAAATGGCAGAGGCAACACAAAACCACCTAAGAACAAAGAAAACAAGGAGATTGCAAAGTTCCTAAACACCAAGAATTTGTTAACAAAACCCTGAATTAGCAATTTGCAAGCAAGCCTCCAGACTTCTACTTGCCCTGTGAAAGGAATTGGTGCTTAGACATCTCAAGAAACAGCACATGAATAAAGATCAGACTAGAAATACCAAACCACTCCAATTTATAACTTATCAGATGCCTAAAGTTTTAAAGTGTTCATTCCACAATTTGCCTGAGCAGTACAAAATCAGGCTTATAGTGTTGTCTCACATTTATAGACCAACACTAAAGTTGTAACTCTAAAGAGCACACAGTTTCTTGCATGTAACCCTGGTATTGCTATTGTAACTAACGAAACTACAAAACAAACATTGTAAGGCAACATATTGCAAGTTTCCTCCTCAGATTTTCAAAAGTGCTCAAACTTTAACCTCCAAGCCTAAAAAAAACTCTCTATGCTCAGCATTTTAAACAAAAATTAACAAAACCAAAATGATGGTAGGAATAGGACTACAACATACTTCTTATTTGTTATAGGAGTGGAAAAACACATACAAACTAGAGCATTCTTTATTAATAGTACAAGAACAGATAAAAATAAAAGCATTTAGATTCAATTAAAGCAAAACCAGCCTAAGACTTCTGAAAGAAGGGGAAAAATTTTTTTTTTCCGTTTTGCTTAGATCCCACTAAGCAGCCATTTGGGTTGGTTTTGGTTGTTTTTTTTTTTAAGCCTGCCCTTCTTGCAAGCATTTTTATTTATCATAAAAGTCAATTTCTCACTGGAAATAAAGTAACTACATCAGGTATAGCTCTTTTAGTATAAAGACAAGCCACAATTATCACAACTTGTGACAAACAATGCCCTCTTAACTTAGTTCTAGGGCCATAAAGAAAGGCACCGTTGGCCACTTATTCCTGTAGGATTGATAAACACATGAACGAGATTTACAATGCTGAGTAACCGTACATTATATTATTACTTAAGCACCTGTTTAGCTCTTGTTGCACAGTTCCCCCAGAAGTGACTGACACAACATCTAACCATGTTTTGCTTATCTATTAAAAATAAACAAACAGGAGGGTCCTTATTCACAGACTCTTAAGACATGTACTCATAAAAGTTATCACATACATGGAATTTTACATATTTCAAGCAGTCCTCAAAGAAAAAAAAGATGTATGTGTTTTACCAGAACTCGCCTGGAGAAGGAATTACTTAACGAAGGCTGCTATGTGTTAAAACATGCCTTGGTTCACATACGCAGACGCTACGGAGCAGGTCACGTCAACATCTGCCTACAAAATCTAGTTCAGAATTTGCCTTTTTTTTTTTTAATGCAGTCACTTTCATGTATTTTACTACAGCAGAAACGTGTCCCCCTGGGAGCCGGGCATCGCTGAGCTCCCAGCTGCCCTCCCTCTCCGAGGCACAGGCAGCAGCAGCACCACCCTCAGCCGCATTGTGTTCCAAGCCGGGGGCGGGGAGGAGACCACCAGCACGCAGCTCTGGTTTGTATTCACCGGCCACAACCCAGCGAGGCTGCTCCTCAAAGCAGGCACGGTATATCCGAGGCTTAGCCTTGTCTCTGCGTACTTCTACTCTCCTGGCTGGCACTAGTACTATTCTTGACTTCATAGCACTACAAGAAACATTTGGAAGTCCTGACATTGATTTCTCCGAAGCCTCAGCGCCATGACAAAGTTAGAAAACCCTGTCCTATGAAGGCAATACATAAAGTAAAGCTAAACAGAACACAAATTAAAACCGGAATGCTGTTTTAACTTTGCACCAGCAGGTCACATAGCCTAAAGCAATAGTTGCAAGCACAGGACCGTACACCTGCCAGGCCGAGCAAGCCAGGAACTCGCGGTACAAGTAACTGTTTAAGTCCACGACCGGGAATACAGGGATGTAACAATGTACCGGGAGCAAAGGCAGGGCAGAGCCTTGGCGAAGGACGGGGTATTTAATACCGGCAACCAGAGCTCAGCCCAGAACCTGCTTTCTGCCCCCCGCCCACCCCTTCGCATTCCTCGGGCGAACACAGGACCTGGCAAGCTCAGCCCAACCCGCACAAAGCCCGCTCCGGGGGAAGAGCATCCTACCACACACCCGGGAAATGGAAAACGAAAGGAAGTGGCTGTTGTGCAACACGGCTCACCACTCGCTGCACTCTCAGGTCTGCCGGGCCGGGGCTGCCCCGCCGGACACCGCCCCGGCCCCGAGCGACCCTCCAGGAGCGCGCCCCGTGCCGCCCGCAAACACCCCGCGGGAAGGGGAAAGAGGATTAAAATGAAGGGGGAGGGTAGGCCGAGCCGGGCCGAGGCCGGGAATCGGCATCCAGACGCACACACACTCCCCGAGGGGAGCGTTCCCCAGCGCCCTCCGTGCGGCCGCGGCCCCGCTCGCCCCGGGTAGGGCTGCCCCGCGGCGCGGAGCGGGCGGGGAGGGGACCCGGGGCCGCCGCCGCCGCCCCGCGCTGCCCCCGCGGCCGGGGCCGCCCCCGCACCTGGTCAGACATGGCTCGGCCCCGTGTCGTGCGGCAGGCTCGGCTGGGCCGCTGCAGGCGCTCCGCTCCTTTCTCTGCCCGCAGCGCAAACACAGGGCCGCGGCGGGGCGGGATTTCCTGTGCGCCTGAGCTCACTTCCCGCACCCGCCCCGCCCGCAGCCGCCGCCGCGGCCCCCGAGAAGGAGCGGGAGCTGCTGCGGACACAGCACGCCCAGGGGCCGGCGAGCTGAGCTGCGGGGCCAGGCAGGTCCCCGGGGATGGTGCGGAGGCTGCGGCGTCTCCCTTAGGAGGAGAGAGTGGGGGAGCTGCGCCTGTTCGGTCTGAAGGAGACTGAGAGGGATCTCATCAGTGCACATAAATGTCTCCCAGGCGGGTGCCGAGAGGATGATGCCAGACTCTCCGGTGGTGCCCGGTGACAGCACGAGGAGCAATGGCCATAAACTAAACCACAGAAGTTTCACCTCAACACGAGGAGGAACTTTACGCTGAGGCTGGCAGAACACTGACCAGCTGCCCGGGGAGGGCGTGGAGCCTCCTCTGGAGACATTCCAGCCGCACCTGGAGGCGTTCTGTGCCACCTGCTCCAGCTGCCCCTGCTCGGCACGGCGTTGGGCTGGATCTCTAGAGGTCCCTTTCAACCCTAACAATTCCATGATTCTGTGAAGACACATAACCCTTCCTACGGCAGACCTTGGAACACAAGTCACTCTCATTACACCTACCTCTAATACCTTGCTAAGGTTTTTACTGAGATGATATTTCACAACATAACTTACTTTTCTATTTAGGCACAGTTTACATATTTTTTGAATCATCACAACCATGCAAGCAATAGGATCTGCACATATTAAGCAAATCTGCACCCAGGCAGTAGCATTTGCACAAACCTGCAGTGATAACACCGCACTGGCACTGAACAGGCATCCTGCTTTACATCAGCACAGCACGGTTGTTTAGAGCCGCTCAAGAGGCAACACCTACACCTAAGCAGGTCACATTTAGACTGCAAGTGTCTGGACTATAGCATGCAGTAGCAACATCCCCTCTACAACAACTAAGGCAACCCCTGCATAGCATCGCTGCTGGAATAGGCACATGCTTAGACCTAAGCAGCCAACCAACAGAAAAAAGGCCACAGGGAGAACCATTAAATAATATGAATGTAAAATAATTGGATCAAGAAAAGTTAGCTCCACTGAAATAGAAGATTATTATCTCGGTGCTACTAAAGAGGGTTTTAACTTTACCAGTTAGCTTTGGGAAAGTGCAAGAAATCCCTCTGGGCAGAGCATGTTCATCAACACAAGTATCTCAATGCTCTGTGTGCCACGTTCCTTTGTAATAACACCAAACACCAAAGCAGCTGCATTCTGTGCCGGCATTGCTGCATGTCACTAACTGAATGCAGAGTTACAAGCACAGCTACACTAAGGGATGCACTTTTACTATCCAGTCTCACAAGAATTAGTTTTAATCACAACTGTTAAGGGAATTCAGAATTAACAGGGGAGGGAAAAAATAAAGAGAACCAAAAAAGATGCCACACAGAGCTACACAATGAACATGATCTTTCTTAGGCAAGGCCTAGGAGGCAGGAAAGCCAAATATGTTCACACTGTGCCAATATCAGAGTAAGAGCTCATCATGAGCTTAATAACACTACAAAAAGCACCAAAATAAGCCATTCAAAGGCTTCACAGCAACACACAATACTAACAGAATAGAAAATGACAAATACTCTTGTCCTGAACATCACTCCTTTTCATAAATTAAAGCAGCTTTAAACAGGGACAACGGCCTTACAGCGATAAGGCCAAAGTCTCCAACTCTGGCACAAAACCAATTTTTCCACATAATCCCATAATAAAAGCTAACACAGAGTCAGAATGCAGTTACCTATCCCTATAGAGAGCCATAAAGGCATAATCTTAAAATATGCTTATCTACATACACACTAACAGTAACACCACACTTCTTGACTCCCTTCTTACTCAGTTGTGGGTGCATTACCTCTTCAAGACACAATCTAGACTTGTACAAAATCTGCAAAATTAATCTCTGTTCAGCCTATGAGAACTATGAATGTACATCAGCTTTTTCAACAGCCTAGAACTCAACATAGAACATACTTAAAATTCAAACACAACAAAAAGTGCTGCTTTAAAAATACCAAATATGCCTGCAGAAGATTTTTCCTACAAAAATCTCTAAGTCAGCCTTGTATTTACATGGACCATCAAGGCTACCTGCCCTGATAACCTCACTTAATTCCCAGGTGTTTTATGATGTCTCATTTCCCCATGTGTATCTAATTTTAGTCACCTGAAGTTGATAAAGTTCACCTCTGTTCATTCAATTTGGTGCTAATTAATTTCTCCAAAATTACATATATAGTTTAGGGGCAAAGTGTTGTTAGTAGTTTTCTTAAAACTAATGGCCTACACATACAGACCGTGCAAAGCTTGTTCAATCCATCCAAAAGAGATTCCTATAAAAGTAGACTTTGAACTAAGAACGATCTCTATAATCTCATAATGCCAACTTGTTTGCCTGAGAGGGGTTAGTGACAGCAAGCAAGATCAATAGAGTGTTCTAAGGCAGACAGCCATGTAACATTTATGTAATAGTAGCACTGCCCCGAGCCAGCAGCACCAGAAACTGTACTTTAAAACTCGGTGTAGCCTGGAAATTTTCTGTCTAGTTGGACCTAATTTCTTTGGCACTCTTACTGGGTGTGCCAATCCCACTCTTGTGGGATTTGGAATATTTGGTTACGTTATGTAAAGTATCGATATCTTTCCTTTAAAATGAAAAATAACAAAAACAAGTCCTCAGAATTACGTGAGTCCCCAGATTTCTGACTATTGGCTTTCCAGCATACTCCTTACACACGGAGGAAACAAAGGCATGCTGACTCATACGGATGGTTGCACAAAATGCGGCAAAGAATGTCTGATACAAATCAAGCCCAAGCGTTGTTCGGAGTCTCTTTTCCTGCGGGCACGAAAATCTCTGCCTTTGTTTTCAGGACGGATAACCCTCCATGTGAAGCAAGTAGGAATTTCCAAGGGTGAGGAGCGGCACTTGCCCCCCGCCAGCTCGCAGCTGCTCGGTCACTTCAGCGGCCGGGGCACAACCGGATCAGCCGGGACCGCAGCGGGCAGCGCCGGGTAGAGCGCCGGGAGGGCCGCCCCGGGGAAACAGCAGCGCGGGGAAACACGCGGCATTTAAAATGCGGGCTCTCTATGCGTGTAATTTGGTGCTTCTCTATTGGAGAAGCAAAGCCTTTAAACACACACACAGTTGCACTTGATCACAACAAATTCTTTATGAGCTGCTTCTGTGCGAGCACCTGTAGAGCGCCGACCGGGACACGCTGCCCGGGAGCGCCGCTCATTCCCGACCCGTGCGGCTGCAGCGGCTCGGGGAACAAAAGCCCGCAGAACGGGAGCGCTGGGGCCCTGCTCCCACTCACAGCGGCTGGGCAGGGTGCGCTGGCTACGGGCAGCACAGGCTGCGGGGGGGGGCAGAGGCCCCCAGGTCCGCGCCCCCCGGGCGACGTGTGGGAGGTCGCCCGTGGCGGGGCTTGAACCGGCACCGGGGCGGGTCCGGGAGGGGCGCGCCGCCGGCGCATGCGCAGTCCCACCGCCCGCCACGTGGCCCGTGAGCGGAAGGCGGACCCGCCGCTTCCCCTCCACACACGCGCGCGCTCAGTTCCGCTTCCCCGGCCGCTTCCCGTTTCCGCTTCCCGTTCCCGGCGCGCGCGTCCCTGGCCGCGGGACCCGCGCGCCGAGCACGTGCCCCCCTCCTCGGTCCCGCCACCGGCACCCCCGGGCACCGCCGCGATGCTGGTGCTGTTCGAGACCGCCGCTGGGTACGCCATCTTCAAGGTGAGCGCCGGGGCCGGCACTGGGCCGTGCGGGAGGGCGTGGGGTGGGAACTGCGGGGAAACACGGATAGGGTGGAGGCGGTGAGCGAGCGATGGGCGCCCCGCGGCATGGCTGGGGGGGGCGGAGGGGCCGCGCTGCGAGCGAGGGAACGGGAAGGGGCTGCCGGAGGGGCCGGGGCATGGCGGGAGCAAAGGCGGCTCCTGCGCTCTCCCGAGCGCCGCCCGCGGCACTCTCTGCTCCCCGCGCGGTGGGTTCCGTGAGAAGGTGCCCCCCGGCTGCGGGCCGGGCCCGCGCTCTATCGCTGCTCTGCCCTCGTGGCTCGTGTTCCAGCAAAACCTCCTGGATGCGGGAGAGGGCGCTTGGGAGACGGGCAGCGCTCTCGGGCGGGTGTGCGGGTTCGTAGTTGGATCGTAACTCTTGTGTTTTTAGCCCCCCAGAATAGTGGGAAGAGAGCGAGGGTCTGGCTTCTTTTGCCCTCGCCTGCAGCAGAGCTACACCCTTGGTGGTGCTCTATAGAGCACTATGTTTACTTCCTCTGCCCTGAGACCTTTCCTCCTCGCTGGAGTGCAGCTGTGCAGTTCAGGCAAGGAGAATTTCGAAACTTAAGCCTCAGGAAGAAGCCAGAAATACTTCTAGAAGCACATGGCTTTGTTTCTGTGCCCCCCTTCCCAACACTTTCACCCGGGGAACTGACGTACAGCAGTCTCCCTGGGTGTTCACACAGAGTGGTATCCTGCGCATCCAAAGTTACTAAAAATAAAAAAAATATCCTTTGAGTAGGTTCAAATCTCTTGTGCAGAGAGCCAAGGTCTTTTAACCTTTCTCAGGAGCCAGGAGGGGCTGACAATAACCAGTATTTTAACTTCTGAAAGCAGAGTAGGCACAAAGCAAAGGTAGGAGAAGGGACATAAAGAGCCATGGGGAGAGGTGTGTGCTGCAGTGCTGGGGTGTTCTGCTGCAGGGTGAGCAGCTGGGGCACTCTGGCTGTGATGGGTCCTCGGGGCAGTGGTGAAAGCTGCTTGCTAGAAATGAGCAGAAGTGCTATTTTATTAAGGTACATGTTTTGAGGCAAGCTTTGGTTTTCCATGCTGTTCCTGTTGGCAGCTGCCAAGGAGGGACCCAGCAAAGCCACAGCCCCAGTGCACCTCTGCAGGACAAGGCTCTCCATCACGGAGCATCCCTTCCCTACACAGGGCAGCTGTTCAGCTGCAGACTTGTGGCACTGGTACATTTGCATATTCATCCTGTATTAAAATGTTCTCTGCAGAGTTTAGCTTCCTTTTTTTTTTTTTTAAAGTAGTCTCTAAAGTTTGTCACTGTTGGGGGTTTGGATTTTTTTTGGTTATCTTTTAGTTACTGGAGGGTTAGACGGAATTTATATGTCTGAACTTCGGGGACAGTCGTGGTCACCCCCTTCCCTTTTCAGCAATGACCACAGATGTTTGTTGCCAGTATAACTGTGCACTGCCTTTATTCCTTGGTGCTCAAGAACCTCTGTCTTCTGCAAACTGCAGCTTTTCGGTATTCCCTTGTAGGTGGTTCCTCCCATCAGAGGAGCAAATAGTAAGGGCAGACACGTTATAGCCACGTTCCAGATCTTGGAAGACTTTCTCCGATGACTCTTACTATCTCAAAGAACACAAAATATCCATAGGCATGTAACTTCTATTTTCTAAGAACAGTCTTGATTTAGCAGCCTCTGTGTCTTTATTTTTCTCTATGTGCCCGTGTGTCTTTATAGAGGCTGAAAATTCCATAGGCCTTGAAGTAGGAAAGGTGAACTGGAGGAAAGAATCAGCAAGATGAGGAAAGAAAGAGTTGCTCCAAGGTTTTCCTGTTCCCCACAGTCATGTGGGAAATTAATTACTGTGTTTATTTGCTCAGTTACTAGTTGAGTTTAGGAAAAGGAAACAACCTCCTTCAACTGGGGTTTAAAAATTTGCAAGGGAGCAAAATTTGTAATACCAGGAATGATTTCTGCACCAGGTTAAATTGCAGTTGTGTTGCACCTGCATTGTGGGGACAAAACCACAAGGTTTTTTAGCAGTGTAAAGAGTGCAGTGTTGTAAAGATCTTGACTGTTTCCCTGAGCAATTTTCTAAGAATTCACAGTGCACTCTGTGTTTTGTGAAAGGTATATGGGCTCTAGGGCTGTAATTTTATATCTTGTCAGTTTAAAATCTGACAGGGATTCCCTGTGTACAGAGATGGGATTAAACCATTGCTGCCTCTGAGGTAATTCTTGGCCCAACTGATTACCAAGCTGTGGTGACAACTCTTCTTTATAGGGATATTCTCATTCTTTGGGTTTGCTCAGATTAATGAAAATAATTTGGGGGATCACTCCTTCCTGTTAGGGGTCCCAGACATATTTTATTTTTCCAAAGTAGTGGCAAGTTTGGTTTTGGGTCACTGGGTTGTGAATGAGTTCTGTAGAGGAGGCGGAGCAAGCCCAGTTTTTATAAACAAGATGTGGGTTTTGCTTTAATACAGGTTCAGGAGGACCCCAGCCATTATTGAGGAATTTCTGTAATTCAGATAAAAGTAAAAACACTGCTGTTGTGTGTCTGTTAGTAGGGTAAAGCTGCTGAGAGAGAATGATGAAAGTGGAAGTCTCTGAAATTAAGTAAGTTGACTCAATAATCAGTGTTAACCAGTGCCAAGTGGTTGGATACACTGGAAATTTTTTCGGGTCCTCCCTGCTCAATGAAGGTTGAAGATTGTTCAAAATAATCTAAATGTAGTTATGTGTTGTTTTTTTTTTCCCTGGCAGGTTCTGAATGAGAAAAAGCTTCAAGAAGTTGACAGTCTTTGGAAAGAATTTGAAACTCCTGAAAAAGCAAACAAAATGTAAGCAGCTCTGTGTGGGGATGACAGTGTGGGTTTTGGAAGGACATGAGTGCCTGTAGTTGTGTGCATCTGAGGTTCAGATAAAAGTATTGGGGTTTGTTATTCAGTGTTGTGAAAGCTGTGAACAATGATAATGTGAAATTAGATCCACTGAGTAACTTCAAATGGAATACCAAAGTGAAACAAATACATTTTGTCCTTGCAGTGTAATTAAGCAGCAGAAGTCATTACTGTGTGTCACTGAAGCAAAAAATGGAACAATATTCCAAGGCAATCTGGGTGCTTTGACAAGAACATCCAAGCTTGTAAGGCTGGAACTGTCTGAAATGGCCAGGTTTTGTGCTCACAGGAAATTATTTTGGAAAAACATAAGGTTTAATCCAGATGAAACCATGTAAATCCCTGTGAATTGAAGTGTTGGTGCTGTTGCCATCGGTGGGTGTTATCACCACTGTGTAGCTGCACAGGGAGCAGTGGGCACTGATCAAACTGGCCTTTCTATGACATTGCCCTAAAGTGGTGGATTCCTTCCTAGTCTGTCCCGTGTTTTCATTGGAAGATTTCAGTGATCTTTGTTATAACGGTGCGTCTGAACAGGCTGTGCCTTGTGATTAGTATTTATCCTGCTCTGTAACAGTATTTAGAGGAGAGGCTGGAATATCCCACATCTGCCTGTTTGTAGAGTTGTTGCTCTTGTCTTGGAAACATCATCTTGGCCACTTGCTCTGCAGGATGTGGCTCTTAATGGGTCTCTACTCTGATCAGATTCCTGTCTTGCCTTTCTGAAGAGGCATCACTGTAAGCCTGAAGCTTCTGTTGGGATCTGCGGATGCTTAACTCAGACATTCAGCTTTATCTGTGACCTTGCTTCCTTTGCAGATACTTGACTCACAAAGAGCGTTGGTTAATCGGAGTTGGATTACTCAAATGCTGGTCCCTGACAGGGAATTTAGTGGATTGAGAGAGCTCTTTAACTGTAACTCTATATGTCAACACCACAGACTGTGTGAAGGGCAGAGGGAAGCTGTGCCTGAGGATCGCACAGTGTGGTTAAACACTGTATGTTTTTGAGCTCTGGTCAGCAGTTTGGGCATGAAAGGATTTTTTGTTGTTCCTTTTAAGCTCAGTTCAGAACTTGTACTCTAACATCTATTTACAAGGGAGGACTTCAAGATTCATGGGCATTGAATCAGTTCAGTTTAAAGTCTTTGAAGATGCATTTGGTTGAAAAGCATGTTAAATCTGAGCTGTGCAGGCTCTGCATTCCACAGAGGCAGAAGGCTTCCTTTTGAAGATGAGTGGGAAGATGCTATCATCAGTCAATCAGGGTGCAGTGCTGAAATTTAAATGGATGATGTCTGTCTTTAAATATGAACTACAAAACTAAAAAGGGGGGTTAGGTTTTCTGGTGATGTTAGTCCAAGAAATATCAAATCAAAATTCTCTTTCTTTTTTTTTCTTTATATAAATATTGTAGGACCCTGCTGAAAAGTCTTACCAATCTCAAACTTAATTGGCAGGTTTGGTGCTCTCATTTATTTTTGAGGATCAGTATATTGAGCTCTGCTCTCTTGCAGCCTTAGGGAAAGCAAGGGAACTAAAATAGTGAAGGCGGAAAAAAAGGTAAAATTTTTCTAGCATCTGGTTTATTTACATTTGTTTACATATTTTTATTTTTCTTCTGTAGAGTAAAGCTGAAACACTTTGAAAAATTTCAGGACACAACAGAAGCACTTGCTGGTGAGTTAACACCATTCTTACTAAAAGCCCCAAATTCGTCTCATGCACTAATTTGCTCATTACTTACCTCTGTCCCTGCTCTGTTTCTTTGCTTAGTTTTTAAATTACAAGTTTTTCAAAGTAAACTGGTTTTGATGGTTTATGAGGTGACCCATGTGGTCTGCAGTGCAGTAGAGATGTAATAAAGTCTAGATTTTTCCTACCGTGTGTATTTCCCAAGCAGCATCCAAAGGCACAATGTAAGTTTTGCCTGATACATGTGGGCTGTTGTCAATGATGGATCCTTGTTGAAGCTGAGCATAACTGATTGGAGTCAACATTTCGTCACTACCACTGAGACAACAGACCAGAGAACAGTCGTTGTTACAGTCACCCCTGTTTTAAGGATGCTTTTCATGCCTGTGTTTTTCAGCTTAAAAATGTCTGTACTGTACTTGAATTGTACTTGAATGTTTAAACAAAATGGAAAGCCTTGTATTCAGTAACTTTTACTAATTTTGCACTTAAAAGCTTGATGCTGTGGACTAGTTTGAACAAAAGTGATACAAGTTCTAGGTAATAATTCAGAAATAGTGTGACCATGTGTGATATCAGTAGGTGGGTGGTCCAGGTTGCATATCCTGATGAGGCAGGGTTAGCCTGTACAGGAAGCTAAGGAAACTGGAATGGAAATGCTACCATTGTACATGAGATGGAAGTAAAACTGAGATTTAAGCTGCTGTATGTTCCTCTCCATGGCATATTTTTTGGATTATGTTGCTTTTGGATAGATTTGGATTCAGATCATGAGTAGTTAGGCTGGTTAAAAAAAAAAGCCAAAGCAAAAGGGTCTAAAATTATCTCCATTGTAGAAAGGTTGAGAGGAAACTCGGCACAGCACTTAGAGTTTACTCTTACATATCATTAAGGTTCTGGAAACCAAAAATCACTGGCCTCTCCTCCATTTACTGTGGTGAAGATGTATCCATCACAAAAGTTCAGTGGAGCAAAGAGCTGACCATCAAAGAGCTTTATAAGTGCCTGATTAAAATATGTTGTGTGGGATTGTAAAGCTTTTACAAATCTATTAATACTTGAGAATGTAGAACATCCTTTTAAAATTCTAATGTCTGCATGCTATATTAAAAGGGTCTGTGCCTGACTGCCCAGTCAGTGTGTTTGGCATAATTCCCTCCTGGGCTTTAGATATTATATTATCATCACCAGAGGATGCAAATAAGCTATTACTCAATTTAGGATATCATGGTTGCTGCCTAAGGGACCTGGAAAATGGTTGGTTAATTAAATGATACACAAAATGTTCCCATATAACCTTGCCTTTGGAAATGTTAAACATGCATCTAAAGCATATGGCATATGGTTTGTAGAGTTCTTTAAAAAAAAGGCAAAAAATAGAACTCAAACCATATGGAGAAAGGAGAGGCAACTGAGAGAAAGATTTTTGATTTAGGGCTCCAAAGGAACAAGTATATAATTTTCTTTGATTTTAGCTACTGCATGGCAAAGTAGTATTGCAGCTCGGACTAGAGCTACTGTGGGCAATTAAAATAAATGTACCAAGTTAGGAGTACTATTTTTACAAGTTTTGGGAATGAAAGGAAAAGAAACTGCATCTTTGCATTTTGTTTTATACAGCATCCACAGCTCTTGTAGAAGGCAAGCTCAGCAAGAACTTGAAGAAAATTCTCAAGAAGATTGTGGCAAAAGATGCCCACGAGCAGTTGGCTGTAGCAGATGCCAAACTTGGAGGTGTCATAAAGGTGATTGCTAACTTTGCCATTCTTCCTTTTGTGTCATGCTGCTGCAATGTTATTGTCAGATTCCAGAGATTTTTTAGTTACTAGCAATGGATTATGCTGCCAGTGCTGTGCTTGCAGCATGGATGATATCTAATTTTAATATTTATTATACTGCATGTAGACAACATCTTCCCTGTATACATACAAGTGAGTATGGTAAAGTGCACTGAGGTGTTCAGGTTGGCTTGATTTCTCTCTTAAATATTGGTTAGAAACCCAACAAACAGATTAAAAAATAGATTTTCCTAATGATCCACTCCAAAAAAAGAGTTGGAGGAGGAACCAAATGAAAACATCCAGCCAGGCAGACATGCTTATTCCTCACTGAGAAATGCAGCAATAGTAGGGGGAATGACTTGCTGTCTTGTTGGGAGTTTGCTTCGTTCTGCCTCCCAGTCTGTGAGCAGTTGTGCACCTCCTTCAGTCCTTGCCTGCTAGAGGAAGGAAGAGGTACAGTGGAGGAGGACTGCCTTCTCCATTGTCTCATATGTGTCAAACAGCAGTTTCCCATTTCATGTCCAATTACTCCTTTTTCCACTGTTTTTTTTTTCAATCTGACAACTTCCTCATGCTGTCTTAGGAGACTGGTGTAAACTGCAAAATGATGAGGGTTTAGTGGTAAAGTGAGTAATACCAAGGACATTAAACTAATTATTCAATTATTTTCTCAGAAAAAGACCCAAACCCCCCAGCATTCTACTTCTGAGTTTTCTCTTTGTGGCCAAACTGTTTATAGTAAACTGCAAAATCTTGAATCTTAAGTTGAACCTTCTAAATCTTTTCAAAGTGGAATTGATCCTGTGTTGGGAACTGAGGGTGTTATTACCCTGAGCGTCAAAAGCAATGAAACTGTTGCGTGCTCCTGGGATGGCAGTGGGAACACCAGTCACAAATGATACAAGGGTGCTGGAAGAAGGGCTGTAGAAGAATGTGTTGTGCCTGACTTCAGACCATTGATTTCCACCCTGCAGGACAAGCTGAATTTGAGTTGCATACACAGTCCAATGGTTACAGAGCTGATGAGAGGAATTCGCTCCCAGATCGAAGGGCTTATAACAGGCCTCCCGTCTCGAGAGATGGCAGCCATGTGTCTGGGCCTGGCACACAGGTGAGCTCCTACAACAGCCCTGGGGCATCCCAGGTCTGCCCCACTCCTGTGTCCTTGGCTGTGCTGTGCTGCTTGAAGTGTCTCTGAGTTGGTGACATGGTCTCAGACTCTCTAAGTCAAGACACATTTCTATCTGAAATCTTGTTTTATAAAGGAAGGGCTTTCCAGTTTGCACTCACCCTTTAGGGAAAGGCTTCACCTTCACCTGAAGTAGAGGTTGATAGCTTTCATTTGTATTTTATGTACTTCAGGTTTTTGTTTGGAATGTCTCTGTAGGAGTCAAGTGGGTCATATAAAACTCCATTGCCAGCAAGAGGCAAGGTGAAGAATGGGATTTGCTGCTTTATGCCAGAATAAATACCCACATAATAGATAATTATGTAAAAATCTTAAAGGCAGAGCTGTCCTTCCACCTCCTGTCACTCCCTTTTAGGTTTACTGGAGTAGTAGTTAAGGATCAACATGGGATTGAGTATCCATTCATGAGAAACTTTTTAATCCGTGTTCTGACATGAGCTTGTCCTGTGTGAGCCCTTGGCAAGTTAGAGAAGTGCTTTGCTGTAGCTATTTACTTGAAAACAGATGTGTGTTTGCTTAGAAAATGGGCATTAATATTGAAGGAGGACTTTAAAGATGCAAATCTTTGTTAATATCAAGTGTTTTTTACCGTAGTGTACTGAGAAATTGTAAACATACATTAAAGCCAGATGGTAATGGGCTTTCTCAGACAGTGGGAATCTGTTCCAGGAAGTTTCTTCTGTTGCTTCACATTAGCATTGCTGATATTTGCTGCTGGGTAGGTGCTGTTGTGTGGATTGCCTCCAGCTGCTGCAGAACTGGAAGTGTTGTTGACAAATCCTTTTTGTGGGGAACCATGCAGAAAGAAACCAACACCCAGTTTCCTGCCATAGCTCTGGTGTTCAGCCTCCTGCATATGGTACAAATAGCCTTAACTTTCCCCTTCACCCTGGTCACAGGGTGGGGTTGTGTGTGCACACCTGGGAGTGTTGTGAAACTTGTGTCAGTGTGGCTTCTGGCCACAGCTGGGAGAAGTCAGTGGCATAAAACAGCTGCTTGGAATGACTGTATGGATGGCTCTATTCGTGTAAAATAGGAGCAGGTGGGGCATACTCTGCAACAGGAGCTCAGGACGCTGATGAAACTGTATTTCTGTCTCCTCAGCCTTTCCCGATACAAGTTGAAATTCAGCCCAGACAAAGTAGATACCATGATTATCCAGGCAATTTGTAAGTATATTTAGAGCTTAAATTATTAATATATTTGGCTAAGGATAGCTGACTTCTTTACATTGGCTACAGAAAAGTATTGTTGTCAATTTTCTCCTAGGATATGTTAGTAAATTGGACATTGATGTTCAGCAGGGCATAAGGTTGTTTTCTTAATAGGGTTTTCCATAAGCAGGAACATTTTTAGGGTCATGCAGTAAACTGGTGCACAGAGATCATCTGAAATACAGGCAGTGTTAGTTCAGTCTTCTAAGGGCATCTCTTCCTAACATGCCTCCCTTCTGAGCAGTGCTGGGAGAATGGGCTGCACAGGACAGCATTTTCTGACCCATCATTTTGGTGGTGTCTTGTGTAGAGGGTAATGTAGAAACAGGCTCTTATGTTAGGCATGTAAAACACACTGCATTTCACAGACTGAACTTGTTAATGCATCTAGGAAAGCCCATTCCTTGTTTTTTCCTTGAAGACATCCCCATCATAATTGGCACGCTTGCTGTGAAGCAGTGGTGAGGAATCCTGTTTGGAATATTAATTCCCAGACTGTTGTCAATGATGAAACATAAAGTTAATCTGAAATCAATGATTTGATTCAGTTCTTTCGTCACTACCACTGAGACAACAGATGGGAATGTTGGTATTGCATTAGCAGGAAATATTTTAGCCCTGGGGCTCTCTAGCAATTTATACTGTGGGTGCTGTGCTCTGAAATTCTAAATCTGATTTTTGGTCATATCTGGTAAATGGTGAGCCTGTTGCTTTCATGTTGAGTATATTTATATTATAGAGGCAATTAAAGGGCTTAAATACAGTATTTTAAATCAAGTAATGAATACAAAATCAGCTTGTTACCATTAAAGCATTTTTTTCCTTAAAATTATTTGGATGGCTACATTTCACATCACCTTTGTGTGTAGCACTTTAGTTAACTGAGAGGAAGAATAAGTGGCTGCTACTCCCCTTCTAGAAGAATGTGCTTTGCAGCTGTTAGGGAAGAGTGCTCAAGGCAGTTTCAGAGATGAAACTTTCAGGCCACGCTTGTGGGAATGTTCACATTTCTATACTATTGTGCCTGGCATTATGCATTTCTCTGAAAAGTAAAGATGTCTGTGTATTACAGTTTGTTTTATTTCAGTCTTTATAGGATGAAATAATTCAGCTAATCTCCCTTTACACTATGTAAATTTGTTGATTTGAGAGTTTTCCATTTTTAGATTACCTTTGTAGATAAAAGAAATCAATTTTTCCTTTTTTTTAGCACTTCTTGATGACTTGGACAAAGAACTGAATAACTACATCATGCGCTGTAGGGAATGGTATGGTTGGCACTTCCCTGAACTGGGCAAAATCATCACAGATAACCTGACATACTGTAAATGTGTGCGGAAAGTTGGTGAGTAGGAAGGAGATGTGAGCCCGGAGTGTGTTGCATGGCACTGTGCAGGGCATCAATGGCACTGATTTGTAGACAAACTCACTCTCCCATCCAGCAAGTTATGACGCTGTGCAGTCCTGCCTTCAGCAGCAGTGTGGACAGGGCCAGGAGAAAAGCAGCGTGTTACTGCATTTCTGTGTTGATGTTTATTGGAAGCTTAAGAGAAAGCCAATACCATATCACCAACCAGTTCTTCAGGGACCACCAACAGATCTTTGTAGAATCCCAGTTATTCAGCAGACCAGTTTGGAAATTAGCTACTGAAAAACTAATGTAAAGAGAAATGATTCCATTTCTGGATCTTCTTGAAGACAGCAATGGCTAGAATTATGAATAAGAGCAGAAATGACTGCTATAATAATTTGGACAATTGCCTCACCTCTTGGGCTCATGTGCTTTGTACTGATGATTTTTTTCAGTTGGTTGTTTTTCTTGGAGTTTTTTTGTCGTGTTGGTTCTTTTTTTTTTTTTTGTAATAGTGAAGTTTGCAGTCCAGAGAGAGACTTGTAGTTTTAAGGGACTGTTTTTACCAATTGTAGGCAGAGTTAAACAGATTTGGTTGCTGATAAATGACTGCTTGCTTCCTGCAATTGTTTCTTTGTAATACTGTGACTAAAAATTTTGCAGCAACCAGCTATTGAAAAGGTAAAGTATGCAGTGTTATCGAATATGGGCTTTTTTTTGTAATTTTGAATTTAATATTTCCAACCAATCCTAGCTAGTATAAACAAAGTCAGAACATTGAACATACATGTTGGGTATTTGGAATAGGGTGATGGCAGACTTGACTCACTGTTTTTATTTTGGCCTTTTATCTTCAACTGTTTCTGTGCTTTTTTTACTAGTTCATCTCGTCCCCAGCACAAACATGCTTTCATCTGTCCCCTACAGGAGACAGAAGCAATTTTGCTTCCTCTGATGTTTCTGACATCCTACCAGAGGAGATTGAGGAGGATGTGAAGGCTGCTGCTGAGATTTCCATGGGGACAGAAGTATCAGAAGAAGACATAGACAACATAATCCATCTCTGTGATCAGGTATGTACACACAGATGGAGAGCAGTAGGCACTCTGCTTAAGCCATTTCAGAGCCTCCTCTACAAAGGAGAGGTTTTCTGAGGGCAGTGCTAACACTCTTGGGATGGCAGTGATGATTCCTATATTACTGCTTTCCTGATGTTGAGACATGAGGGTGCACAGTCACTACCTCATCTGAGCCATCTCAGACTGCTGATAACTGCACAAAGCCTTGTGAAAGTGGCAGTGCTACTTTGGGGAGGAATTATGCTACCATTGCGCTTTCAAGTCTTTAAGATAATGGCATTGTATAGCTTCTGTTTAATCTGTCACTTTGGAAGCTAGTTGGTAAACCCCGAGTTAATAGTGGAGCACTGGGGCCCCAAAAGAATTGGGAGCCCTGTCCTTCTCTCATCTGGATTGTATGAGAACACCCTCTGACTTTTGTTGTGCCAGTTGGATCCCTTTGTGACTTTACCAGGGAGTGGCAGGGTTAGGAGTTCCTGTTCTTGGTCTAGACCAGGCTGCTTCTTATGTGCATTCTAATTGTATGTATTTGTATGGAACAAGTAAAGAGCATTTATCCCATTTCAAGAGAATGGTGGCAAAGATTTATGTGAAAACTGAATGTTCCAGGGTTTTGTCCTAAAGAAAATGTCCTTACTAAGTATTTTTGTTCTGCTTCGCTGACTTTGGCATGCTGTCAGCTCCTTTATCAGGAGCTTTGCTGAGAAAGTAAGTTGCATAAGGGAATAAGCAATACAGTTCCAATATACTTGGTGGATGGAGCTCTGGGAATATGCCCTATATAAAGCTTCCTGTACCTGTGGCTCTTGTCTGTTTGCATTTGCAATTTCTTAGTCTCCTTCACTGGAATTTTCAGCACTTCCTTGTTTCAATATATTTATCTCTTAATACTTTTGGTCAGCTAATCCTGACTCCTGTACCCAAACTCTGTCTGTGGCAGGTGATTGAAATCTCCGAGTATCGGACACAGCTGTACGATTACCTGAAGAACAGAATGATGGCCATTGCTCCGAACCTCACTGTCATGGTGGGGGAACTGGTCGGAGCAAGGCTTATTGCTCATGCAGGTGGGTCACAGCCATCAGTGTAAAGAACTCTTAGATGGCCTTGTCAGAGGTGTTCTCTGAGGGGATGGTCAGCTAAAAGCTTTCCGTAAGGCCCTGAGGAACTTCTCGGGGTAAAGAGGGCAAAGGCAGCGCTTCAGGAAGCTGAGAATGCCAGTGTGAGCTTGGTAGTCGTCTGTGATGACAGAGTTCTCAGTTGGCCTGAATTCTTTCTGGAATATGAGGGCAACTTAAGTCACTACCTCTTCTGAGACACTTACTGAGCTTCCTGCTGATAGTTTAGTCGCTTCTGAGGTAAAATGCTGACAAACCAACATTACACTTTGATAGCCAGACTGGCTCAAGGTAGCAACCTTATTTCAGTTATCTCTGCTGCAGTTCTGTGGTGACATGTTCTTGCTGCCAGACTGTCAGTAGGCATTACTGCAGTGGAGTATGTTTTATTGAGTCATCCTTTCCTCATGCTGAAATCCAACCAAGAGAATTAGTTGAAGCATGAAATACTGAAATGGTTTACCTCTCCTTCAGGAAATTATTGTGAAGTAGCTCTGAGAAATCAGCAATCTAGCCCAGCTGCTCCTTTGACAACACGCTATTGCTGTGTCATGTCCTCCTAGGTTCCCTCCTGAATCTGGCAAAACACCCAGCTTCAACGGTTCAGTTACTGGGGGCTGAGAAGGCACTCTTCAGAGCACTGAAGACTAAAAGAGACACACCTAAATTTGGTCTTATCTACCATGCTTCCCTGGTGGGACAAACCAATCCCAAAAATAAAGGCAAGGTAAGTTGCAGAGTTGCTTACCAGTGTGGCTGAGCTTCACAGTGAGCCTCTTTCCATGGCTTGTTTTACTGTATTGCTTTGTGATTACATATGAAATACGACTGTCCACAAATCTTTGAATGTTATTCATTCCTGTTCAAAAAAGTGAATGGGATTGTCAATTTGACACATGTGAGCAATAACAGAGGCATTCCTGCTGAGTTATGATGTAACACTGGCTTTCTTAAGGGGTACTTTACTGCTTTCTTCTATGTGATAGTAAACTAGGGTGTTGTAGGCTTTTAGTCTTGCTTGAAAATTGGACTTTTGTGCTAAAGCAAGTTAACTTTCAGCTTGATCTTAAAGAGCTTAGATGTTTATAATGTGGGTGGATGAATATGTTTGAATTGTGAAGAAAGCTGTCTAGCTGGAAATTACGCCTCAAACTAACCTGATCTAAAGGTTTGGGTAGAGTAGGATATGTATAACTTAACTTGCCATCTCCAATATTTCCCTCTATTTATCAAGGAAATAAAGTGTTATATTAACAATATTTCAGTGTTGAAAGAAAGAGGCACTAATTGTTTTTTGGACTAAACACTGCCAGTAAATGGTTACTTTGTTCTTTTGTATGTGGGTATGGTTTCCAGATCAGAGTGAATCACTGCCTTATGTTAAGCTTTAGCATTTAATATTTTTGGCTTTTCCAGATTTCTCGAATGCTGGCAGCTAAGACTGCCTTGACTATCCGTTATGATGCTCTTGGAGAGGACACCAGTGCTGAAATGGGAGCTGAGAACAGACTAAAAGTAGAGACAAGACTGAGGGTTTTGGAAGAGAGGGGGGTAAGTCTAGTAGAGAGCTGCATGAAACTGTTGAGGGAATGACTTTCTGGTGCACTGCTTTTGACTCTCTTCCTGTCACTCAGTAGTGTGTACTCTTACTCTGTAGTGTCTCACAGCTTTGGCTGGAGTAGTCATGTTTGTAAGCTGGCTACAGGCATTTGTGTGTCAGCTTTTCTTGTTTGCATGGCTGTCTTTTTACATTGTCCTGAAAAATCTTGATGCTGAACAAGACAAGTAAGATCATAGCTTTACATTCTACGTTGCAAAGATGTGCTTATTATTTCGTAGCTTTTTTCTCTTTACCTTAGAAGGAGCACTTGGGTTTTCTCCACGCCTCATGTTTTCCGCCATGGTTCCTCACAATCTGAACACTGGTGATGCGTAGTCTTAAGGAGCTTTCTCTGCAGCTAAAACAAGATGTTATTCTGCAAATTGCCCTCCCACCACCTAATGCATATCCTGCCTCTCCATGCCTGTAATTCCATGTTGTAGCATGCTGGGAGAAGGTAGGGTCACTTTCCCCTTTTAGGTGGCGTGCCTACTGCTTGTGATCTTGTGAATGACAACTGAGTTCAGCCTTTCAAGCTAGAGGATCTGATACTAGTGCTGTAATACTGGCATTGCTAGAACAGGAAAGAAAAATCTAGTAAATCTTGCCCATTCTCAAGGGTTTCATGGGAGGTGATACTTCCCATCGGAACAAAGACAAGGAGACATGTTAACCCTGAAATACAAACCAAGCACCTGACAAGTACATATTTAATTCAAATCCTGTTTGGGACCTGTATTGTGATTTGAAGATTGACTTTATGCCACCCATGGGGCGGTACCTGCTCTGCCATGCAGTTACTCTTGCCAAGAAAAAAAAAGGTGCACAAATTAGTGTATCTTTGGTAAGTTTGATCCGGTACTAGATATGCTTTACTTGAACTGGACACTTGAAAAGCAGCATTAGAAGGGCCTTTCTCACCTCAGTTACACTTCCCTGTCACTACTTTACACCCAATTGTAAGACTTGTGCAGGTACACAAGAGCCTGACCCGTAATATATGTCTGTCTTTCCATTTTGAATTCCTTTTAAGAGCTGTAGAACTTGTGTTGTGAATTGTTTTCATTATGAGTAATTAGTTTTTCATATCTAATTTTTTCTTATAGATAAGAAGAATAAGTGGCACTGGAAAAGCCTTGGCCAAGACAGACAAGTATCTAAACAAGAGGTCAATAGTTTTTCCATTCAGCTCGGCTAAGTATAAATAACTCTTGATCTTTTTGTTTCTGAAAAGCTTTTTGGTTGTAGGCTGAGTTGACTCAAGATCCAGAAAACATTTTCTGTGCTTTTAAACACTGGGAATAAGTTCTGTTGCTAATAAGAGTTTTTATTTTCCTGGGTTTTCTAGTAGTAAATTACTGACATCGTCAGATAACAAGTACTTTTAGGTGCTATCAGCATCAGCCCAAAACAGCTGGGTGTTAGTATGTAGCACCTTTATTTAATACAAGTCTGAATGAAATAAATTTGAGAAAATCAGAGTTGGAATTAATTTCTTTGACATGGAAGCTGTCCTAGAGACCTACTTAGTCATCTTATTCTTGGAAAAGAATAAAACAGGCACCACTTGTTGTGAGCAAAGCTTTATCTCCTTGTTTTAGTCTTGTACATAATAAGTAATACTTGTCTTAAACAATAGATAAGATCTGTATGTACTCTGGACACTGTTAGAAATGTTCCTAGTGCCCAGAGTGACACTGTAAATTGCAACTGGGACAGCTGAACATCTGAGGATTTGAACAGGGTATTATTAGTCTGAGCTGTGACATCTGGGTTTATCGCTTAATTTGGTTGCAGGCTTCTTGCTTAGCTTGGCCTGCTTATTCTGCTGAGCCTTTGGTGTAGAGAGGGCGAGAGCTCAGCAAAAACAGAGCTGAGTGCTCGTTCTGTGGGATAAAAATAGGCACTGTTGCACCCATCTGCAGCCCCCAAACATCACTCTGGAGCCTAAGCTGTAACTGTGGTTTCCATATGCCAGGCTTTTCCAAGTGTAGTGACGGCTGTGATTTCTGGAGCAGCTTTTGTGAAGATGGTGTCAGTAAATGAAGCATCAGGGCCTGTCAGGAGGCAGTAGCTTAGGGAGGACAGTGTTGAGGAGACAACATAGATGCTGGGTTTTGACCTCTTGAAATGAGGAGTGATGAATTTCTGCCAGCACATGTTTCTGCTGTTAGACATGCTTTGCAAACATGTCTAAGCTTGGGGGAGAATCTGAAGATCATTCCTGGCTGTTTGGCATAGTCTGGCTGCCTAAAAGGGAAACTAACTCAGTACCTGTCAAATTGTCCTTGTAGTACAAAAATGGCAATATTGCAGCTGCATGGGGATGTTTGAAGGACTTTGGCAAGAACCTTAGTCCGGTATGGAACTATGAATTAGCTAAATCAAAGTAATGTATCAGATATTAAATGTGACGTAGATGAGGTTCAAGTGAAACATTTCAGTATGCTTTCCAAAAAATATGTGAGAGAGTGCATTACTTATCTTTGTCATGTTTAGTTTAGGGTTTGTTGCATTTTTTTTTTAATTAGCAGCAATATTTTGACAATGGCAAGGAAGCCACTGAGCTCTCACTGGGGTTTAACTGAGGCAGAGTCTACTGTTTGCAAAAGGCTGCACAATCAATTTCTGCAAAGCAGGATGCAGTGTTGGTACCCGTAAGAATAATTTGCATTGTTTAGAGGATGAATTGATGGTACTTTCTCCTGGCATTTCCACATGCTTCCTAGGCTCAGTAACTAGCCTCAATTCCTTCTATAACATTTCAGGTAGCTACTTCAGATTCCTGTTTTAGAAAAGTTCAAATGCTCAGTATGTGGCTGGGAGGAAATATTTTAGGCTTAGTGTTTTAAAATTGCTTTCTTCTTCAGTAGGAATTCTGTTCTGAATAAGAAAAAACCTGCTTCCTTACTGTTTAATAATTCAATTGCCACTTAAAAGTTCCAGCTGGAGCACTGGATTTTCAGGATGGCTGATTCTCTACAGCCTGTAGAGGAGTTGGGGAATGAAAAAGCAAGTGTGCAGTTTCAGACACAGATTAGATACTTGAATGTCCTGTCAAGTCAGTGATACAAGTGAAACAGGGATGAGCCATAGCATGACCACCCTGCCTTGTTACTTGTGCCCTTTCAATGCAGTGGTGGAGAGGCAGTGTAGAAAAAGTAAAACTACTTCTACTTCTCTGTGTGTGTGTGTATGTATATATATATATGTATGTATTATTCCCCTGAGGGTACAATTATCAGGTAGTGTACCAAATATAACAAAATAATATACCAAATGATGGGGAGCTATGTGCTTGTGACCATGAGGCTATGCTAAAAGGCTTTTAGCAACAGAGAGGTCAATCTCATGGATAATTAAAGTGCTCTGTAGAGACTCGAACAGATATAAACTGGAATCAAACTCTTACTTAACTGGTGTCTTCTCTTCAGATCAGACAGTTGTACTTAGAGGAGTATCTTTCCTGTAGCTGTGATTCCTGATAAACCACCTGCATGTTGGAGAAAGGGCCTCACTCCCTGTAGATGCTTTGTTAGCTGAGTAAGACTGATTTGCAAATATTCTTGGGAGATTGTGTTAGAAAGTTTATGTTCAACTGCAGGAGCTTACCTGGGGGCCAGCTCTTCTTACCTCTTAAAGTGGCTTGTTTCCTTCATTACAGTGAAGTAAAGGTCTTTGACCCGTCCGGGGACTCTACACTTCCTGTTTCCAAGAAACGCAAAATTCAGGAGGTGGAAGAACAAGACACAGAGGTTCCAGTGAAAGCAAAGAAGTTCAAAGCAGAGATACAAGGTTAGTTGCTGTATCTGTGCTGCTGACATGTTGCTGTTTGTGTCACGCAGTGGGACTTAACATTTAGAGCCACAATACCTGGTTATTCTCCTTGGTCGTGGCCGTGTATTTCAAAAAGGTAATGATCCTTTATAGGCTGACACCAGACTGCAGTCAATTTACTTCAAACATCCAATTTTAAATATCTGAGAATAAAACTGTATTCTTCTTGCAGAATTTCTTGATCATCAGGTTCATATTTAGTATCTTGAATTCATATCAGTATCTTGAAGACAGAAAAGCTGTTCTTTATAAAACCAGAAACTTGCCCTATATTCTTTCAAGAGTAGTGTTTTATTCTGACTAGAAATCTTTTCTGGCACATTTCAACATACAAACAGATCAGAAATTGAGGTGAAATGACACTTTGAAATTTACATAGTACATGAACAATTGTTATTTTCTGGGGAACTGAAACTGAACTATGGCCACAATTGTTCTTTCCTACTGCTAAGTTGCTGTGCAAAGAAAGATTTTTGAACTGCCACTTCAAAATATTCTGGTTTTGTATTATGGTTCATTTTAAAAAAACTCTCCAGTGTGCACTTCAGCACCTCTAGAAGGCTGGCCTATACTTGCTGTGATAGTGGAGTACCCAGTGTGTAACTTGGGAGGAGAATAAAAAAGGAAGAAGAAGATTACTTTAAGTCACTTCTGTGAGATCAAGAGCCAGATCTGGGTGTGAGCTACTTGCAAGTTTTGTCAACTACCTGTGCCTGCAGCAGGTGAGGGCTGTCAGAGCCTTCTCTTTCTGCCTTGTGTTGTAGAGGATCAGAGTGTAGTTGTGCTGGTTCAGTTCCTCTTCCTGCTCAGCTGATGCTGAGGTGTGATTGTTCCAGACACTGGTTGGTCCATGGTGTCTGTTTACATGGATGGAGCAAGTTGTAGGAACGTAAACTTAGCTGAGAATTAAAGTTACACTAGAGGGAGAATCCTTTGTGCTGTAAAGCTGAGATCTGTGCCCCACCTTGTTCTCTTACTATAATGAGACAAGGACACATGAGTACTTTGGGGGCTTGAACTTTGCCCATTTGCTTTTGGAGAATGTGAGTGTTCTCACAGCTACTGCTTTTGATTATCTTTTGGACTAACTTCCTTTGCTGTAGCCAGAATTGTTCCCTTGGGCTTCCCTTGCATTATCAAAGCAAGTGTTGACATCTCACAGGCATGAGCTCCTTGCAGGTGAAATGCTACATTGATTTCCAGCCTGGTCTCTTGCAGTTTGAGGAGAATATTTCTGTTCATAGTTAAATTATTCAGTGGTTCATGCTTTTATACACAAACTTGCATGTACTTCCTTCATTTGCTTTATTGAGCATTGGTATTTCCTGGTGTAGGGGTTGGGTGGAGCTTAGCAGTCATCCTTGTGTGTCCAGAATACTTGTGAACTGCTGAAATCTGTGCTGTTTGGTTAGTTGTTTTTCACATTTCCCCAAACCTGAAGTACAGGATTCAGATGTGTTGCTTTTCTTCATAAAAAGAAAGGGCATTCTTCAAATGTGTGGTACATAGCTCCTGCTTTTTCTCAGCTCTTTGCATCAGCTGGGTAATTTTATTGGGTACCTGGGCATTAGTGCTAACTACGCCAGTTGCTTCAACTGTGGAATAAACATTTTCAGAGAACTTATATATCTTGTATCACCTGTATGCAGAACTAATGCCTTCAGCCTGTCCTCTTGTACCATTTAAAACAGCACTGCCCCTGTTTACAAATTCTTGTATTTGAGCACCGAGATTTCCCTGACACCTGCTAGACAGGCCACAGCCTTGCTGTTTTGCAGTGGCAGCACAGTGTGCTGGAGGGGGGTTGGTGGGGGTGGTCTCAGATGTTTGAGTAGTTCAGCAAGTCCCATAATACGCAGAAGAACGCAGAGGAGGTCCCATCATTAAGGTTTATGTTTCATGTCCACTTGAATACACATGAGCCTGTAATGTCTGCTGTTCTTGGCTCTATTTTTTTTTGATGCCGTGCTCTATTAAGCTTTTGCATGGTCAGAGATCAAGTGTCCAGACAGTGTGTTGTGAAAGAAGCCTGTGCCCCTCTCCTTCATGCTGTTTGTGCTGTTGCATCTTAAACGGGGCGGGGGTAGAAAAGTACTCCTGGAAATAAAGGCATTCTTCAGCCAGATACATTTGTATCCAGTTTGTATTACAAGAGGAACATAAAGGACAGGAAGAAGTTGGAAAACTGCCACTGAAAAGTGATTTGTTGATCTATTGCTTTTAATAAAGGGAGACAATATTCTCCATTATGCTAGCCCAGCATGTAAATGTTACTGCAAGATGGGATGTATGATGTTTTCTCTCTTCCTGTTTGGGGTGCATGTATGGCAGTCCTTAAGGTAGGAACTGGCAGGGGGGCTGGGAGTGAGGTATAACTTCAAAGCATTTTCATCTTTTATACCTAGAAAGAACAAGTGGAAGGATAGTGCCTGAAACACATTGTAATCCACTAAAGGCGTTGTCTGTTAAAATCTGTTTTAGTGCTGGGGGAAGGAAAATAGGGCAGGTATTTTTGTGACTACAGTCTCTGAAGTTGGTTGTGACTAGACAGAATGTGTACCACTAACAGTGCTGGCCAGTGCCCACAGTGAAGCCTTCAGCTTGCATTTAGCATCAGATTGTAGTAGCAGTTAGCCACTTGGGAAGGTCTCTCTTGAAAAGAGAAATATCTTAAGTTAATGGAGTGAATCTTTTAAGATACAAAGCCTTAAATGACGGCACATCATAACAGGATGTCTTTATTCATAGGCAATGTGACTTGACTCTGTACAGGTGGAGCATGATGTAGAGGAGAGAGTACATCAGGCTGCTGTATAAAAGCTTAGTAAAAAATGGTGGGAAATGGGTGAGTGGAGCCACTGCTGGTGATCTCTGGCACTCAGGGCCATCAGTCAAACTGCTCTTCTGGGTGCTGCTTTCTGTGCCTCAGTGCCTGATAGTCTCCTTGTCAGCTGCTGTGTATCACAAAGAAACCCCACTGGCCTTCAATGACTTAGAAGCATTGCACCTCGAGGGAAAGGCCAGCACCCTTGGAGCCTTTGTCCTCATTCTGCTGAGGTGCAAATACGTGAAGTCTTGTGATGAGCTTTACTGGAAAGCAGCAACTGAAACCTTCGAGGAGGGGGTCTGCTGCTTGATGGGAGAGGGGCAGTGCCTGTGAGTGCCAGTGTGTCATCTTGCAGCTGTAAATTGTGACAGGTTCACTGCCCCATATGTCAGACTTGATGACACAGGGTAATAACAAGAAGTTATTTTTTCAAGGTTACCACCTGACATTTTGCTTGAAAATGAATAGCTTACCAATCCAGCTGAGTGAAAACCTGTTGCATAGCCAAATACCATGTGTATGCTGCTGTTGTACTGTATGGCTTTAATATAGTTTGTGCTTAATTTTCAGCTACTTTTTATTTCCCTGTCATACCTTTGGAGGTGAGGATACTCACTTTTACATATTTTGAATGCCATAGGCTCACATGCTGTTCCCTATGAGTTGTGTACAGCAGAATCCAGTTAAAATTACATTTACTTGTTCTTTTATCTGGAATCCTTTGGTGTTTTGCTTCTGGTATGTCTTTTCATGTCAGCAAACTGCACGTGCTAGTGGCTGTATTCTCCTTTAGATGTGTCTAGAAATTTTTTACGCTTGAGCCATTTTTTTGTGTCTTAAGCCAATGTTAGAGGCAAAATTTGAAATGTATTTTTGACCCATATAATCCTTCTGGCTTGAGGAACTAAACTTATGACGAAGAACAGTCAAGATGTTAAGAGGTTGTGTGGTTTGGGTCTTTTCGTAATTGTACTGTTCTTTCTGTAAGTGGTGACTGAGTGTTCTTTCAAATGAAATTGATTTTTTCCTTTGGGGGGCATATGGTAAGAAAATTATGTCTTGAGTCACACCTCCAGTAGCAACTGTACATACCACAAACACCACTGGTTTCAGCATCAGTTTTGTAGCTACTGAAGGACAGGGGTTTCTACGTCATGGACTTAGTCATGAGTACTATGTATGGAGAAACTTGGTATCCAGCACTGACTCAGCTGTGCAAATAAATTTGACTTGGGTATGCTCCAGTAATAGCATGGCTGCTGCACAGACTGTTGGCTTGTTAATGATTCCTGATGGGTTTCTTTACCTAGACATTCCTGAGACTGTGGTATGTATTCTAGAAAATTTGTAGTAAGTCATAGGTCCATTACCATTGTGATTAGATAGGGCAGTTGTTGATGAGTAGTTCTGAAAAGTGGCTGTAAGGTCATTAGTAAATCTTTCCCTGGGTTGACATTCCTCTCCGCTTTATATAAATAATTCCTGTTTTCCAGGACAGGAAAGAGTTTCTGCATTAAATGCTTTATGTTAGCTCAGCATTAAGACATCTTTGTGTTTGCCAGTCTAAACATTGAAGAAAACTGGTCTGTTTCTTAGCAAATTTCCAGCATCAAGATTGGGAAATCAGTTGTGAACAAGATACTGCTGACTGAACACCTTTTGACTGTGGGGTTTAGAGTCCTTTTACTGCTCCTTTGTTGCTGGTGAAAATATTTGGCGAACTGTGAACAGTCTCTTTTCAGATGGAGTATTGGAAGATAATTTGGCAAACAAATGAAAATATGCAGCTTGTTTTAAACTTGGGGAGCAGTGTTGTAGGTGTGGCGTTTGTACCAGATGTGAATAGCACTGCCTGAACACTGTCACTTGTGAAGTAGATAGTTGTGTATTTTGATTATGGCATGGAGTAGTCATGCAGGTAAGGGCAGAACAGAGGGTAAGTAGGTGTAGAGAGATTTAAAGAAGGGGCAGTGTGGTATTCAGTATTTTGCATTCTTACCATCATCATTGCACCTTCTCACTTCTCACAGCTTTTCCTTTTGTACTCTTAATAACTGACAACCTGCTTTTCATTTTTGTCCTTTCTGTGGTACAGAAGAGACAGCTGTAGAAGATGGTGAACCTGTCAAAAAGAAGAAAAAGAAAAAGGATAAGGAAAAGCAAGCTGAAGAAGAGGAGGTGCTGAGTGAGGAGTTCCCCACCAGCCCCACAGTTGAGGTGAGGCAGAATTGCATTCCTTTTTGGGAATATATATTCTCCAAAACATACAGAGTATGGAGTGAGAGGTGAAAAACTCCTATATGTATAACCCATGGTATGCAAAGACAATCTTGCTCTAATAACTCTATCCTGTGATGCCCATCACTGTAATGTCCAAGATGATCTGCATACAGAATAAGGTCTGGAAGGTTTGTAACTGCAATGTCTCCATGTTTCTCTTCCTTTCCTCTGCCCACCCCCATCTCTAGTCTTCTCTCTTTTTGCATCTTTTCTAGTGGGAACAGTGTCCCTTAGTGCTGATTCACAGGGATCTGTGTAGAGTTTAGGACTTGCAGGGAACAGAGGCTGTACCTCCTGATTTGATGAAGCATCATTTGATGCCTTTTGGCAACAGTAGAGCAGAAGGGACCAGGCCAAACTTTTGATCAGTTTTGAAATCCTGCTCTGAACATGCAGTTTAATTTTCTCCCTTTTGTTCATTGCAGCTTCACTGTCTGATCACAGTGCTGAGCTGCCCCTCCTGTGCTCTGAAAAACCAATGCCTTTAGTGACTGAGGAAGGGGCATCTCTTGGGTTGTGCTTTGCTGAGGTGATGCTTTGAGTGTGAGCTCTGTTGCCTAGATACATGTGTTGCTTTGCTTTTCCATTATGCTTTGTTCATGACATCACTTGTTTATTTGCAGAATGCAGAGAAAAAGAAGAAGAAAAAGAAGAAAGTGAAAGAGGATGAAGACTGATCAGGGGCAGGGGAAAGCATTGGCCCTTGGACAGCTGCTTCGGAGTAGCATTTCTCAACATAATTTGTTTACCCTCTTGCTGAAAACTAACTTTGCTGTGTTGCAAGAGGGCAAGGGGATGGATTTGATAGCTGTCTTCTGCCCTAGAACAGGATACTCTGGTGTCTCTGCTAATTAGGAGAATTGCTGGGGTTTTGCAGTTTCTTTTGTTTGAAAGCTTACAGTAGATCCTCTTTTACAAGCCATCTCCACTGATCAGGAATAAAAACATTTTTATGGAGATTTTATGCCTATGTCTTTTAACTTGTTTTCTAATTTTCTAGCCATTTTATAAGGACTATTTCTAAGATTTATTGTTTTAAATGAATGATCAGCAAAATCTCTGTGTAAATGTTCTGTTGCAGTTTATTCTCTAAAGAATTCAAAGGTTGTAATATTCTTAAGTTCTCCATAAAATGGATACAAATATCTGTGCATATCAAAGATACTTTGAACAGCTGAAGTGTGTTAGGGACTGCACTGTAGTTCTGGTAAAGACTTTTTTAATCATCTTCCAAGTATCTTGGGTTTGCTACCCTGACTGACAAGATTCAGAGTCATATTTTGAACTCCCATGAGGTAACTTTCAAATTGCATTCTGGTGGTTGTGGCAACTCTCTTCATTTGAGTAAAAAAACCTCCAAAAAATCCAAAGCAAAACGACTTCTTGAGCTATCTGATAATGAAACGACAAGTGTTTTATTAATAGCAGAATTAGCCATTTGCCAATTCTGCCGTTCTCTGTAGGGATACAGATGCATTGAAGTAGCATCATATGACCAAGACTAAAGCTCTTGAAGTGTTATGGTGGAAAAGGCAACTTTGTATTTAACTATGCTATCACTTAGTTTATTAATTAACATGAAATGGTTTTTTCTAGGTGTAGTGATAGGCTATTACCTAAACAAAAAATCAGTTTCTTCATCTGGGTAAGATTCGATAACTCTGCAGCCAGTGTAGCTGGTGCTTTGCTGTGGAATAGATGTCTGACCAGCTCTTGGAATGGAGCTGCCTGTGGTTTATGACCCCTCAGTGCAAGGGGATATACCAAATTCCTAGCAAGATTGGTAACATTTTATTAATACAATGTTGTAACAGTATCAAGGATATGAACTGCCTTTTTTCTTTCCCTCAGGAAAGTTGCAGTGAGTTTAACTGCTCTAATTGCGATTGCCTGGGAGTACTGAGACCATTCCAGTTCATCTGCTTTTTGCTAGACAAGTAAGATGAATTTAAGCTGAAATGTAAGTGGGCAGCAAAAGTATTAAAAAAAATATTCATAATGAGATGGAAGACTTGGCTTATTAGGGCCTTTAGTTTTTTGTCGTAAATGAATTTTCAAGGAGAAATCCTTACCAGAGATGAGAGTTCAGTTCCCTGTGAACTGTTAATGTAGTTGCTTCCTCAGAAGTATCAGATAAATTATGTATGTGCTGTTCAGAAACTGTCCTATATAATTTACCCTAATCAGAAAATTTGTATGAACATCAGTTGCTTAGTAAGTCTAATCAGAGATCGAAATGGAGCAAAGTTATTTTTGCACAGCCACTTTTTCCTTCCTTTTGCTTATTCCTTTGATAACAAGGGGATGAGATTCACCTATTTCCATAGTGGTTTATCATTGCAAGCCAATGTCAAGTGCAGGCCACCTTTCATCTCCCAAGGCAGCCCATTGGAGCTCAGTCACGAAGCAGCATGTCTTTCCCTCTCCTGCTCCAGTGTTGGGAAATGTTGATTTTAACATCAAATTAACTAGAGCTTCTACTTACTCTCTTTCAAAATGTCTGTAATCCAGAAATACTGGGTGGAGAAGACGAAGCAAGTTTTTGAACTTTTCAGTGCTGGATAGACCATACATTATCTGCCAGGACCTCTTTTAAACAAGTAAGGAAGTAAGTACTGTGGGTTCTAGTTGGAACTGTTAAACTCCTCATCTTCAAAACAATAAGCTGCGTATCTCTAAGGGCTGCTGCTGAAACACTGGTAAGTGTATTTGGCTCACGTGCTAAACATGATCAGTGAAAACAAACAGTGGTGATAACTGCAGGCACTGTAAGGCAGGGGCACTGCTTTTCGAGTTGCTTGTCGGTTCAAGCAGATAAGGCTGCTTTGCTCACACATGGTTTTTCACAAACGAAGGTCTGGGTATTTGTGTACAGTCTTGCACCTTAAAATAATAAAACCTACATTATAGTTGGGAAATACTTCTTTGCACAGGGTGGTCCTTACTTAAAGAGTGTGACAGGCCTTTAATTGGCATTCAAATCTTTTAATCTTTAGTAGTAGTTTTGAGGCTTGTACAGCCTGTCCTGTAAGAAATAACTGTGTGGCAAAGCCATTTATGTAGAGCCTGTACTACGGGTCACCAGTGTTTGTAAGGAAGGTCATTCATCCAGAAATGGATCTTTTATTTCATTGATAAAGCAAGACCAAAATCTCAAAACTAACATTAGAGTAAGGATAGAGGCTTTGAGTTGTTTGAATGCAGAAAGAAAAGTGAGCCAGACTAATAATGGTACTTAAAGCAAAACAGTGAGATCTGTGGGACAGAAGCATCTAAAATGATAATATGATCCTCGAAGCATTTTACCAAAGCTAGCAGTGGAAAATGGCTGATGAAGTAGGGCTAAGCATAGAACAAGGTCTATGAGGGTGTTTCAGAGGAGTGGTTGACAGTTTGAAAGGGGTATAACATGGCCTATGCTCACTCAGCTTTTGAAAATCTATTCTTATGTTGACTGAGAGCTGGAGGGGCAGGCAGCCTTCCTTCACAGCCCACAGGAAGTCTAAATGAATAGCCAACAGTCTCCTTGACTGCAGTTACAGACCCTATTGGGGAAGGGCTTCTACGCAGCCCTGAGTTCACTCTGGCCAGGGACACAACCCCAGCCCAGCCCTCTGGGAGCTGCCAGCTGTTCATCTAGTGACAGTGCAGCCTTTCTGTCTGGTCCGGTGACAACCCATTGCGTTCCCTCTGCGGGAGCAGTTCTGTGAAGTACTGGGTCTCACTGCCTCTGGGCTGAGGTCCTTTGGGTCTCCTACTTGCTCCTCTCCTTGTTACTCACACTGATTGCAGAGGAAAGTCACGCTGGTGTTCAGCTGCAGACCTCAAGTGCCAAAGTGCCTGGCAAGGTAAAGGTGGTTTAGTACTTGTTTTTTTGTGTGGGGGGTGTGTGTTTTCTGCTATTCTTTTATTCTTTGGAATTGAGCAGCAGTGCTCTGTGGAATGGGCATCTGTGAGCACAGGAGCTGCTTCTGCTGGGGCACCCTCTCACCAGAGAGACATGCAGCTTTTTGAGGTGCTGCTTTGCACTGTGAAAGCCCTTGTGAGGAATACGAGTGTTTTCTTCAGGCTAATCTGTCTTTTGGAAAACAGATGTTTGGAGGTTGGTTGGTTGGTTTGTTTGTTGCTTGGGAATTTGCCTGGAGCATTCCCTGTGCATGAGGATTTTTTTGCATGCAAACATTGGCAGCAGACATGGCTGCAGCCCTGCCCTGCCCCACAGCAATCCCTCACTCCAGTGCCTACAGGCCCTGGATATGTCCCTCCTTTCAGGTATCCCCTGCTGCCTGCAGACATCCCATCCACCCACAGACACACACCCTCTCCATGTCTTCCCTGTGTCCATGTCTATGTGCAGCAGCTCTTGGGCATCAAAAACCGAGCAGAGGCAATTTGGTTTTCCCTGCCACAGGGAATGAGATGGGCAGATACCCTGTGCCACTCCAGGTACTGGCACTTTTGAGGAGTTCTTCAGAGCTGTCCTGGAATTTTGTGTCCCTGCAGTGAGATGTGCCTGCTGAGACAGGTGGAGGCACAGAGGTAGCTGCTCAGGGGTCACAAATCCTGCCTGCTGTAAAGGGACAGAACCACTGCTGTTTTTCAGCTAAAACCTTCAGCTCACTCATCCCTCTCAAGCTGTTTCTACACATGAAAAATCCCACAAGTCAACATCCTGCTGTCTGTGCCACATCCTGGAGCCTGTGTGGCCCTGCAGCAAGGCCTTGCTTTCTCTGGAAAAAAAAAAAGGTATTATAAGCAATAGGCAGCTCGGCAGTAGCTCCGTATCTTCCTCAGGGAGAAGCACAGCAGCATGTTGTCTTTTGGAGTAGCTTAAAATTTTGGGTAGAAGCCTTGTTTTCTTAGTCACCAGGTTCAGATCCTGTGCCTCTCCAGCCATGGGGTGTGATGTGCAGCCCTGGGCATCAATCAGTCTTGCCCCCGTGGAGCTGGTGGAGCCCTGAGCCAGAGGCTGCCTCCTCTGGCTAGCATGGACTGCTGCCAAATGCTCCATCCACACTTGGGCTTGCACTTGCTTATGCTTAATTATCCCCTGCTGGAAATCCAGGAGGCTTCTGCAGTGAGTGCCTGTCCTCCACGGGTGTGCCCTAGCTCTGAGCTTTTGTTTTCTTTTCGTGTCCTTTGCACTCATATTACTTAAGCAAAAGGTTATTACAGCAGTGAGCACCTCTATGTTCCATGACTGGGTTTTCAGTAGTATTAATCTACTATAGGAAGGTTTTCTGATGTTTAATTTCTCATCCCAGTTACTGGCTAATGGAAACAGCAATTTTTTCTCTACAGAGCTCAAGGAAAATGCAGTGAGGGGCAGATGGTGAAGTGCTTGTGCAAAATTTCTAAGCTACTGTGGAGAGAAAGAATGGGACAGACCTGAGGGGCTGGGATGAAGAAGTGGGAAAGCTGAGCTGACGGTAAGCCAGGAAGGGCTCCAAATTTAAAGCAAATGAGTTAGAAGGACTCCTGTTGGTTGGATCACAGCCTGTTGGATTTGCCACCTTTAATCTCTGATCTTCATATTCCACCTCTAAAAAACTGAGATAATGCCTCCCAAATCCCACAAGTGTACAGGGCTCTCATTATCTCATTATTTATGAAGCACTATAAGAACTCTAAATAGGATGTGATGTAGAAGTGTTGAGAAGAAGAGGAAGGAAACCTGTTTGACAGCACAATGGCTGCGAGCAAGGTTGTCTCAAGTCCACGATGGAATCTCAAAGCTGCAGCCATTCTCAGATAGCCACACTAAATTCCCTCTTCTTGAAAAGGAACTAAAATCAGCTGTGCCAAAACATGAACCATTTCCTTTTGCAGGATGGCAAAAAGAGGTTTGCTTTTGTAGCTATATAAGAAGCATATTTAAAAATGATGTTTTCAAAAACTGGTGTGGCAGGGGTTGGGTGCAGGGCGGCACCAAATCCTGAGCTCAGGCTGTACTGCTCCTCTCTGCTGCAGGATCCACGAGGCCATGCAAAATGGAAGCTACTGTGGATGGGGGACAGGCTGCTGTTTAGAGAGCTGTGAACATAACACCATAACACTGCCTATAAATACAGTATAATTGCCAGTTGCTCAATGAGTGTATTGCAACATGCTGAAGCAACAATGGGCAATGCTGTGGCAGGGGATCGTGTTTCCTCCCCATGGCCAGCCTGCCCTAAAAGCTGTGCTTCCCCTTAGGGCAGTTCTCCATGTTTTTGCTTGGTTGATAGCAAGCATGTGTGGGAGAGGAGGTGCCAACAGAGCTCCTGTGCCCAGACCCAGGTGTCCCACATGGAGCACGAGGGAGTGTTTGAACCTTTGCACCCAGCACTGGGCACTCTTCCTGTGAGACCCCTGTGCAGAACCCCCTTGTGCTCCTCAAGTCCACCTGAGGTTTCTCATGCAGGACTGACATGGGGCCAGAACTACACATGGGACTCCCCAGGAGGCAATTTCATCTGCAGGGATCAGTGCAGCCAGCTCATGTTTCTTGTTGCTGCCTGACAGCACATCCTTGCAAATAGTGATGTGCAAATAGTGATATCCATCCATTTGAACCCCAAGGGATACAGTACCTTTAGAGTGTGGTGGTTAAATAAAATAAGCAAAGGTATAGAAATCATCCCCAGCACGTCTTGGACATGTGAATCTGTCACAGGTATCAAGAGAATAAAAATAGCGATTCAAGTTCTAGGATATGTCTGTAGCATCTTTTAAAAATGTCTTTCAAAATCAAGAGAAAGCGAGTTTGTCTAGACACTTGTTTTCTAACACCAAATGCCAGGAGTTATTGTGCCTGTACCTTTCTGGAGACTTTCTGGCTGGGGAATGTTCTCTTTCCAGAGGAAATCCTTTTAACTTTCAGCGGTTCAAGACTCTAATTGGGTGAAATAATAGCTTGGCACACCCCCAAGCAATATGATTTTTATCTTTTTTGTTGTCTGCAAAAGTCTGACTTGTCCAATCCTATGAGTCACGGAGAGAATATGGATGTCAGACTGCCCTTGTATCCAGGGATGGGCTTCTGGGGAGATAGGCAGGGGATCCTTGGTCAGAGGTGACCAGTTGAGGTCTAAAATACCCTCTACAGAGCTGGAGTGGTGCCTGCCCCTCTCCAGCTTCGTCAGGGCTGAGGATGTAGTGTTGCTGATGTGCATGTTTCCAGGCATCTTCATTCTCACAGAGTTATTCAGAGGGGTATTTTGTTGGCTACTGCTCTGGTTTCTTCAACTAGTATGTTTAGATGTTTTCAGCTGAGACTTATATTTTGATGGTTTATTTAGCCCAGAAATCAGCCTGATAGAATAAACACTGGAGCTTCCAACCTCTCAGGATTTTGTTTCTGTACAGTGAATTAAGCAAACTCAGATATTTAGCACAAGTCTCTCTTCCTTGTTCAGGGAAAAAGGACCTTGAGCCTCGGGGCACAAAGCAGCAGCCAAGGCTTTCACTGTAAGTACCCTGCCTTCTCCAGGTCCCTGGAGCTGTGCAACTGCCCACATGCTCTGGTACAGCTGGGTACCTTCTGGCTGGGTCTTGCTGCTCCTGTGCTTGAGATCCAGTGTGTACCAGGAACCACAGCTCAGCCACATGAGAGAACAAGGTGCTGGTTTAACTTGAAGATGCATCAGGCAAAAAAATCGCAGCAGGAAGCTGTGTGGATTATCTTGTCTCAGGTCTTGTCTTGCTCATTGAGTTTATCACTTGCCAGGTGAATACAAACACGACTGTGCCGGTCCCAACCTCACAGCCTGTGCTCTCAGCAGGGCTCCCGTGAGGCTGCAGGTGCTGGTTTTATCCTTCAGACCATGGAGAACCAAAACAACACATTGTGCATTGCTGTTTCCCACCTGCACATGGAAAACCTGGATGCCCCTGGGCTCCCCTCTCTCACACCACCCTCACTGCCCAGCTGGAAACTCCATTCCCCTGTTGTGGTGGCTTGGGGCAATCAGGAGATTATGCTGCATAAAATACCTTTAGGACAGGTGGATGCACAAGGCTGGGCTGCATAGGACTAGCTTAAGCTAAACCGGAACTGAGATTTCCCCCTGAATCCTTGCCTTGTTGGAAGCAAGATATTCAAGCAGCAAACCCTCAGTCTACAAGGAAGCTGTGGACCTCCTGGGACCTGCTGTGAAGATCCTTGTTCTCTTTCTACGTGCATAGGACAGATTGAGTCCAGGGCCTGACCATGGATGCAATAGGAGGCTAAATCTGGAGTAAAAACCAAGCAGCCAAAACAAGCAAACAGGACATGAGTGCAGACATTTCCATGCTGTGCTTGCTTTGTGAACAGCAGGAGCTGCTGGGCTGGCTCTGCTGTTCTTGCTGTCCTTCACCTGCCACCTCTCCTGCAGAAGCAGCATTTGATTGTCCTCCAAACTGTGCCACGAAGTGCCTCTCCTGCTGCCACTGTGAAATACCTGCTGGGTCAGTAGCTGCCCCAACTGGTTTCCTAGGTAGGTTTTGTCACAGAGAGCAAAGCAGCCCCTGCTGTCAGTGGCCTTGCAGTCGGTGTCCCAGGCACCCTGTCCCAGCACTGACTGCTCAGGGAGGTGCAGAACACAAGTGAGGGGGACAAGGGGGTTCTTAAGGCAGGACACGACTTGTGCTGTCCAAGTTTGTCTCAGTGCTCCTGTGCCCTTCACTGACGAGGAGCTCTTTTTCTCCTGCCAGTGCTGCTTTCCTTGGGGCGTTTTTTTCCTTCTCCTTCTGCCATCTTTACAGCTTGTTTTCCTTCCTGCGTCTGCAAGGCTGCCTCCAACAAAGCCCTGGCAGACAGACAATCTTATCTTGAAGCACAACCAGTCCCGCTCCTTTCCCTGTGGTATCTGTCTGTTCAAACACTTGGCTGGAGCGCAGCCCCCGTTGGGGAGCAGAGCCGCTCAGCTCATGCCCCTGCCCGCCGGCACTGCTGGCTCTGCCCTCTGGCAGGGGCATGAGGAGGGCAGGAGAGGGGCAGCTGCAGGAATTCGGCTGTAAACAGGCACTCGGAGAGGTTTGCCCTGTGTGTGCCTTTTCTGGAGTGGAATGCTACTAATTGAATGGGTAGGAGAGATGACTGAGTTTATTTTTTTCCCCTTGGGTTACTCACTTGATTTGAAAGGCCTTCTATCTTTTTTCTTTTTCCTCTGAGTTTCTAGGTTTAGCATTTTGGTGATCAAAATAGATCTGCTCTGGAGCATCTGTGGGAAAGGGCCTCACACCTATTTTGGGAGAAGAGGCTTTAAAACCCTGCAGGGGAAGACAGATTGAGAACTTTCACTGCTTATACCTTGAAGCAGATATTCCTGATAACTAATGCACCTGAAACTATTAAGGAAAGTGCAGATACAAAGAGCACCAAAATTAATTAAAGAAAATGAGCTGTTCCTTTTGGCTGACCACACCTTGCAAACCAGGAAATATTTCATCTTATGCACAAAGTGGAAAGTGATGTGCTGTCCTGGCCAGGGCAGTCTGCAAGTCTCTGGGTATTTCCTTTGTTTATATTGCTGGGGCAGGATGGTGAATCCAGCAGAGCTGCAAGTGAAAGTCCTTGTTCTTCACAGGTTTGTAAAAAATTTGTATCTCTTGAAAAGGTAGTAGGAAATTGAGTTATTTGGTGCAGCATTTCATCAGATCCAGCTCTTACTGGAGTCAGTGGTGACCTTTCTGTTTGCTTTAAAAGGCACTTGTAAATGGCCTTGGTGTTACATGGAAATACTCAACATGACTTTTTCTGCAGTGAGGGTTAGAGCCTTGTTCAGAAACCAGCCATCTGTTTTCATCAGACTGTTTGCCTTTTGGTTCTGAAGTCCAACTGATGTGCATCGTTTTCCTGATGAAAAACCCTGGGAACACCACTTTTGTCAAACACTATGCCTAAAGCACAGAGCGGGACTGTAAGTATTCCTTTACACTGAGTATCTTCTGATGTGCTAGGTTGGGATTTGTTTTTACTTTGTTGCTGCCTCCAGCCCTTTCTGACTGGCATTTCCTGGAGACTCCTGGTGACTTCCAATAACAGGCAGTGAGAGCAGGGATGTCTCCCACCAATTCTGGTGAAGGCTTTGCACAAGATTTCACTGGATGCCAGGGGAGGTGACTGATCCTCTAGTGCCTCGTGGTGTTGTGGTGAGTCACAAGTGCAGTACTACGGGCACCAGGGCCTGTGACAATATAACAGCACAGTCCAAATGTACCTGTGCAATCTTAAAATGCAATCTAGGATACAATCTAAAAGTAACTCCAGGCGTTAGGAAAGAAACACTGAGCATTATGTCCCACATTGTATGACCGACTAAAAAACAATTACTGGATTTACATGTAGCAGCTTCAGAGGTTTGGCTGACTCCTGGTATACACATTTGTAGGATTATTTTCCTTTACTTTAGAAGAAAGCTTAGAAACTTATGCTGATAAAAGCTGAAATGCTGATTTATTCACACGAGCCTGTGAGCTGTCAGAAATATCAGCTAACATGAAACTTGCAATAAATCACTGGAGCTCAGAACTCTGCTTCTGACAGTTGAACAACTGCCATGTGCTGAGGTCAAAGCTGCAAAAAGAGCTACAAGTGCATTTTTAACCTAAAAAAAAATCTGAATGTAGAATAACAGATTTTGTGCTTGTTAAGTTTCTCTGATTTTTCAATCAAAGTCACTCAATATGCAACTTAAACATCTGGGTTCCCTTTGGCTGTCAGCTGCTGACTGCTGTCCCCTTGTGAAGCCCTGACCTTAAGAAATCACTGTTATGAACTGTTTTCCCTGCCCATAGCTGAGTTTCATGCCTGCAAAAGATGCAGGTCTTGCTTTTTGATTTTTAACAAAAACAGTTTTGATTGACATCACTTGTTTCTGGTCCCTGTGCTTTAAGGCCAATAGCAGAAACCTGGAGAAAATGCTGCCCTGAGGAGACAAGTCACTCAAAACAAGTCACCCCTCTCATTTTCCGCTTAATTAATTAATTCAGGTGGAAAGGGAGCCTGTGGGACCCTGTATCAGCCACCCCTGCTCTATGCTGGGGAAGGGTTTGGGCCAATGTCATACAAGTTTTTGGCTAGACTGGTTCTGCAAGGCAAAAGTGAACATACTCTGAAAACTAGTGGTCGGGTGTTGGATCTGACACAGCTGTGTCATTGCATCATACAGGCACATCATCAGTGCCCTTCTGCTGAGCCTGTAAATCATGGACAAATGATGCCTGCAGCAGAGAGAAGTGCACTTGGTCATGTCTTCCAACAGCTACTTCTCTAAGATGCACCAAGAAATCTGTGTGCCCTCTAAGGTGTGGCTCATATAGGGAAGAGTTTTTTCAAAGACAACAAGTAAAAAATGGTCTTATGCACAGAGGATTTTCCCCATGAACATGCTTGTGAAAGCAAACAAGGAATCCAATATTCTTCCTGGGAGCAACTCCCTTACCCTAAGCCACGCTGCCCTGTGTCCCTGCAGTGTGAGGGGACCACCACGAGGCCAGCCCCACTGTGCCCGTAGGGCCACTTGTGCCACTGTCCCTTTTAAGGTACACGAGGAGGAGGGTGCCAGAGGCTCTTGCCTGTCCAAGGCTGTTCCTGTGTGGATGGGACGTGCTTCCCATGCCCCCGTGGGCAGGAAGAGACTGTCTGGCTCTGCACCCACCCACTGCACAGACTGCTCATCTTTGGTCTTTCCCATTTATGTGGGGATTAGTCACACCAGGTCTCTGATGTTGCAACTTTGATGGTGTAATCCTGCTGTGTCTTTGGTAACTCAAAGTCTTCTTGAACGCGATGGCAGAGATGTGAACAGGATGTCTGATGTGAAAAGCAGAAACATCTGCAAAGGTGAGTATTAAAGTCCTTCTGGATAAATACATGTGTCATAAAAAAATTAGAAAATAGGTGGTGCAGACAGGATTTCTTTTTTGATGCAAACCACTTTCAATTGTGAATTTCTTGATAAATATTTAATATTCATTACGGAATTCCATTTTGACATGAAATCTTCAGGGACACAGTTCAAATGCAGCAAAAAAACACATTCGTAAAAGAAAGTTAAACTGTTTCTGGTCAGTGTAGTCATTTTAAGCTTTTGAGATTTCTGCAGTGTCTTTGCACTAGTTGAGGTGCTGCAGATCCCTGGGTTTGCTCTGGCTGGTGATCCAGGAGAACTGGGATGTCATGCTGGCAGCAACCCACTGAAATCCCAGGGGAAGAGCTACTGGAGGAAGCCTGAGGGGACTGTGGTCCTTGCAATTTGTGACAAACATCATGTGAAAGAGCTGCAGTACTGGGGACAGCCTGACCCCCCACCATAATCATCTTTTACAAAGAGCAAGTAAGTGGTGAGTAGGTGCCTGGCTATAGCCAGACTGCAAGGGCTCATGTAAACCTGTGGCTCAGGCCCATCCCCATTCCCACCAGTCAAGGCATAATTCTCATCCTGAGGTGCCTCAGTTTGGCATCTTTCAATTCAAGCATCAAAAGCACATCTGAATCTAAACATCACCTTTTTTAAGCTGCACAGGCTACCAAAAACACAGCATGCTTAGCCTGGTTTGTTTTGTTTGCATCACATCCTGCTTTCAGTGAGTTTCTCTTAAAGCATATCCAACAGTTTGGGGGGATTTCCCTCCAGCCTTCACAGCATCCTTCATTTCTCACCCTCTGTGGTCACTCCACTGCTGTTGCACTGCGGGAACAGAAGTGTTTTGACTAAATATTTGTGAAACTGCCTGCACCATAACAAACCTTCTTGAGCTTTGACAGAGGCTGGACTGATGCACTGAGCGGGGCAGAAGCTGAGGGGTCTGCATGAGTGCCAAGCCAGCCCAGGGCCTGCTGAAGGAGCTGCCGGGAGGAGAGCAAGAGTCCTGCCAGGCTGAGAGATGCTTTTGAAGGTTGCAGCTTCATCTGATATGATTTCATAAAGCTAACATTTAAGGGTCAGATGATGTGATATGCTGCCTTCAGACATTGCATATACAAGCCCAGCCCACTGCTGAGACAAAAGTGGCTTTCAGCCCTGTCTGTCCATCTATCTGATCCATCTGTTTGTCTTTTGCCAACTGGAATGAAACTTTCTTTTATCTGAAACTATTTCCAGCTATTTCTTCTCTCAGAATCTCCAAAGTGTTTGCATGACTTGAAAGAACTATTTCCAGCACTTTTGGCTGGGCAGCATTCGAGCTTCAGATTTTACTACTGGTATTTGAGCACGTTCCCTTTCATTTATAAGGCCTATTACAGCAGGTCATCTGCCATGGAAAGGGTGTGTCTCTTGCTCAAAATATTCATCACTTTCTCATGTTATTTTTGATACCTCTTTAGAAATTTCAGTTTGGCAGCATACTACCTATGTTAAGCCAAGTCCAAAAAATGAGTAGGGAAATTTCATGTATGCAGTTAGTCTCAAACCAGAATGGGGAGAGGTTTTGGGAAGTGAGCAGTATCTCGGTGTGGCTGTATCTCTTTGGCACTCATTGGGGTCTGGGATTTACAGATGCTCTGTGTGAAGTTACACAGAGGCGTCCAAGTGTAAAGCGTGAACTGCCCCTGCTTGGGGAATGGGATGGAGAGGATCTTTCACTGTTTCTGTGAGCCTAACACTGAGACATTGCTAGTTTTTAACCCAAATCAGTTGTTTTGGAAAGAGCCTTATTGATCAGCACATGGTGGGCAGTGATGATTGCTGTGCTTCCTTATGGCAGTACCCAAGCTACTGTACATCCAGTTTTTTGGGAGTAGCTTTGATAGGTCCAAGCAGCAGGAACTACGATATGGATTGTAACTCACTTGTTTCAGGGAGCTTGAATAACATGTGATTCCCTGCACATGGAACAGTCTGATGTTCCCACTTCCCTGAGTAACAGCCACATAAGGGAGCAAATCCTGAAGACTGGCCTGTGCCTCACAGTGACACTGGGTGGTAGCATAAAGAAGAGAGCTTCGATTACCTGCTGGAGAAGTGTTTGATGCAAAGTCAAGGCTATTGCCTGCTATGTATTGCCAGCCAGCTTGAAAAGATTTTTGTTTTGTTGTGAGTTTTTTGTTGTTTTCCTTCTTTTTCTTAATATGTAGCAATTTGTGGACAAATCACAGGGTCTCAAGGGAGCATTCTGGCTGAAAAAATTACTTCAGAATTTGGCCTAACATAACTAAGATAAAAACTTTCATGTAATCACTAATTCACAGTCGCAGTTGCTTTGGCTTCTCTCATTATCATTCCTAAGTTATTCTTTTCATGCTGGGAGTTGGATTTTCCTGGCACTGCATCTGTTTTTAGCAATGTATACACCACAACTGCTGACAACTAAGAGTTGGATCCCATGTTCCTCGATCCTGGCTGTAGCTTGTTTTTTCTGGCACCACTTTAAAGTCTTCCATCTGCACTTGTCTCCTGATGACCAGTGGCGGTCCTTCAGCTGTGTGAGAAGTGCCGGATGTTATCCTGTTGCTCTAACACTCTTCCAGACCCATTTTCTCCGCTGGGCCATGAGTGGAGCCCTCGCCTGTTCCTAGATAGAGCCTTATCAGGGCGAGCCATGGCAATGCTCCCATCCCCTTCCAGCCCTCCCCCGTGGTTACTGGAAGGCTGTTTGTGGTAGTTTTAGCCTTGTGCATTTTAGCGTGGCAGGAATGCCACTCTGCTGCTTCTCTGGTTTTCCAGTCCTCTTTGGTTTTCTGACAGAATCTCCTCCTGACCTCTGCTCAAGCTGAGATCTGTAGGAGATCACCTCTGCACCCTTCAGTTGCTGAGAGCTGGAGGGAGAACTGTGTGCTTGTCTCTCTACCTGCCTCTCATCTCCACTGGGCTATTTTTCAAGCCTGGTGATGGTTGCACCATATCCAGCTTACTCATAAGATGCCACTGTTCCTCTTAGCAGCGTTTTGAACAAGTACAGCTGTTCTATGCTTGGATTCCTCCTTACTTGGCTTAGCAGGAGTATGACTTTTTAAGGGATGTTTGCTGTTTGGTAACAAGCAGGTGCCCTTGCTCAGCTGGTAGGCCAAATATTTCTGTGAGCTTACTCTACAGTTTGATGTGGGAACAGTGTACTTGACAAATTAACAGTGTGTTCATTCCTCCCCCATTGCTTGTCTGGGTTTGTTTATTTCTGTTACTCCTGTTGTATTCAGTTGCATGAGTTATTTTTAGTTTTGTTTTCCAGGCCTCTCTTCTTTACTTACTTTTGCTCAGTTTAAAGGAATCCTTTTTGGAGCTTTCCTAGTATTTTGAGGGAAAATTACTATTACTGCTGAGTGTTTCATGCCTTTTTGTTGTGCCTCACCAGACAGGGCAGGCAGGAGCTTGTACACGCATGTTCCTTCCCTGTCCTCAATCAGATGTCAACTGACTTTGATCTTCCTACACCTCCCAGCATGTGTTGAAGCTTTACCTGGCACTCAGGGTTTCCATTGCCTCCGTATCACAGCTGACATGATGTAGCACTTTTCAGCCATCCCTCTTTTTGCTGTCATCCACTGGCTGCCGCCAGGAAAGCAATGCTACCCTAGGCTGAGAAATTACTGGGAATTACTCCTTCCTGGAGCCCAGCTCGTACCAGCAGCAGCACTGGTGGATAGGCACGTAGTCCTCCCACAGTCAGGAGGGGAGCAGTGTCCCAGCCTGGCTGCATTTCATGGAAAGCCATTTTTCAGTTGATTTCCTTTCCTGCCTGCCGGTGCCCCACTGGTTTCCATGGTATTCGTGGTTGTGTAGGGGTGGCAATTTCAGCATCCTGGCAGTCTTCCAGCCTGCCTCTCCATAAAACCCTGTACAGTTTCAAACGTGTATGTATATACAGTTTTCCCTTATTTTCCCTTCATCACACAGAGCTGCTGTATGCTTTTAAGCAGTTAATCTATTCCATCCTTCGCTTATCTCACAGGCACAGTGTGAGGTTGTGCTCATTCTTGCTGGCAAGTTGCTTTCAGTTCCTCTGATGAAAGGTTTGCTGTAAAGGCAAAAAGTGATCATAGCCATGGATCGTTCTCATTGCCAGGGGGTGGTACAGAGCATCCTACTGAAAAACTAACACAGCCCCAGTGGCCACAAGCTGATTCTTGGAGCTGAACTCAAATAGAATGGCATCCCCATCACTTCCATCCTATCATGTAAGGGATCCTTCTATGTCTTCATCCACCTTCTGAGAGCTGCCGTGCTCACTGTTGGAGGGTGTGAGCTCCAAGTCCAGTCATGCATCTATAAGAGCAGTGCAAAAAAAAATCAGAAAATCTTTCTTGTTACAGAGGAGATTTTGTCAACCCTCTGTTTTGTTTTGTTTAAAAAACAAAACCAAACCAATCCAGGACTTTGCTGTAAGAAACATTTGGACTGAGCTGAGCACACATCTGGTCTCAGCTTCACACAGGATTTCATAATGGTCTCTAGCCATAATAGTCTCATTTTTTGGAAGCAAGTCATTGCTGTTCTTTGGGTTGAATGAACTCTGATCAGGCGTGGACCTCAATGCACCAGAGTCAAAAAATACCTCGTGTGTGGGCTGTTGGAGGCCAAAAGGTTTGGAGAGAGGGGGTGCTATGTTTGGATATACACAGAATGGCCTCTGTTATACATAACCTGAGAGGAGTTATTAAATGATGACCTTCTTGGCTAAAGGTGGTAGGGCTGTGATCTGTGACTTTGGCTGTTATGGGCTTCATTTCATCTGATATGATGCATTTGGCAACACAGGGTAGTACCAGATCGAAGGCCTCTGTTGTTCGGATGGGTTTAATGGCCCCAAGTGGAGGAAGCTGGGCCTTGGTCTGCTAAAGGGAAAGGGGCTGTGAACTGCAACACATATTAACTATTTGTATCAGTAGAAACCACAGGAAGAGATAATCCAGTAGTAACAGCTCCCCCTGGAATTATTTGTGCACATACTTGGCTCCAAAGCTTTTTGTCCAGCTGGCTGGAGGTCACTGTGAGCACTGATAAGTATTTGCCAAACACTAAGAAGAAGACAGAACAAGGTCAGAAGCTCTTCTGGTAGCAAGGCAGGGCTTGTTTAGCAAACACTGCTATCTCCTCAATTGGGGTGAGAGATTTCGTCAACAAAATACGCAGGGGTGGTTTAAAAGCTAGTGGAAGGCAGGAGGAATATGTTTTACAGCTTTTAGTTAAGCCCAGAGAAACTCGGGACTTGCTGTTTCCTTCTGGGTTGTGGATCATCTGCCAGCCTGCCTCAGGGACCTATTCCTGTCAGCAAGCATTTGGAAACTTCCAAGTCAGTGTCCCTGTCAGCATGGCTGGCCATGGGAGTCGTCTGTCCCTATAAAATGTGGCTGATGGCACCTTGTCCCATCACTGTGTCTTGAATCTGTTGGGGCCAGGTCAAAGGAGCAGGGCAGCTGTGGGATGGAGAGGAGGAATGAAGCCCAGCTCTGGTCCTGCAGCAGTTGTGGGTGCCATTTGGTTATCCTGATTTGGGGACATTTGAAGCAGGGCTTTGTGTTTGGCAGCCCTTCACTTGGCTCTGCCCCTGTCCTGTGGGGCAGGCAGGGAGCTCTGGCCCGGCGTGTGCCATTCAGGGGTGCAACGACACAGCCAGGAGGTCACAGCTGCATGCTGGCCTCTGTGAGGCCCTTTCCTCATCCTACACCCCCTGATGCATGTGCTGATCTTCAGCCCTTCCATGCAGATGGCTGTACTGATGGCCTCACATCCCAGGAGGTCTGAAGGATCTAAGGTGTTCACCATTGTTTCTCTGAGTCAAGGTGTTTCCCTTGGAAGGCAGGGATGGAGATCCCCGGGGGTGGACTCCTGGGCAGGCAGACCAGCACCTTCTTGTTGCTAAGGCAGAATCACAGAGTTTTGACACGATCTTCACATCCCATGGGATTCCTCCTATTGCTCTGTTCCTGTTTGACTGTACCACTGATTAGAGCACTGGGGGGACAGTGTCACACAGCAACTTTTACTGTGCAAATAGCTGCCTCACAGTAAAGTGATAACCCCACAGGAGGTTTGGCCACATATATTAGAGATCTGAGTTTAACTTCCCCCTTTTTTGTTAAATCAGTAAATGCAAATTTGACCATAATCCTCTCTTGTAACTTTTTCACTCCTCCTTTCCCTCCCCGCCTTCCCTTTCCTGCCTACAACTTCCCTCCTCTTTCTTGTTCAACATTTAGTTCAGGGTCTGTGCTACTGTTTGCCCTCACTTCACATCCCTTCCACCCTTCTGCAGTTCCTGGGAATGTGAGAGCATCAGCGGTTTCGAGGGTAGAGGTACAGGCATGGTGGTTTTTCCTTTTGCTAAATGCAACCTCTCCAAAGTTGGGGTTAAAAGTAAATGAATACAAAAGTGAACTGGCAAAAATTCTAGAGAGGGAAACCCTGCTCAGTCACTGATTTTACTGAACTTAGTAAGGGGCAGGGAAAAGGAAGGGAGAGGAAAAAACAATATGCAGAACATCACAACTATTTTGTGGCAAATATGGGGGGGACCAAAATAAGGAAAAATGCCTTTAAACTTAGAAAACATAAAGCACCTGTTGTGGCATTTCTGTGAGATGGTCCTTTCTGCTTTTGATGAACTTTCATCTGTAGAAAAGTACAAACACTTTACTATAGAGATTAAGGGCAATTTTTCCTGTAGGAGTCTCTGCACACTTGTCCCTCCATCCTCATTTATGTCTCTGTCTTTTAATCTGAAATTGCAAGCAGAGGTAGAGGTTTCACAGAGTCCAAGGGCTGTCTGTGTCCTCTAAGCCACCTTCCCAAGGCTTGCACAGCCCATACTGTGCTCTGGAAATGGTCTCTGAAGGTTTGGTTCTCATTTGTGAATTAAACCCTTCTAGGCCTCTGCAATTTCAAATGCCTACAGACAGCGCAGGGAGTGACTCCGCCCTCGGTGACTTGTGTGCTCAAGCAACTCAGGTTTCGTGCTGGTGGCTGGAGTTGGTGGTCTGGCCTGTATTACTTCAATGGGAGGATTCCTGGTGGATGCTTTGGGGAAACAGTTAGTTGGGCTTATGTTTCCAGATTGATCTGTGAGAGGCAAGCAGGGCGTACAGAGATACTGACTCATTTCTTGATCTGAAGGAACACTTCACAGATAAAAAGATTTCAAAATTCTCAGGCAACAGATCTCATGTTACAGGCAGATGCATAAGGGATAGAACTTTCCTGTTTGGTGTAGTAAAAGGTAATAATTTACTTTTATCTTCCTCCAGGTGACATTTCTGGAGCTTGCTGAGTGCAGGAGAGGAACGCTGGGCAGGCACACTCCAAGTAGCACCTTCCTCTGGAATCAGTGGCTCTGAGAGTGGATGGCCTCTGCCACTGTGCTTGCAGTGGCAGCAAACACTGAGTTCAAAGGTGCTTCAATTCTAACTCTGCTTTCACTGTGTTTTGCTTTTGCAAGAGAAACAGGTCTGGTATTGGGTTCATATTTGATGCCTCCTTTCTTCTTGCAAAGAGGAACTGTTGTAAGAAGCCTGAGCAAAAGTTGTTCCCTCCACACTGTCATTTAAAGTAACAAGCAACAAGTTCATGTTGTAGACACCCCTTCTCTCCTTTGGATGAACACCTGACACTTGTTAAAACTGGTGTGGAGTTCAAGGATGGCCAGCAATGAGGACACACAGAGGCTGCTTCCTCTGCACTTCTACCATGACAAACTGAGTGCAGATCTACCAAGACTTTATTACAGGCCTTAATTTTGTTCTCAAAGGGCATTTTTTGGCTTCCTGCTAGAAGTATTGAATCAATTGTATAAACATTTTTAGGCCTAATACTAATTGTCCATGAGAAATTAAAGAACAAACAGGAAAAGGTGGCTTTTGAAAACCAACCTGGCTTGCACTGCTAACTAGCTTGTGTAGTGACTGACTAAAAAAATGCCAACCAACAACAGAAAAATAAAAAAAACCCCAACCCTAAACCAGAAGGGAAAAGGAAGGTAACAGGAGCTGGAGAGTGTGTCGGAGATTCCATGAGCTCCGTTCCCAGCCGCCTGTCGTGAATGTGAGAAGGCTCAGGGAGCTCCCAGGAATGAAACCCTGCAGGTCTGTGGTGATGACAAACCCCTCTGGTGCAGACCAGAAGATGATTCCAACACAGCTAAGTCCGTTGTTGGATTTAATGAATAAGTGATGGTTTGAACTGATAAACACCCTGCAGCAAATTTCCCATTTTATGTTGTGATGAGCAAGCCAAGAGATTTCAGGAAAGCTGTAAAGGGCCTTTAACATATGATTTCAGACTTAATTCAAAGTAGGAGGTGCTTCTCAGAGCTATATTGAAAGTTTCTCTCACCTCCACCCCCAAAATGGAGATAAGATTTCCACAGACTAAGCAGTGTTATCTTTAAAACAAGGTTGCAACTGCTACTAACACTGTTGGTAGTTCATTATCACAGGGAAATATCACATATTATGAAATGTAAAAATGTGTATTAACTATTTCATTGCTAATCCTTCTAGATACAAAATAGTCCCTTTGTTTATCCCATACTGTACACCTTCCTCCTTCTCCCTGTATACCAAAGACTTACCTGTCCCACACCCATGTGCTTATGTTTCCAGGCCTGATCCTCACACCTTTGATCATGCAATTATGGGCTCTCCATAGGAAACCACTCACTCTACCAAAATCGGGGAACATGAGACCAGCACAAAAGAAGTTAAATATCAAAATAGATCTTTCTGGGGACTGTCACAAAAGTGGTGTAATTAATTTTTGCATTAAATTGATTAAAACTTTGCCATGAAAAGATAAACAAAGCTGCCCCAAACTTCTCTTCTGATGCAGGATGGTGATGTTGAAGACTATCCTGACTTCATTGCAGAGTATGGTTCACCTTGCAGCAACATGGTAGAGTTAGAAAAACCCAGGTCTGAAAACACTTACTAGTACATGTTCACAAATGTGGGGTTTTTTTTTTCAAAACCTTGACAGTTGGTACTCTTTTCTGTGCTTCGGAGACAAAGAAAAATGAAGTTTTAACTGCCTTCAGAGAGACTTTTGTGAGTTTAAAGGCCAAAAGTAATGTCTGACACAGATTATTTAACTGGACTAAAGGGGGAATTAATTCCCTCAGACGCAGGCAGTTCAATTTACCATTTGCTTAAGACTCTTAGTAGAACTGGGAGCATGAGAGCCCATTCTGGTGTGTGATGCCACAGGAAGTTTTGCCACTTTTGCACCTTGGCTGGGCAGACTGACTGTCATGGACAGTGTTTTTCCTGCCTGTCAGGAAGAGCAGAAAGGAACTGACTTTATCCCACAAAGGGCACTTCTGGGACTTCAGTCATGGCTGAGTGTCCCTCAGTCCCTCTTTTGTGGAATCTGTTTTTCCAAGATGAAACCAAGCCTTGGAAAAATAGCAGACACCCACGATAATTCAGACAAGATGCAAGTGCTGCTGATAGGTTGCAGAAAGGCTCTGAAGGGCAGGGTGCCTTTCCCTATTCCCAAGAAAACAAGTCCATAATGGAGAAAGGTTCTTTTGGGTTCAGATTGCATGTCAAGTCCCCAGAGGTTTCATCATTTTTCTCTCTGCATATCATGTACCCACTTCCCTGTAACTATGGTCTTCCCACAGCCACCCTCCCTAACCTGACATCTGACTCCGAGAGGACTTATGGACTGCATTAATGCCTGTGTGCAAGACCCTGGGTTGGAGGCTGATGGGAAAATCTATATAAAATAAGGAACCGAATACTTCCGAGGGTAATGACGTCTGCGTGTGATTACTTGTTTGGCTACACTGGCTGAAGCTGTAGCTGCTAACTCAGCAGACTGCAAGTAGACAGTATTGTCTTTTCAGTGCGTTCTGGCTGCAATTCAGGATGTTAATAATAATCTAGAGAGCTATAGAAGGCTGAGATCCTGTCTACCAGGAACAATGCCTCTCTCTACATACAGTTACAGGAGGCATGACTGAGGAGATGGTCGTGCTGCCAGTTCCCTAATTTAGCAATGAATGGCAGGTATTTGTGGTGGAGACCTGTACCAAATCCATTATTTATTAAGCTACTACTTGGGATCCAGAACGGGTGCATTTATTTGTAGGAAAGTCTTTGAACATCTTGATTGCTGTTCTAACATATGTTTATGCATCAGAGTCAATGCTAGGGGGATGCTTTGTTTTTAAATTAGGAAAAAATATCCCCTAAAAGCTAAATATCATGCAGTGCTGTTCTATTCTTTCCCCAACGCTTACTCCAACACTGAGAAAACACTCTCGCCAAGCTGATGGGCAGCCAAATATAATTTATGTCTTGCTTTAAACTGATTTGTTGACTTCATGAAAGGTCCTGTCAAAAAGAACAGTCCCCTGAGTCCTAACGATGATAACAGTTATGTTGCGTCAGCGCTAAAAAACTCTTGGATAACAGTGAGTGTATCCTGAGAAATCTTTTTAAAGTGCCTGAACACTGGATTTTCTGAAAAGAAAGAGAACTAAAGCTACTGTTTGGTAGTTCACTTTGGTTTTCTTCATTCCTTGTTCATTTGCTTTTCCCCCTGTTTGGAATACTCTCTTGATAGTATGAAAATAGTTTCCCATGTTCCATGTTATTTAAAAATAAAAATGTGTTGTTTAAAGGAGATGCTCCTAACAAGGACATGTTTAATTTCTCTCATGTTCAGTGTTGAATTTACAAGTGATATCAACACGTTTGTGTCTGTATCAGTATGGCCAACAGCAGGACACTTCTGAGCTGCGTATCACTGTACGGCTCATCTCAGTGTCCCACTGACGCAAAGGGCAGCCCCGGCGCTGCGTGTGGCTGTTCCATCCAGAGCTCCCTCGCCCAAGGGCAAGATACCAGGTCCCCTCCTGTGTGTCTGACTCATATAGCTGGGAGGTCGCACCCACCATCCCCCGGCTCCTCTGGCACTGTCCTACTTGTCCCTGCCCCATGACTGTGCTCCTGGGGCAGCCTTGCCTCTGCCTCACTTGGGAACAGCAAACACAGCTGCAAAAGAGCATCTACTTTCTAAAGTCTTTCCTCCTACGATTTTTTAACAGTCTTGTCTCCTGAAGTTCAACAGTGTTGTTTCATTGGTTGAGGTTCTTCCTGGTGGAAATACAATGCTTTAGTCAGAATACTGGTTTTTAAATCTTGGTAAATTCTACATGTTTTCCTTTGCCTCCCTCCTACCTTTGCCTGAACCTGCACCACAGATTTACTGTGCTGCAGCTCTGAAAGTTTTCATTATCCTCAGTACTTTTCTGTAGGTCTTACTGGATGTTGCTGAATATTAGGCTAGTGAAATCCTAGCTTACAGATAAAACAATATCACAGAAAGGATTATAAATATGTTCTTGTCCAAGCACAAAACAATGGGTGAGCCTGAGTGTGACAGTTTAGATCTCTGGTTTCCTCTCACCACCATGGGAAAAGGAAGACATTTCTGTGCTTAGACAGCAGTGATTCTTTCTACAGCCATGTGGAGAAGCAGGGCCAGCCCCTCCTCAGTCCTGCCAGCTCCAGAGAAACAGGGGTGCAGCAGCTCCCACTCTGCAGCCTGGCACTGATGCGTGGCCCAGGGCTCTTCATGGCATTCACAGCCACTCCAGGACAGCAGAGACCTGACCCTTGCAGGTCTTCTGTAGAATTCAAAATGGGTTAGGGAAGGCTGGGAGATTGTTTCAAACTGCTGGGATTGCAAGTCTGTGACATTAGTCCAAGGACCTGATATAAGCTCAGGCGAAGCAGATTCACAGCCCTGTGGCCTTTGCAAGGGTGTTTTCTTCATCTCATTTGGGGGTTTTGTGAAACTAAGAGGAAATAATTGTAGTAAAAATGGCATGTCTTGTTCCTTCTTTTAGGAAAATACAGAACAAAAACCCAATCTATTTTGGGGGAGGAAAAAAGACAGGTATTTTAAGGCAGAATATATGTTTTTGCACAATTTCTTGTGGTTAACAACTCCTAATATTAATTAATGAGCTAAAACTAGAACCATTAAAACAAGCGAGACTTCTGTCATTTACTTCAGGCCAAGCAGGTTTTCATACAAGTCATAAACAGTTAATTTTCTTTTACCATCTAAACAGTGAAAGTTCTGTGCAAACCACATAGTTGGTTCTTGTTTTCTCTGAACAAAGTATATCTCGCTTCTTTTATTGGTAGGCACAGCTGGGCAGAAGGTGTGTTGCATAGTTTGGTATCTTTGCTGAACCAGAAAAGAGCTCTGGATTTTGGGCCTGCAAAAAATATTGGGGCGAGGTGGGTACCTCTCTTGGAGGCAAAACTGTTCAGGCTGTTGGTTTTGTTTGGGGATTTTTTTTTTTTAATTTTTTTTTTTTGCCTCTAAAGGTTATTTCTTGACAGTTCACATTCCTCAAATAACAGGAAGGATATTGTGGTTAACATGTGGTTACAATTCTGGAAAGTGGCAATACAAATTACAATCTGGGATTCTGTATTTTATTGTCTCTCACCAATATCCATGTTAGATCTGCATAGACTGGAAGAAAAGATACTGTAGGAAACTTTAAAAAACATTTTTATGGCTATCTGCCATATAAATTCATCTTGAGCCCGGGAATGTCAAACTATGTCTCTGGCATCACAGTGACAAAATTCTATTAGAATTTATTTAATAATTTTCTTGATGATGAAACAATCAGATTACATCTATTTCACCTGTTATGGCTTGTGAAGGGGAATGGAGTTATGCAGAAACCTTTTATTATTACTAAAATTGTAACTGATTTGCAGCCACACAATTTTATGTAGTAGCACTTAATATTTTGTGGTCTGGAATTAAAGATTTTAATTTGTATTCCTTGTATCCCATTCTTGAAACTGGTGCAGGAATTTTGGCACGGGGAAGTATTTCCCATAATCAAACCTTTGGTGAAGCCCAGTTTTGAATTTGCCTTCTGTGTGCAAGGTGTTCTTTAGAACCTTTTTCTATGCTACAGCCAGTAAAACTTGTTTGAAAGAGCCTTGCTAGGCCAGAACATCAGACAGCATGTTCCAGTCACAGCTCTCCCATCAGCTGCTGGCCTCAATTTATCTCTTTATAGTCCTGTGCGATACAGCAAAGATTAAAGCCTACCAACAGCTCAGTGGGCCGACTTTATCTTAGTTTTGAAATGGTAAAATCTCCTTAATTTAAGAAGCAGAGAGTAGTTTTGCTTGGGAGAGTTAGGTGGCTGAAACTGTATGACAGGGTGGACTTTAGGTCGGACATCAATAAAAAGTTCTTCACAGACAGAATGATTAGATACTGGAGGGGCTGCCCAGGGAGGTGGTGAGATGGCTGCCCATGGAGGCGTTTGAGGCAACGCTGGACATCATGGCACGTCAGTGCCACGTTCTGTTTGACATGGTGGTGTTGGGTCACAGCTTGGACTCGATGATCTCAGAGAGCTTCTCCAGCCTGATCGTTTCTGTGGCTGACTTGCCTGGGTTCACTGGGGAGAGCAGTGGGTGGTACGGCCAGTGCCTGCACGGAGCTCACGGGGACAAAGATAACGGGGGGCTTGAACGAGAGGACGAGGCAGAAGCTCCGGGGTGTGTGACAGGCAGGCCACGGAGTTCAAAGCTGATGCAATCTCAGAGCCTACTAAACAATTTTTTTCTCGTTATTATAGGCAGCTTTTGCGATTCCCGAGCTCACGCCTCCCTGCTGACAGCCGCTCTGACAGACAGGGTGCCCGGCTGGCCCGGCCGCCGCCTTCCCACGGCCTTCCCGGGAGGGTCGGCCGGGGCCTCACCCGGCTCCCGGAGCCGCCCGTGGCTCCCACCGCCCTTCCCGCAGCGGTGCCGCCCGGGCCGTGCCCGCACCCCGCGGAGCCCCGCCTGGCCGGCCCCGCTCTGCCCACCTGGAGCCACCTCCGCGCTGCGGGGCGGGGCCGGGCGGGGGCGGCGCGGCGGGACGGGCGCTCGGCCCGGCGGCGGCAGCGACTCCCCTTTGTGTCTGGAGCTGCCCGTGCTGTTGGGGCGGGCGGGCGAGAGGGGGCGCGGCCGGCGGCGGAGCTTCGGCCTCGCTCGGCTCCCGCCCGGGCAGGGGAAGGAGGCGGAGCGGCCGCTCTCCGGCGAGCCCGGCGCGGGGGGAGGGAGGCGGCGGCAGCAGCGGGAGCGGCGGAGCGGAGCCCGCAGGGAGGAGGCCGCGCCGCCCGGCGCTGTGGGAACCCGGGGCGGGAGGCGGAGGAGGGGAAGGGCCTTCGCCGGTGCGCTCGCAGCCGGGCACGCCGAGGAGGGGCCGCGCCGCCCCGGGCCCCACCTTTGCCGGGGCGGCCGGGGGTGGTGTCGGTGCTGCGGCGGGGCCGGGGCAGCGCGGAGAGGCCCGCCCGGCTCGGGAGGCAGATGGGCCGGGATGCGGCCGTGAGAGCGGCGGGTGTCGCCGCCGCCTTCCCCGGAGCGTGAGTCGGCGCGGAGGGGCAGCCGGAGCGCAGAGCCCGTGGCCGGCATGGGACGCGGCGCTGCCGTGCGGTCGTAGCTCGCTCGCCGTGCCCCGGGCAGCCCGCGGGGCCGCGCCGACTGACACCGCTTGGGCGCGCCTGGATATGTGCCCTTCCCGACCGGGCTCTTTCTTCGATGTCGTGAAGCTGCGTGGGAAATAGCCCGGTGCCCAGCAGGGTCGGAGCCTACCGCCGTCCTCCCGGCGGGGGAGATGCCTCGGGGCTGGCAGGCAGAGCCAGGCGCTTCCCCCGTGTCCGCCGAGCGCTGCCGCCTCCCGAGGCATGAAGGCGGGCGGCTGTAATGGAGTAAGAGCGAAGACGGCTCCTCTCATCTGCCATTTGCCCTTCCAGACGGGATTGTAAACCGAGAGAGTTGAGGAAGGCTGTGTGAAAGCAGGCGGAATTTCCTCTCGTCGGGTTGTTCGTTTTGGGGGTTTTCCCCCCCTTTTTTCCCCTCCTCCTGGCTCGAACCGAGGGCTGCCCAGGTATGCCAGCCTCACTGCAGCACCTTGTGCTGGTGCTCCTGCTCTCCAGTGCCACTCTGCTGCTCGGCACTGCGGCTGGTGAGTAGCCACGGGGTGCAGCCAACTGGCCATTTTGGCAGCGGGAGGGGGGTGGGGTCCGCTCGTATTCGGGCACATCTGAGTCTCCTTACAGTGGTGTGCATCTATTTCATCGGCGAAGTCTGATAAAAGTTTGGAAACCCCGATACGTTCGGTGTCTCGGGGAATAAAATGCTGCTTTATTGTGTAAATGAACTCGACCTGCGCTCAAGAAGTATGCTTTGCCTAGATCTGCATCTCTTGTCTAATAACTTAGTTCAGTTTTGGAAATATATATAATCTTTATGTTTTGCATACCTCGCCCTTTGTAAGGTAATGCAGGAATTTTTAATATATATTTTAATCTGCAACAGAGCTGTGCCTGTCTTTGCTGTGGGATCTTCAGGCACAGCCATTTTTAATTTTATCAGCATCGGTGCCTCTGTGGGCCTTAAACATGTGCTGCACTTTTATAACAGGCTTACTGTAACATGTATTTCTTTTTTCTTGGAGGAGAAATCTGAGGAAAAAATGTAGCTATTTCTGTTGCCAGTTGCTATTACAGAACAATAACACAAAACACTGTTGAGGAATGCTGAAATATCTTGAAGAGTACTCTTTTAATAACAAGAAGTTGGAAGTAGATGTGCTAAGAGCATCCTTAGTCATGTTTTTGGACACTCTAGTCCTATTTCTCACTGTGTTCGAAAGCTCAGTGTTCAATATGTAGGGTGCTGGAAGAGGGATGTGTATTAGTCTGACATCCTTTGATTTCTGTCACGGTGACAGATTAGCATGTTGGAGCCTTCAGAGTGTTACCCAGCTTTGTTAGGCAGGAATACCAATTGTTCTTGCAATATGCGTTTTCCAGCCGCTTTGGAAGAGTCCTACGACTTCTGTGTCGTTTTACTGATCGGGATCCAATTTGCAGTGCCTGATTTTTTTAGTGTTATTTTTTAATCTGCTGTGTATAATTCATAAGTGAATCTTCATTAAAAAATTGCTGAATCTTGCTAAGGTGACCCAACAAGCTGATGGTAGTTTGCATATTATATTTCAGTGAGGTCTTAAAATTTGTCAGCCTTGAAGATACTTAGTGTAATTATTAGGAAAATACTGGAAATGTTTATGCAGGTTATTTATCACTCTAACTGGATAGTCCCTGATTTTCTTGTTCCTGCTTATTGAGAGGCCTCTTTCAGGAAGATATTTAAATGAAAACTTGATGTTGCCTGTATCATCATGACCTTTGACTGCTATTATTTTAGACTGCTGTCTGTAGCGTCTCTTTGTGGCAGTTTCTGAGGAGTGTTTTTATTTTTTATCTGGGGGAAGGGACTCCTGAAGGTCAAAAATCTTGGTATTAAAGCACATATTAATCAAAAAGGCCCAGCATCTCAACTTTTTTTTCAAATGTATTTTTAACGAGTGTAGGATTTTTTTCTCCCCGTTGTGGAAACTTCAGTGAGTTGGTATTTCTGTGCCCTGATGAAAGAGAAGGGTTCCTGAAGGAGCGAGTAGGGATTTGTACAAGGCCAAGGGCTGGGCAGGTGCAGTAGGAGCCCATCTGCACGTTTTGCCAATTCCCCTCAATTCTGACCTGGCAACAGCATTCCCAGTATTTCTGTTCTGGTTTTGCCTTGCTAAAAGGCTATTAAGGATGCCAGCTTGGCTGGTTGTTTTGTGAATAGGAACCTATTTTCTGTTGTGATTTATTTCTTAATTGTGAAATTTTAACAATTCCCATTTTAAAAAACGGTGGTCATAATCCTCTGTAAAGAGTAATTACATGGATGATTTGAGCTTTAGTTAAAGAATCTAATGGTTGATTTTAAGTTTACATTGCATTTCAGAAAAAATGTCTATACATGGGGAAGCTACACTAATGTGTAATTCTGCCCTTTTATGTTCATGAAAGAGCCAACACTCTTTCTTCTCTTCCCCTCCCCCAAAGTATGAACTGTATACTCCCATCAGAGTGAAAATGCTGCCTTTGTAGCTTTGAAACCCCCTATTAATTCTTACTTCTGCTTAGTGAATGGATACTATATCTCAGCAGTGTATCGAATTGAGTGTTTATAAATGCACAATCGTGACATCAGAGGCAAAGTATTTTCATAATAGGTCTTTAAGTTTCTGTCTGGAGGAGAATATCTGGGAGATATCTGGGGGAGAGGTCCACAAAGACCTGGGCTTAGCATGGACAGAAAAGAGAAAAGATAAAGATGACAAAAAAAGAATTCTCACGATGGGGCTGGAGATGAGAGTTCCACTCATAATCTGGAATATGCATGAAGAAAGAACATGGTTATTCCTTCACCTTTGTAACTGAAGATATAATAAAAACTCCCTCTAGATTCAGTAATACTTGCTGATTATGAGAAGGAAAATATTACTGTCTTCCTCCATAAAATACAGATATTAACAGTTTTCTGGTAACACTGTATTTAAATCATGTATTAGTCCTTGTAAAGAGAAATGCTACAGTGAGGACGTTTTACTGATGAAAGTCTTAGGCAGTGGTTTAAAAAGTCGTATTGGACAAAAATGGTTTGTGCCACTTTGTTCTTTATTTCTCAAATGATTTGAAATAACTATTTCTAAACCTTTTGTTTAATACTATGAGACATATTTATATGTCTTTAAATTGTAGGGGATTCTGATGTGTGAAGGTTTGTGCCTGAAGAGGTGATTGTTGAACCTTTGAGCTCTTCCCCAGTATTGCTAAAGAATTTTGTTTGGGTGTTTATAAGGACGAGATATTAAAGATATAATCGTTCCTCATTTCACTTGCTTACGTTCTGTGATATGCAATACTAAACCACTTTTCCTTCTTTAAGCATGTCCAGGGTAGACAGCATTCCATTGCCTAATGTGTAAATTATTTGTGGAAAGTATAAAGTCAAAATTAAAGCAAACAGAATGTACTTTTATATTTGGAAATATTTCCATAAATCTGTATCTATGTGGTTCAACAGGGCTGTAAAAATTAAAGTGCATAAGGGATTGGATAGAGATTGAAATATCTTTTTTTAATGATCATTTTAATTATTAATTAAAACGAGTGAGCTGAAGCATCTTTATCTAATTCTGTCTTACCAGTTAAAATTACTTTAGTATCCCAACATAATTTGTTTGAAATATGAATAGTGTGACATGAGGAAAAGCCTCCTTTAGGTATTCAGTTCTTCTAATTCAGTGTTTTGAATTAGTAACTGACTCTGTGTATCTTGCATATAAACCAGTGGTTTTTTAATTGTATATGCACCCCAATTTCTACATATTTACTAAAGCTATACCCATTGTTTATGGCTTATTCAGGCATAATCTAAAAATTAAATTTACTTCTGTGTTTGTCTTGGAGCTATCTCAGAAATACCAGCCTGGGAGATGGAAACAAGGCTTGTTTGCTTGAGGAGCACTCTGGAATGCCTGATGGATAACCACATGTCCAGGCACAGCCAGTACACCAGGCTAGGTCTTCATTAGCAGCCTGGTTGTGTAAGGAGACAGTGTAGCTGTGCAAGCCCAGGGGTCTGCGCAGAGCCATTCATCTCGGTGAGAAGAGCCTTGTTTCCATCAGGTAATTCAGCCTGTGACCCTCTGTGATACTTCAGCCAAGCTGCTTCAGCTCCCAGGCAAACTTCAGTTCTGGGGCACTGCCCTGTGCAGGGCAGGCACAGCCGTGGGGAAATGGGAGCTGTGCTCGTTTGGTGAGCCCAGATTTCAAGCCCCAATACACTACACAGATCCCTCACTGCAGTGTGAGCAGCTTTAGCCTCAAAGGAACCACGTCTGAAAGGTTGGCTGAATTGTCTGCCTGTCCATCTCTGCTGAAGGCAGGCAAACCTCTCCGCACCCTGGACAAACAGGGAAGCCATAACTGTGTGTCTTAGAATTATGGTTGAGTTTGTTGAAATGGGTTTTTTGATGGCACTTCCTAGCACTTATTAAAAATTTCTCTAAAAATGATTTATTGACTTTTGCATCGTTGTCCCCCCCTCTTTTTTTAATAATCCATTAAGTATTTCTCAGTAGTCTGTATAGTCAGTGACATTGTTTCCTTGCCAGATACCACCTTCCTCACCAGAGAGCTGAGAAAGTTGTTACGTTGGGTTTTTTAGAAATGTTTTATTCCTAACAACAGAGTGCATGGCAATGGAGCTGTATTGTGTTTGGAACTCAGTCTGGCTGTGCCATGAAAATGTGCTGTCACTTTCTGGGCAGAATCTAACTTTATAGCCAGGGCTGTGAGCTGAGTGTAAAGTTTTATTCGGAACAAAATGTTTATGCCTTGAATAAAACAGGCTGGATGATGCTTTGTGTTGGGTAGGATGGAATCTGTGCATAGCTTACAGGCTGCAAGTATTAATTTTATTAAGCTTGTAGACTTCGTGGAGCTGCTCACTGCTTGAATTTGAATTTTAAAAAACCAGTGAAATACAAGAACAGTTTTCCAAAATACTGACATTTCAGTATGCAAACTGATTTTCTCTGAGGTGGTTTGTATGGTTTTTTTGCTGTTGCTTTTTTTATTTGTTTGGTGATTTTGTTTTGTTTTGTTTTTTCTTTTTTTTCTCTGAAGCACATTTATAGAAACATAAGGCTGGAAGTTACTTTCCTCTGTTTCCTCTGTGGTCTGGTTGTGTAAGTACAGATAATAATGTCTGTCTAACATCTCTAAAATCTCCAGTGAAGAGAGATTTCATAGCCTGTCTAGGTAGTCTGTCCTGTTACAGTGCTTAATTATCATGGTTTTCATAATGCAACAGTAGTAAGGGGTTTTAGCCCCTCTTTTCTAATGCAAGATTGTTTAAGATATGCCTTAATTAATACGTGGCAATCCACCTGACCATGCAGTGTGGAGTACATACATAGACAATTGCCAGGGAATAGTCTCAAAAAGTGCCTGTGTTGAAGCCTTGAGCTTGGCTGCAGTAATTTATGATGGAAACCTTGAGCTGACCATCAGTGTTTTAAAATGCAGTTACTGCAGTTTCCAAAAACTGTGTTTGAAAAATTATGCTCTTTCTAAAATTTCGATTTCTGATGCTGTCTTCCTGATCTGTTAATCTGTTAATTGCAGAGCTGGAAGCTTGGCTGAGCAGCAGGATTGGAATCTGATAGGGGAGGTCAGGCTTGGGGGTGTGAGGAGGAGGAAGAAAGGCTGGGATAGGAGAGATCTGAAAGGATGAAGGATTCAGTCTGGTTTGCTGTGGGATGAGAACCAAGGTGTATTAGACAGACAGAGATAGTGTCTAAACTTCTGTCAGACTTGTCTGGAGAATGAGTGGAATGAAACTTTTGTGCTGGAGAAAGAAAGAAAGTGTAGTTAATTGTAGGTAGCAGTTTTGAAGATTTCTGTTCTCTTTTGTGAGACTGAATGAGAGACCAGTCGTTTAGATGCTGCCTTTACCCTCCTCCCTTTCTCTCAGTCTTGTAAGTTTGGAAGCCACAAGCTTTTGGGTAGTGATGGTGTGTTGTTCCAAGTCATTGGGATGTGTCAGTTTTGTCAATTGGCTTCTTGAGTTTTCATCAAATTGTGGCGGTTTTTTTTTGAACTCTAAATATGTCTGCCTTCTGTGTCTCAGTACTCTGTATTTTCTCTTTGGTTTATTATGAAGGAAGGAAAAATAGGCACTGCGGCTGTCACTGACATTTGTGAACCCTCCCATCTCCACATCCAACTTCTGAATCTACTGGCCAATTTCTACCATATGTGAAAGATGCTCAGTCTCAAAGATTAGTTTACTACTGTTTTCATGAAAATCAGAAACTGAATAGAGGGGACAATTCCACGGTAGAGGTTTCCCAAGGGGAAAGAGGAGCAGAACTCAGCCCATACAATTCTCTTTGCTGAAAACTGGCTGCCCAGTCAGTGCCAGGGTGCTGGCAAGTGTGTTGGTGCATACACTGGCCAGTACTAAGCACAGGATATTTTGTCTTCTGTTCACCTGACGTGCTGTAGGAGATCTGGAGAAGAATGGGGAATCCCTTTGGTGGGAAGCATAGAAGTTGGCTAAGAAGTGTGGGAGAAGGGTCACATTTATAGGCAATTAGTTTGCTGCTTGTGGAGCAATGGGTGTTTCTGAGACAGTGTAGAAGCCAATTTTTTGACTGAATTTGGAAAACAATGCCCAAATCACCTTACTGAATGACTGTCATCCATTTATGAACTTTACAGTGTGTATGAGTAACTTGTATGGTATGCATTGTTTTTCACATTTTCAAAACTGGATTTAATTGATTATCCTGTGTATAGGTTGTGGTTTGGATATCCCCACATTAAGTTTCCTTATGATCTTTTCAACAGCGGTGTAACTTAGGCTTTTCCTGTGGTCCCTTTGAATGTTTTTACTCTGTATTATACTTGCTTCAATCTGTGAAGTGCATGAAAAATAGTTTTATTATTTGTTTAAGCAGGAGTAATGGGAAGGCACATATTGTCACCTTCTGGGCTGGAGTAACTGGCAGACAATGGCACAGGCAGTGGTACAGGGGACCTCTGATCTTCTGTACTGACTGCTAACAGCAAGTGGGCAAGGCAGTGCAAAGCAGCTCTTACTATTATGTTTAGCCAAAAGCTGATACTACATTTATGCTCCTTGTTCTACTATATATACTTCTATTTTGAGTGTAAGAAGGATGGGTGTAAGAAAATATGGGTAAGAGGCTTTTTTTCTGTAATGATATGACTGTAAGTATGATCGAAGGTCATGCATGTTAATTGGGCTACTTAGTTTATAGATTAGAGAATGCAGCACTTAATTAATATCAAAGTGTTGGGCGTTGACAGTGTCATCTCTCAAGCTCGTCATTCTTGGTGTGAAGAGCACTTCCCTCTGCATAAGTCACAAAGGTCAGGCTTACCTGGTGTGAGAAGCTTTAATGCAGTTCAGTGACAAGAACCACTGACTAAACATGCTCTGCTGCTCTTGCTTTTGCCTTATGAGACTTCCTCAGAATGGTTTGGTTTCTGTTGAAAATAAAACATTTTATTTCTGCAAGCAAAGCAGCAGATATTTGGAACAAAACTCCTAGACCATCCGTATTAGAGAACCTTAATTAGATTTTTCTAGGAATTTAAGTTAATCCACAATCCTTTGCTATTTGGAAATTTTGTTAGACTTGACAAATGTACCCAGAAAAATAATGGGATTTGTTACTATTAAAGGTATTTTCTATAGTAATGATTGTATTAAATAAGTGATCTTACAGCAGTATGTTTAGATGTTGATTCTAAAAAATGCTTGCTTTTGTTACTGATGGAGTGGTTCTGTTGTAGTTAGTTTGTTGCTGAACCTACTTGAAAATTAGTCCTTCCTTCTGGTGCTGTCCTTCAGGGAGAAGTCAGTAAAGCTGATTTTCTTGAGAGACTTTGTGTCCTCGTACTTTCTAAGTTGCAGAAATCTGGGTGTGGGCATACTATCCACTGTAGATAATGTGCTATATGCTGTGAATTTTTGTCAGTCCCTTTTTGTGTTTAAAACCTAAACACTAGAAATTGTTTCTCTGTATATATTTGCAGACAGACCTTTGCTGAAAATCAGAGGTTTTTTAAATGATTATCAGTTCTTAAATATAAATTTTTATTATATTTATCTGTCTGAGGCACAAATGGTATGTGGAGCCAGTACAGTAAGCTGAAGAAAACTGAGGTTTTAGTAGGAAAATTGTAGCACCTCTCTTTTTATCTAGACAGTGGCACTGCCATATATATGCAAAGCAGGCACTTAGCCCAAGAACAAGCTTTCTGTATTAAAATAATTTCAGTTGCAATGAGAGAAGGATAAAAGGAACTCTGTAATGAAGTTCGTCTGGATGCCACCATAGTGTCTGTTCCTCTGTTTGCATGTTCCAAGTTCCTTTCCTTTATTTCTCTCTGCAGTGGCCCAGGCCAGGGAGCTGCAGCCGGAGCAGCTGCCGGGCTGGAAATAGCCAGGCAGGCCGGGCCCTGCCAGGAGCAGGAGACAAGGGACACACTCCTGTCTCGCTGCGCTTCCTCCTGCCATTTGAGTAGCCGAGAAGTGGAAGAACTTGTTCCAGCGTTCTGTGCTATTCTTACTCGGCTCTGCAGGCAGGGATGAATGACTCAGTGAATCTAAATGAGTGAAAAAAGATGTGGAAACAGGAGGATAAATCATTCCTCATTCCCACTGTAGCGGTATTTGGATCTCTGTAAACTCTTTTTATATAGAGCAAATGCAAATCCCCAATTCCAGTGTATATTGCATAGACACGGTGAAGATAAGTTGTAATACATACATACATATATGTGTTTGTGTCTGTATCCTTATGTAATCACTATATTACCAAATTCAGGTTTACCAGTATGATTTCACTGCTAAACCCCAATATTTTAATATTGGTGAGTTTGGTGTTTGCAGGGTGTTCTTAATTTCCATGAAGTCCTTATAAATGGCTTATTTTATATGATGGGTAAACTTTTCCACTTATTAATTACATCCAGATTCTATCAGGACCTGTTAAATAATTTCTCTTTTAGTTATGCTAAGATGAATCTGGCCTAATTAAATTTTAGTTAAATTTAATCTGTTTTAGTTAATGCTGTTGCAGCAAAACACAATTATTTCGTCTCAGTTGTTCCACATTGTTTTAGCTAAGAATTTTAAATCTAGTAGATACTTTTCCTGAATTTCTCCATATAGACTTAGAAATAGCTAAAGTGGTTTTTATTATTGTTTCCTGTCAGAGAAGTTGTACCATTAATGAAGTTGTCAGCAAATTTAGCTTCCCTTATTTTAAGAAATAGTGGAATAGAATGTGTGCAAAACAAAAAAATGGTCTAATTATTATTTTACTAATCCATATGCAGACTATATAACGCTACTTAAAATTGAATCCATGGCCTTTGGGCACAGGAATACACAGTCGAAATATGACATGGCACAGTAAATGAATTTTAAAAACAGGGAGAAGGGATGTGTGTGTAAAATACGGAAGATTAGTGATACAATAATCATACAACAACTCAAACAACTTTGTGGTTTCACTTTGAGAATGCAAGAATATTTTCTTCTCACTTTCTAATGTGTGGGGGAAAAAGTCAGTGAGGTCCTCAGACACTTGAATAATAAGTGGTGCCATAATGTATGAGACTTGTAAGAATATTCTGATCAGGAGTTGCTTCACTGAGGAAATCTAGAGGCATTTAAGAGGGAATGTGCTAAAAGAGATGTTGAATTGAGTCCTGTCGAGGAATGGAGGAGTTAGATGTGAAAACAACTATTCAAATGTGTACTTTGAAGCATCACCAAAACAAAGTCTGTCATCTTGAAGAAGGGAAGGTCTGCAAAAGGAGGCAGGTATTGTCAAAGTGGTATCTCAACCAACAACTTGATTTTCTTGACTGTTTTAGGAATAGTGGGAGAAGGGTTAGTAACAAAAAAGCTGAGAACATAGTAAGGCATGCAGGAAAATAAAAAATGGGCTTTTAACATAGTGTAAAGAAAACGGAGTTGGTGATCCAATAACAGGCAGATAGGTGGAAAAGTCAAAAAACTCCACAGTTAATTAAGGTTCTCAGTAAAAACTGAGGGACCGATTATGAAGAACAGTGAATTGTGTGTAGCACACAGGGCAATGGGCACTGTGCTCTTATTCCTTCTCTATGTCCTGCTTCAGAAAGCAGCTTGCACTGGCTAAGTGAAAAAGCGTCCAAAATTGCCAGTAAATCTGGAATATGTTCCTCAGAGTTGTCTGAGCTGCACTGGGTGCAGCCAGTGCTCACCAACATGGCAGCAACAGCATTTTTTGTAGTGCTGGGAGTGCAAAGAAACAGATGAAACCCAAAATTTCAACTGTTAAAGAATGGATTTATGTGGCAAATAATGCAAAACTTCACACTGCCTATTTTTACACAGCTTGAACAAGCCACATTTGTACTAACTGAAATAAGAATTTGTTTAGGATCTCAATTCTCTTTATGATTTTACCTCCTTGTATTTGTTTAGGAATAATCTTCAATACTATTTTGGTGATATTTGCAAAAATCAGTGCTTAATTTAAGTGATTGAATGGCTGTGGAGTTTTACAAATAGTACCTATGTTTTAATGTTGCTTTACTGCTAGCAATATGAGATATGGTTCCTCTTTGGTGGCAGGTTTCATGTATTTGTTGTGCATATGGTATCTTTTCTGCCAAGTTCAAATCTTCAAATGTAGCGAAATCCATAGTTTTCAGACATCGGGACTCAACATACATTTAACGATGCTGGTATATGTCACTTCCAGACTTCCTGCAATATGTTCATGCATATAATGCAAAATAAACTCCCAAAGATGCTGACAGTCTTCTAATTAAAGATAAATCAAGATAATTCTGAAGACTGAACTTTTCTCTGTATCAACTAGCTTGTCTTCTGTGTCTCATTACTGAGGGGAAAATGAAAATTTATGTGAATGTTCTGTATTTGAATGGAAATTTAAATAAGTAATTTTTGCCCTTCTGTGCTGATGTGATGCTAGGAATAAGCCTCTCAATGTTGCTTTTTCACATATTTTTGTGTTCATGCTCTAAGCTTAAACCCAGAAGCACTTTGGGACAATGAAGTTCAGTGCAGTTATATTCTATTTTCAGATGCTTATTATACCAGAGGCTGTTGTAATCCCACCAGTCTTTTTAGTATTCCCATGTTCTGAATACTTTATTCATTTGTTCAAATTTACAGTTAATTCTTTGAACTTGACACAGATTTTGGAGATCAGACATTTTAGTGAGACTGCCAGGAAACACTGAGAGGTAAGCCTAGTGCAATATCCTTTCTTCAGATAAAACTAGACATCCTGGCTGGATGTTTACCACTGTCATTACAGAACAAGGTATTTGTGTCTTGATTCTTTCCTAGATTTGCCCATCCTTCCCCACCCTTGGTTTTGTTCTTTTTGGGATGGTTGGGATAAGCACGTAATGAGTTTACCTTTATGTTACCGACATGTGCTTTCAACATACAACTGCAACTAAATAGTTCAAAATCTAGGAATGCCACATACAAACAGTTATTGCATTTAGCTGAAATATTTAATAGCCCAGAGGATGACGTATGTGATGGAATCTGATAGTAAATTCCTTTGTGGCAATTACATAAAGCAGTTAGTTTCAGTGCTTAATTGATAACACTGGGGCTTGCCTCACTTCCTTGAGGTGTGGGGATACGAGGTGCAGAGGTAACTGCATTCCATCAGGTCTCAGTCTAGACAGGCATGAGAGCATCATTCATCCTGCAGCAAACAAGGAAGGCTAATCACCCTCTGAAAAGTGACCTTGCAGCTAAAGAATGCGCCGTGGTGGGCACAGGGAAGGGCAGTCACCGGCAATACACATCCTGGAGTGGAGGGTCCTCGCTTGAAAGGATGCGACCTGAACTGCAGAGTGTTGATTCCTTCTGGTTTCACAGGGGTGGTGGTTTTTTGAAAGAAATGGTTTAATGAATTGCTGTGTAGTTAATTATTTTTGATTGAAGGAAGAGCTCATTATCTATTTGAGGTGGGAGGAAGTTTGAAATGCACTTTTATAGCAGAAATTATTGGGAAACACTATTAGAGACTCATCTCCCTTTAACTGAAGAGTAATAGAGTGAGCTTTGACTTTTTCAAACAATGTTTAAAGGGAAAGGGTGTTTACTATTGCATTTTATTTTATTTTATTAAAAGGGATGATGTCTACTTCTAGGACATACCAAAATTCAGAGGTACAGCATGGTCTAGCACAAGCTGAGCTCAGTTTAAATAGTTCTGCTGGATTTATTAGCCTGATCTCTACACAGACATGACCAGAATTAGCTGGGGAGGACTTCTGAGGGGACAAATGTGGGAGCTACTGAGGACAGTGGGGAAAGGTATTTTCAATTTTTCTTGATGATGTGAATACCAGATGCCCCTGATAGCAGAGGAGACACAAGCAGTGACAGCTTGAGGATGAATGTTAAGAACTCTTGAACAAAGAGATGTAAAGGGACAGGATGAGTTCAGCTGGAAACCAGTTTGCCAACTGCTTTGCTTGCCTACGTGCATGCTCCCAGCCTGCAGTGAGTGTTAAGATAGCTCTTGGGAAGACGTTGTGAGCATGCACATGGAGAATTGCTGCAGGATAACTTAAGTAAATTACCACTGTAATTCCATATTTTATGTTATCTGGCTTTGTGGACATCATTCCTTCTCCCTTGTCTATTGTTCTGCTTGAGCAGGAGATGATAATTCTGCAGATTAAGATCCAAGTGGAGCATTTAAAGAAGGGAAGATGCAAATGTATTTACCAGAGAATGAGCACAATTCTGTAGTTTTGTTTTCACTGGCAAAACCAGAATTACCTAAAAGCAGAGCATTAAAAATAAACATTAAATCAGTCGTATAACCCCCCAAAATGTCATTATAACAACTATCTGGCTGACCTTAATTCAGCTGCTTTGTGCATAACTGGGACATTTTTTATAAAGTATTTTTCTCTGCAGGATATCTCCCTCATTTGGTGAAAAAAAGGGGTAATGTCAAGTTCTTGCAGAGAATAGACTTTTGCAGTTGCAGATCTTCCTGCTTCTTTCTTCCTCTTGGATGTTATATTCCCCAGTTCAGAGGTAGTTCTTCATGTGTGCTTCTTGATATTCTCTCTTCTTAATTTTCATTTATTGCCCTTATTTCAGTTATTGTAGAAAGACATTTTTATTTCCATTTCAGCATTGCTGTTTTATGCATTTCTTCTCTTTAATGAAAAGAAATGAGCTGTATCATGTTACTAAAAAGAGATCTTTGATAAGTGCTCAGATCAGCTGGGATACATAAGGGAAGTGCAGAAGACTGAAGTTTATTCTTCCCTAAAGGAATGCTTAGCTTCTCTGACTCTTTTGGTATGCTTTCAAAAAGTGGGGATCCTTCATTTCTCTACTGTTTTTGTCTTGCAGAACACAAACTCTGAGAGTCTGGATTGACAGATCCTCTGTGAATGTATAATTTGTTCTGGGGAAATGCAGTGGGGTGAGATTAGAGGCAGTACAGGACAGTCATTGCCTACCTACACTGAGCTCATTATAGCCCAGGAGAGGTGGCTCATCTCCTAAACTTCTTTTAAACATGCATGAGCTTGAGTGAGTAATTAAGGAAGTGATTTCAGATATATATTTAAATAATGCTTTCAGAAGAATCATATGAAGCTTTGGTTAAGATTTGGAGAGAGGACAGTTAAGGCAAAATTGTCTGAGGGTCTGTTCTAGTACTGGGGGAATACTCAGGTTCCATGCTACAGATTTCCAAACTGTTTCTCCTATACTGCATTTTATTAAATGGTTCCAGGACTTTTGAAAGACAAGCTGGTAATGTATTTTTTCACTATGTGCAGAAGAAAACCAAAATTATTCTCAGCATTGTCAACTACTGTGTGGCAGGGGAGGGTGGGTGTGACAGTTCAAAAAGAAAATCATCGTTCTCCCTTGGAGATCTGTATCTAGTCATTAGTGTGGTAGCAGATAGCTTTCCTTGTAGTTCTGCTAGATTTATTTTGAATTCTCATCCGTGTGTTTGGAGTTGTATTGTGCAAGACTGATGAGATCAGGCTTTGGAAGTTGGCTTAGAACTGCAATAGCCTTTCCTTGTTCTGCCCTTCCTATCCTTCCGGTTTTTATTCACCAAATGTATACAAATGGGAATACAAATACTGTCTCCATCTCAAATGTCTCCATTTGAGGAAAAAGATAGAGTTCCTCTCTCATGTTCCATACCTGGCACGTGGTGGCATTTACCCAGTTCAGTTAAGGACTGCAGAAGACTTGTTTTAGTATATGATAATAAACCTCTCTCTCATAACTTTAAAATAAACAGAATTAAGTCAGAGTTAACTAGGATTTCAGCAACAGTGCTCCTAGAGACAAGCTCTGAATGATCCACCAAATACTTTCTTCTGGCCATCAGGGGCTGGCAGTTGCTGTAGTGCTGTCTGTCTGTCTGCAGATGCCTGTGCTTGAGTTAAACTGTCCCAGTGCAGATGATCACACTGAGTAGCTGTGCTTGAGCAGCACAATCACAGTCTGTGTGTGTGAGAGCTGCATCCCCTTTTGCCCTCACTTGTACCCCAGCACCTTCAGCCTGGATGCCCTGCCTGGCCTGCTGGGTCATGCTCAGGGCCCTGCGAAATTCAGGCCTGCTATTTCTGTGTTGGAACACAAATAGATGCACTCAAAGGTAAAGTTGCCTGCTGCCCTTCAGGGCAGACTTTGGTTTGGAAGCAGTATTTGGCTTTTGCTTTGAATCTGTGATGGTATTGAAGGCAGTGCATCGTTACCAGCTGCAAGCCCAGATATTGGGAAAAGCAACAGAGGGAAAAGGAAATAGTAGTTACGGCTGCTGCGTAAGATGAAGAAAGGAAATGGGAGCCTCCCTTAAATGCAGCCACTAAGCAGTGAGTTAAAAATAGCTGCCTTTCCCCTCTAAACAATTGTCTGAGTTGCTATAAATTTTGTTCTTTCTTGGGATGTGGAGACAAGTCTCATTCCCTGGGTGTTCTGTTCTGAAACACCAGTTGTGTTTTGAGAACTTGCTCTGCGCACGCCACTGATTGTTGCAGTACAGATGTTTAAAATAAGAAAAAAAAGCATTGAGGCCTTAACTGTGATTGTAATGAGCAAAAGCATCACAGCACTTAAAAACTATGTAGACAATGGATGGAAGGAGGACCATGGTGAGATGAAGTTAAGCTGCCGCTTGACATGCCACCATCAGGGAGGAACAAGTATTTGGTTTGTGGCTCCCAGGGCGTTGCCATCACTTCACCATCCTTTCATTACAAGCACAAACTGGTGGGTTTTTGAGAGATGTCATAGTAGAAAGCTGGTTGTGAAAGCAATTGTACTAATTAAGGTACTCTGTGAAGAAAAGTTGTGAAAAGCGGCAGTTTTATTGAAAAACATACAAATATTAAAGGCACCACTTTTAAAAGGGAATTTTGTTTTTGGGAGGTCTAGAAATACATTTATTAATTTCTCACCACTGTTAACTGCTCTGTTTCAATTTCATGCATACAGTTCAAAAGAGAAAACGTTGTCATATGAAATGTATTTGGGACTGTTTTGTTTCTTACTTTACTGAAGTTTGAATTACACTTAGTTAAACTGCATTTTTATCAGCATTTCTGACCACTCAATTTCTTCAACCTGTTATCCTGAGCAGGACACAGATTCCAAATATCTGTTGTTTTGCATCATCCACTCATGGTCTCTGTGTGTTTGATTGAGCTATGCCTGAGATGTTAAAGAAACAGCTCAGAAAGCTGAACAGATGACTAAATAGGGTTTTTTACAGTTGCTCAACTACTCAAATATATTTTAATGATGCAGCAAAAAAGTGTTTATTTGGTAGGCACATGGTGGGTGTTCCTTATTTTAGATGAAAGTGAATTTCTAATCTTAAACTGCATCTAAATTAGCCATTCCAAGTGTCTGTACTCTGACATGCTTTCACTGCTTTTCTTAGAAGCAACAGTAAACTAGAATGTTCCCTATGTGACTTTTTTCCCCTTTTCCTTTGACACTGAGTATACTTGGGTTTTTTTATTGCAAGAAAGAGCAAAGTGTAGGGGCTTGAGCACACTGATGGAATTTCATTACTTCTATTTCATTTTTTTCATATTTATCTATTTCCTTTGTGTCTTTTTGCTTTCTTCTGTCCAGTGTTCTCCAAGTGCCTGCTCTGCCTGTGTAGAAGAGAGAAGAGGTAACTTGAGCCTTAGTACATGTAGAATTATTCTGAGCGCTGCCTCCCCTGTAGATATTAAGAAACTTCCCAGCTCAGAGGACTTTAAAATGAACATGAAACCCTGGGAGTGTTTTCTGTTAACCTTTTCTGAAGCAATTATTTTTTCACATCTCAAGTAATAAGTTTAGTGTGAGGGAATCCAGTGGATCAATAAAAGCAGATTATATGGATTTACCCAGATATTGCCAGTTTCTCAGTGCAGCTTGGTGACTTTTAAGATAGACATATATGATGAAACTTTAACATAATTGTGGCTAATTTTTCTTAAAATCAACTGATTTCCATTCCTTTCCTATTTGTAAGAGTCATTGCTTTTGCTAACAGTGAGCTGTGTAATTTTTCTTAAGGCTTTTTTATATATGTGAGAGAGAGCTCAAGGTGATTATGGTCTTAAAATTAGTGACTTTAAAATTAGGAGACAGTATTTTAAGTCATCTTCGGACAGTTGGAACTTTGAGCATCCAGGTTCCAAAGTTCCAAGTTCCAAAAAGGAGGATGTAGTGTTACTAGATTCCTGAATTAAAATACTCCAGTTGCTAAACATTACACTATTGCCATATTAAAACCATGATGAAAGGACCACAAATACTGAGCTATAGTTTCTTTGCTGTGGGAGAAATATGCTAACTAGGTGCAGATTTCAAGATAAGAGATCTGTAACAGAAAAGGTTATTACAATAATTTACTGCTTGGAAGCACAAGAAAATTTGGTGAGGTGCAAGAACGCTGATCACACAAATTGGAGATTAACTTTTTTCCTTCCTGATTGTCCTCCGTGACTGAATGGCTGAAGCACTAGCTGGGCACTAGGCTGGTGTGAAGAATGGATCCTCCTCACAAGGGCCATGGAATGAAGATCACTTTAAGCATATGAAAAAAACATTCAAGTTAGTCACTGGAAAAGGTTGGACACAGAGAAATTTTTCTTTGCTTAAAGTCTTTGTAGATTTCTTAGTAAATCTAAGGAGTAGATTTTTGAGGGTAGCCCGGCATGTGCACACAGTTTGCGCCTAATGATTTATCTCTGCCTTAATATGTACATGTTCCTCCTTTCAGGTCTGTTTCCCTTGTATGGTACCAAACACAGAGGATTCTGCAGTGAACCAAGTCATTAAAAATACATGGTATCTTACCATTTTTATTTGTCGATGTAATTCTCTAAACACTGCTGAATACAAATAGGCAATCTGCTATCCAGATACCCTGGTGAGAGCTTCCTGCAGTAAGGATAGGAAGAAATTAATTTAAAAAGAAATAAAAACACAACCTCAAACCCAAAATTTTATATATTGAAAACAAGATGTTATTAAAAAGATCTCTTGCTTTGAACCTAGCAGTTTATTTCCTACACTTTCCTGCTATAATAGTATTTTTTTCCTAAGCACAACATTGTGACCAGAATCTTAAAATAAATGCAAGGGACCTAGAGGGTGAGCAGGGGAAGGGGAAAAATAAAAAGCTGCTTCTACAAAGCAGAGTTGGTCTTTATTGGAGACCACAAGCATTTCCAGTCTTTCTTTTCTGTGTTTCAGCTGCATCTTCTTCCTGGCTTTTGGTCTTTTCATTTGGTTTTGACCTCCTTTGCTTTGCCTCTTTTCTGAGCAGTGGCATCACTGCTGCTTTCTCCACTAGCCTGTGTTCTGTCTCTTCACTGCTTTTCACCTAGCAGAGTTCTTAGTATTTTGGTTTTCCCCTATTTTGTGTGCTTCCCTGGCAAGGGCAAAGAAATTAGAAGGGAATTGAGAAGCTTTTAGTTCCAGCTTTACCAGAGTAGGCGCTTGGCTGCCGGAGGAGGAGCTGAAGGGAAGCTCACCCCGGCTCATTCATAAAGCAGCAGATTTTATCTGCCCATGGAAGCTGCATGTGCAACAATCCCATGTCCTAGAGAGCCCAGAGAGCATGTCCAGTGCTGCTGGTCTGTGAAAAATTGAGTTTCCAAACTAACAACGTCTTCTGAAGTTTTTCAGAGGCCTATAATTTTGGTACTTTGTCAAGAAAATGAGCAATCCTCTCTCTGTTCCCTTGCACTTCCCCACAAGAAAAAAAGAGCTCGCCGCAAACCAGCAGGAGCCACACCCTTGGTATGAGGCAGCCTGTCTGCCACAGCTTAAATTCAGCCTCTTCCACTTTTAGAAGTCGTCAACAGAATACTTAAAAAAGAGTTTTAAATGGACTTCACAACCTATTTTTTCTAGTCTTACTCTTAGGCAGAATCGTTTTTCACTTCTAAGTAAAATAGTAGAAAAAGGCTTGCTCTGTAAAATCTCTGACCTCACCAATAGTTTGGCAAATGTCTTAAGCAACTGAAAATGGAGTTCTTCTAAGATGTGTCAGATCCTTAATTACAGGCAGAGTTCCAGGCTTGGTTATAATAAATGTAATTATTCCCTCCCCTTTGAATTTAAATTAAAAGTAAGTAAATATAAATAATGTCAACCCAACTGCCGCTCAATGTTGTCCTTAACTGCCTAATATTGGAAAGGTGGCTAACAGTGCAATTAGTTTAGAAGAGGTCCTAGAACTTGAATTTCAGGTTATGTACCTGAACATACTAAGCTGAAATAAAGTGAAGATAAACTAGAGCAGGAATATTTGTTGTGGTGGTCAGTTTAACAAAACTGAATCATGATAAAAAGCCAACGACAAAGCAGACCTAGTGTGTTAATGCAAATATTTATAACCTATTTGACCTGAATTACCATTATGTCTTCCACTATTTTGCAATTTTGATGAAAACTTTCCTTCTGCTTAAATTTGGTTTTGTAACATTATTAACAAGTTTTAAGACATCAGTGCAGTACTCAGTAATTTCATGGAGTTTAAATGGAGAACTCTGTAACTCCTAGAAAATTTTTTTGAAGAAGATAGTCAAGCACTCCATTATCATCTGATGGAGAATTCACATCACTGCTATTCTGCAGCTTGTCCCCACTCCTGGTGCTTCTCAAATAAGTCACCATCTGAGGAGGACAGTAGTCTAGTGACTGTTCCAGCTTGTTTTCTGCCCTGTAAGCAGAAGGACTTGTATTTAGGTGAGTGTTTGTAATGGATCCATTCACAAGAGCAAAAACCTCTTCAGAGCTGCACATGCTTTGATTTTTACAGTCAGGCTTTCATATAACAAACTATCAAGTCCCAGTGGAGAGAAGTTTTTGTGTCCTCTCTCTGGGACAACCCCAGTGACATAAACTGTGGATCTGACAACTAGTTGTACATATGAAAGGTTGCTCTGGAGGCCTTTACTGTAAGTGGTGGTCTGGCTTGTGAAGGTGAGCAGCTGGCTGGTGTGGGTGAGGTACCTTATTACACCTTCCATGTCATTTGGGACCTGTATGAGGCAATGTAGTTCTCTAATGGAGCCAGCAAGAGGTTTCATGTTTCTTAATTGAATTGAGACTCTTTTCTCTGGGCACGAGACACAATGAATCTTGAAATGAATATGAGAGACTGACTGGCTGAAAGGTACAGGGGGCAATGGGTGTAGAGTACCCTCTCTGTGTACTCCATTTGAAGTTTCCTGTGGCTGTGTTGAAGTAGTTACCGTTCTTGGAGGGAATTTTCATCCTTATCTTGATGAAACATACTTGGTTCCTGCAGCAAAGAGTGACCTGCTCCAGTCTGTCAGGCATTCCCACTGGGAAGAAGGGCTCTGGCTGTTGGGGGCATTCTGGTAAGAGCAGGTTTTGTCACCTATGTTTTAAATTCCCCAATGCTGCAGTTCCAGTCACTGTTTATGATGAAATCATGTAACCAGTAAATTATTTACAGAGGCAAGGCTGGATTGGCAGAGGTGCCCTCATTGTGAAGTGAAAGGTCCCTAAAGCAATGAAACAATAGAGAGTACAATTAGAGCAGAATTTAAATGAAGTAAAGATTTTGTGGCAGCCAGCCAGAAGGCCAGGATTGGGTTTTCTGAAGTCCTGGCTGGGTTTGTTGCTGTAATCTGATACTGCAGCCCTGGATGTTTGTAGAGCTTTCTGCTTTTGTCTATAAGGTGACTAGAATGTGTGATTGTCATGACATCTTCTAATAAGATACTATGGCTTTGCTTATCAAGATCTTATAAGGGATTCACAGGTCCTTGGCCAGGCTGGGGAGACAGGTCACTTCAGTCCCATCAGGCTTGTTTACAAGAGTGTGCCTACCACTCTTGGTATGGTATGGTATGAAATAGTCTGCTTTAAGCAACAGCGACAAAACTACACTCCTCCTTCTCTACCTCCAAACCTGTTCCCACCCTCCACATCCCAAGCAAAAACCGGACTGAAAAGAGATGATGACGTTCTGTTGTGCCTCTCCTGCGTGGATTACACAGACCTCCCAGAGCCCTCCTCAGTCCAATACCCTCATTTGAACAGAACATGGACAGAGGCAGCTGATTACCTTGGGTGGACATAAGGGAGGATCCAGCAGAAAGAAACAGCACTATTTTGAGTGAAATTTCAGAAGACCTTCCATTTCAGTATCTCATGTATTCTTGCTGTTTTCAAATACTGTTAACACAAACTTGAATTTATTATCTAGTAATGTGCTTACAGGCTTTAGCTTATGGCAGTGTATCTTTAAAACAGTCTGTGAGAGTTTTTGAGTGTGTATTTGGAGTTAACTCCAAGATCAAATATGTAACAACATTACAGTGTTCATTACTGTAATTTACTTGCCTATTTTTACAGGGTTTACAGTGATTATGGGTATGGTTCATTTTCAAAAGTGGGACTGAGAGACAGAGAAATGAGTTTTGAAGGTGGATTCCCCCCATGCACACTCAGTGCTACTGAAACCTGCAGACAGACTCTCCAGACCTCTCTGAATGTTGATCATAAACAGCAATAAATATCCTGTCTTGTTTTTCTGATTCTTAACCATTTCCTGTGATTTATGATTCATTAGAAGCAAGCCATTATCCCCCAGGAAATGGTTTTAGAGCTAATATATACCACTGTAAGAAATAATACTGTTTTTTTCTGAATTGTCATGGCTTATTTTAAGGTAAGGCTCAATAGTCAATTTTTGAACAATTCTGTGTAACTCACCCTTTCATGTATGGATTATCTCTATCTTTCTTAACAGCTGCAGCTGAACAGTGTTCATTGAACACACACACAAGTTGTGCATCAGAGCTAGAAAATATTTCAGGTCCTTTCAGCTGTGGATAATCATAGGCTGGGGTGGTTCTGCATTTCAGTGGTGGAGAAATGTTGTAGGCACCATTACTGATGGTCTTGGAGCAGGCAGGGCCAAGTGAAAACTTCAGGACTGGTATGTAAACCAGGCAGCTAGAAGCAAGGTGTGGTTTTCACTTGTCATTAAGTTGATGCAGAATGGTGCTTGCCAGGGTCAGTGCTGGCATTGTGATTTGGAAATAGTGTTACAGTGTCACCATTCATATAATTTTCGGCTTAGTGAGCAGTTCGTATTGGTCGAACAAGTTCATTGTTACCTTGAAAATTAGTAACCCATGAGATACTAAGTTATTCTATTCCAAAATGTTTAATATAGAATTCTAGCTGCACTTCTTTTATGTAAATAGCTTTATCCCAAAATACATTTCTCTCTCTGCCTTCTTCCTCCCCGCTGCTGCCCTTCTGGGTTTTTTTACAGAAGTAATTTCTCTGTGGAGATGGTATTTACTGTGTTTTTAAAGTTGCCATATAAAAATGTAACTGTGAATACAGAATTTGGTTGTTGCACAGCATTGCTTTTTTGGAAGTGTCTGCAATTGATGGTAGTTGAGGCTGGGTCAGTGGGTGCCCTTTGAGGAAGGGAGAGACAAAAGGGTACGGAGAATTCTTTGCTTACTTTCCAGAATGAGACAAATGGGACAAGGGGCTTCAGGAGCTCGGTACGAGTCTTCAGTTCCTGGAGCTGACAATTTAGTCATCCTTCTGCAGCAGCAGTCCATTAGGAAATCTCTCTCTTCCAGCTTCTCTCCTGCTCCTAGCTGTGTATTCCTTGTACTCATCTGGAACCCCTCATTAAGCAGCTTTAAGTCTCTAACTGGCAGAAATTTAAGTGGTGTTTTTGCAGGGCTACTGACCTAGTTTTCTGCCAGACTGGTGAGTTACAGCAGCTCGTGGGGCTCCTGCTGTGGGTCAGCTCCAACTCTTGTTAAATAGTGTGAGTGTGCAGTGCTTTTGTACCCTGCTTGGAAATTTTCAATGTTTCTGGCAATTATTGTGAGAAGAAAATTTAGCTCTGCCCGCTCACTGTATTTATTCAGGAACTTTTTCCAGACTGATGTGGTGAAACAGTATCTGTGAATGCACTTAGATTATGAGAGTAGCCAGGTTCCTTAATGACACCATATCCTCTCTATATCCCATTGTAAATTTGTAGAACCTGTGACACCTCCCTCTGCTGCAGAATGGTCTGTATTTCTTTTTTTAAGTTCTTGGAGCAAAGTTTCATAGCTGGTTATCTAAACTCACCCTTAAAACTTGCCTTAGACTGATAGGCATAATTTATGCCCATTGGTAAACATGATTTTTCTGTGTAGGAGATGATTGTAACAACATAAAATATTACATTGTTCTAACAACACTTCAAATGTGAAATTTACTGTAGAATTTTGTAGAATAAAGTAATATTTATGTGCTGTACAAGGTGGCTTTCAAGGTGTAAGCAGATAAAAGAAATGCTTAATAATGCAAGATCCAGATGATTAACTAGTTAAGTTTATAAGATACAAATTTTTAAGACTTGGAGAAAAAAAGTGCATCAGCGGCTGTGTATTTTTCTTGTAACAGCAAATCTTCAAATCTGAATTTCCTTCACCTGCAGATAGATTGACCTGCCTTCCAAGCTGAAATATTTGCCTGCTTGTCTTTTCCTGTTTTAGTGACCATTTATGTTAAGGAGATTGAAAAGATGTTCTGAGTAATCAAACACCTTTTTATATTTCATTATTGTCAAAGTTCATTCTCATAAAACTAATCTGAGGTCATTTTGGTTGCAATACAGTGCAGTTGTTTTGCTTGGTAATCTGTCTTTATACATCAGCTCTGTTTGAAATGCTCCCTCTTCTCATGCCTTTACCTTATCTTAGAGGAAGACCTGAGATGTTTGCATTGGAGAAGTAGTCTTGAATTTCATGGATATTTGTGTACAAGGAAAGCCAAGTCTGATTTTTGGCAACACTTGGAATTCCGAAGTCCACTGGTGTTTGTCCAGGTCATTAGGAGTGGAGTTACTCGGGGTCAGCACAAAGAAGGAAGTAACAGATTCAGTGCTAAGGAATGGCTCGGAAATGTCTGTGTGAAGTCAGGAAGCTGCTTGGGAACAGGAAGTCTGAAAAGGCCAGAACTGGTGAGTTACAGGATTTGGGAGCATCCAGGCACCTGTGACTAGCAGGCCCATCACTGAGTTTTCTCGTCAACCTGAGTGATGGTTGCCCAACAGTCTGCATCTGATTTGGGGTATTTTGGGGTGGATTTGTTTCTTTTTATTTTCCCCATAAACTTTTGTTTTCAAACACGTAATTATGGTAAATTCTTAACTTTTTGCTTGGCTTCTAGAGGCTTTCCAGAGATGAGTATAAAATGGTTTTCAGGAAGGAAATCACATGCTAGTAAATAATCCAATTAAATTTTAATACAGAGAATGTATGGGTGTCTAATTTCTCTGGGACAGAGAAATCTATCATTCTGAGTTACCGAAATAATGAATGTTTTCTCTGTAGTTTATTTGACATGGTCTTCAGAGAACCTCTTTGCATATTCTGTCAAAATATATGCAAATTGACTACCCATAAGTCCATTCACTGAGCTATCAAAAATGTATTAAAGCACTTCAAAAGAATTTAACCAAGTGAAGGGTTTGTGTCATGAAGTGTTATCAGTAACGTAGCAGATTCTTACCATTTCTCATTTCTTTACAAAGAAATGTAGAATTTGCTCATCTGGTGGTAGAAGTACTTGTTAATAGGTTGCTGTAAAATACATGGTGTTTCTTTTCAGCTCCAGAGATCAGAGAATGAAGTGCCATGGCATTTACTCTGCAAAGGTTTAGTATTTTGCTGTTCTTTGTACAGTTCTGTACTCTTAATTACTCAATGCAGGACAAGGTTACAGCTTAAACTTCTATAAAATTCCCATAAAGGCTTATGAAAAGCCAATTACTTTAAGAATAATTTCCCCATGAAAAAGTTCTTGGTTTTAATTTGTAGATGCGTGGATGGACTCTCAGAGTGGAATACTCAAACAGTCAAACAACAATGACTATTGACTATGATTTCTAACACTCCTCCGTGAGTACATGAGTACAAATTTCTATTTCAGTCATACAACCATTGGCTCAAAAATACTGTTGTCTTTACATTTGTAGAATTGCTACATGTTTGATTTGCTTCTGAAGGAAGCAGTGAAGCCCAGGGTGCAGTTCTGTGGTAGTTGAAGTTGGTCTGAACCTCTAAAGCTTGACCTGCCAGGGACCTCCTTTCCTGGGTTCCACCTGACTGGACGCACTGCTGGCCTTGCCTGCTGTCCCTGCCGGCACCAGGGCCTCGGGGATGCTCTGGGGAGAGCTGACTTTTCAAAACGAACCTGCCCATGCTCCCCCAGTTTGGTTTTGCCCCAGATCATCTCTCAGGATTGCTTCACTGAGCAGTTTCATGAGCGTCAGTCAGCTCTGGCTCAAGAGGAACAGCAGCAAGCACAGGGCAGGGGAAAAGGCAAAATGGTGCTAATCCTACTTCAGTTTGGGTTAAGAAGCAGTGTAATGGCCCCGGGAGAGAAAGAGAGAATTATTCCTGGATTACTGAATAACAGGGTTGTCTGGAGTTATTGAGCAGCTGATGAGGAGAAAAATCTGTGTCACCGCAATTGGTCTGTGGAATACGAAAGACCCAGTAGTTCACAACTGATGTGTAAAAGACACATTAAACAATTTACAACTGCATTGTCTCAATGAAGATCTGGGCTTAAGTGTTGATGTTTTGGGACCTTCTTGTCTGAAAAGAGAGATATAAGTCTTTTTTTCATTGGCTATTCCCTTTGGTAGTTTACTTGATTTATAGAAGGACCCTTGCTTTGAGGCTTGGCTATATTGTGCTTTTTAGGGAGCTTCGGGGCAGACCTTTTCTGCAAGGAAAAAGGAATTGAATAGCTTTGAACTGGTTGTGTGTGATATACCGACTTCTGTTTCCATCTTTTGAATTTCTGCAATGATTTTTTTTAATCTCTGTTTCTGTCACTGGGTAAATAGCAAGTGGTGTGAATGTGTAAGTGTTGTTTTTTTCTTTTTTTTTTCCCTTCTCTTTTGTTTTGTTTTAAGGAACCCATTTCTACTTGAGAAGCATTTCTTTGTGGTACTTCCCAGCCCGTCTCTTTTGTTTCATGTGGGCCTCCTTAGAATGCTGAAATATGCTAATCCCTGGCAGCAGGAGGGGAAAGGCTTTTTAAACTTCTTGGTTTTGCGAGCCTTTGGTTACTTGAAATGATAAGCAAATGTAAATAAGATACACAAATGATGTGCGTAATTATGTGCTAAGAAATATACTGCAGATACAGATTGCTCTTGAAAGATTTGTAAAGTGGGAGAGATGATCAGAGATAGTAGAAGACATTGAAACAGAAAACTTCCCAGAGCTCTGAGAAAACTCTTCCTAACTCTCCTGCTGAATCCTATTTATGTCTTTTAAAGTAATACTGTTGCTGTTCTAAAAGTTACTTCTTTAAATCAAACGGCCAGTACAATTTTATATAAGCTTATGCTTAACCTATTTATAACTTAAATTTATTTCCTAGTGGAGAGCTGATTGTGACTGCTATTTTTTTCCCTCTCCCATTTCATCTGTTGCTCCTTTTTGGATTATTTGGTAAAGTGATAGCTGCCTTATGGACACAAGCTGTTACTGTGCGGTTCTGCATCTTGTTTGGATAAGCTGTAGGCATTATATACAGAAGAATGTGCAAGTAATGTATTAAGACTATATTAAGAGAGTCATGCATTTATGAAGAAAATAAGATGCTGATACAAACTTGCTTGGTGCTAGATAGCTCTCTGATTTTTAGAGATATTAGCATAAGAGAAAAAACCGAGGGACATAAAGACTATTGATTTTATCACTACTTATGATCTATATCAGTTGCTAAATATCAGGTTCAAAATCATTGGGACATCCAATGGAAAATAAAAAATTCATTCATGTTAAGCACAGAGTTAAGGATATGTTTATGTTCTGCTGAATACTGGTCTTCAATGCTAAGCCAAACCAAGGCGTTTATCTTGTGTTCATAATTAACAGCTTGGATTTGCATAAAATCAGATTTTTCTTGGCATTTAATTGCTTTTGTATAAAGTAGTGCTATATAATGGACTTTTATACAGTTGGATAATTCATAATGACCTGGTGAAAAATTGGTTTTGGTAGTCAGGTATGGACATTTTAAACAGGAGCTTACATGTGCTAAGACTGTAACTGTCTATTCCAACTCTAGAGGAAGATGTCAGTCTCACCAAGATCGAAGGAGGTCGTTGCTGGCAAAATGTTTTGTTGTTGTTTTTAATTCAAATTGTTTCATACCATTACATTCCTGAAAAGAATATTGATTAAAGACATTAAAGGGTATTGAATTGCATTTAAAATTTTGAGTCTCTTGACATCTGTATTTGCATTTTTGTCATGTTACTTCTCTGTGAAAGTTGTAGTTGGATACAGTGGGTCTCTTTCTCAAGATTGTTGACACGTGCAGGATGGGACAGGATGATGAAAAGGGGAAATACTCATGTATCTGTGGAAGAAAAATTTCTAGGTAGTCTTTTTCTTTTTTTTTTTTTTTACACAAAATACTGAAATCTCTGACTTGGAGAGTCCTAAGCTGCTCCTGCTTAGAAACCAGCAGATTGTACTGGAAAATATTCCATGTCTGTGTGTCTAACATCTGAAACGGGTCAGTATTGGAAATCATCCAAAACACATATGCAATGTAAGTGTAGGATTTCAAAAATACTGTACTCTGTTACTGGCACCAAGTGAATAGCTGGAGGGAAACTAATATAACAGCCGAAAACCTTTTCATACCCTGAGCACTGAGCTTGCTGAAATGCCCTTTAACCACCAGGGTAATCCTTGTAAATTATGTGCATGGGGTCATTGGGAAAAACCTTTTGTCTCATATTGAAAATAAAGGTCTTCTGATCATTTTGCCCATACATAAGAACTCTGCAAGGCCAATGCTGTGCATTTTCCCTTTCTGCTTCGTGCTGAGCATTACACGAGGGTTTTGTGCTGCAAACCAGTGGTGGTACAGACAAACAAGCAGTGCAGTTTTCGAAGGGACAGAGTTGCCGAGTGCAGGAGGAGCCCGTGGCAGGTGAGTGGCCCGAAGCGGAGGCTCGCCCTGCGCTGTGGGTTCCGCCGGGTTGTCTCGGAGCGCCGGGGCCATCCTGCCTGCAGTGGGGGAGGTCTGGTCTCCCCGCAGCCCTGCGCTCTGCTGCTGCTGATCCCGCTGCTTTTCTGCTTCATTACCCTGATGTGGGCATTGTTGGTGCCTTTTCACTCTCGGTCCCTCAGTCTGATTCAAAGGCTACTTTAGTGTGTCTCAAGGAAAAGGTCTTTCACCTCCTCCTTCTCTCTCAAAATACAGCCTGCTTAGCAAATATTCAGTGGTGTGATTATGGAGCTGTGTTCAGCTGCACCGTTACAAAGACAGATTTAAATGGAATCCAGACGGAAATTTTAGTCCAGTTTGGTGAGAAAATGATAAATGGAATAGCAGGTTCTTCATGATAGCAGCTTGCTAAATTACAGGTTCCTTGATGTTGTTAAGAAGAGCAAACATTTCCATCTCTTCAGTGCTGTTAATTATGCAGAATTGGTGTCTCTTCTCAAATATCCTTCCATATAAATCCTTATTTTTTGCATTTCACAGGCATTCATTTGTATATATTTCAGTCACAAATTAAGAAAGTAAGAGGGTGATATTAATGTAACCCTTTTCTTCAATATCATACAGTGGATTGCTAATTCATTTTTAAATTAATGCTATCTAATACACTAAATCATTATTTAGGTATAAATATGGTTTTATGTTTCAGCAGATAGTAGTTTATGCACTGATTGACACATAATTTGTGATGAACATAGGAATGTATTGTCACAGCAATGGCAACCTAAACAGTGCTTGACCACTCGTGGGCAGCTGGACTGTTCTGCTGTCTTCCAGCATGTTTTCTCCTGTACCCTTTACCATCCCTATCTCTACTCTTGCCCTCCTTTGTTTGCTGTTCAGATTTCCCACACCCTGTTTGTACTGCTAATACTGTATTTAACTAAATAGTTTGCCTTTGCAAAATTATCCAAATGCAGTGCCTTGTTGAGCAACATGCTATGAAGTGCCTTTCATAGGCAACAATGTCTCCTTGCCAAGTGTCATCTGGAGAGACCTGCACCCCCTTCTGCCCCTCAGCAGTGTGGAGGCATCAGGCTTTATCTGTAGCACTTATTACAACTTCACTGCATGCTTATTAAAGCCCACCCACATATTTTACTAGGTACAGTCTCTTGCTGTACCTAGTTCCTTGCTCACTCATACATGGAACAGCAGGAACCTTCTCCCTTTCCTTTGGGAGGGGTTGCTCTGTTTCAACAAGGCTTGCATGGGTGGAGAGAGCCAATGCTGGTCCTAACCCAGGATTTACTTGGTGTGTTCATTAGATACTATACACAGAACGTCTTTTAATGTGAGGTTTGAAGAGTAAATGCCTTTGCTAAATATGGTCTGTTTACTGTGTGTATGTATTTTAGGTGTGTGAAACAAAGGCCTTGGGCTGAGCTGCTTTCAACACAGATGGTACAGGACAGTATCAGCAGTGAAGGGACTAAACTCCCTGTGTGTTCATTTTGAGCTTGGACAGTGCTGGCATTGAGCCTGAGAGGGTGGGATTCTTTGTTTGTTCACTGCTAATAATCTACAAAAGTTGCCCTTTTCAGCTGGAACTTGGCTGCCAGTAGGATCTAAATGTGTGGTTTCTTGCAGGGTGTCTCCTGTGCACAAGTGATCTTTTTGAAAGGAAATATTTTGGGCCTTGTTAGCAGGGATTTGGGTTATACCCTGTAATATGATAGTAGGTAAACTCAATAGAATTATAATTTTAATAAAGTTTGCCAATTATTGTACAGAAAAGTAACATTTCTTTCCAAATAAACTTCTAACCCAAACAAGAAAACCTACTCCATAATTGGATAAGAGAAAACAGCACTTTCTGTGCACAATTCATTATAGTCTGGCTAATTTTATTTTTTTTTTTACTTGAAACTAAACGTGGATCAGCTTGGAAGCAAAGCAACTTGGTGTAGGCAGGTTGTACTGTAATCTTTTTTTTGTAAGCCAAGCTTGTGTTCAGTCAGGAAAGGAGATCATCTAGAGCATGGATACAAAGCATGAAAATTATTGTAATTTAAAAAATGTGGAAGTATGAGTGGGCATTACATTCTCTGGCAAATTATAGTGAGTAGTGTCACTAATGTATTATTGTGGTGTTTCTTTAGTTGTTACTTTTAGAAGAATGAATTTCCTTCTGCTTTTTAGAGCTTGGTTCCTGTTGTAGTGATTTGCCCTATCAATGATGCTTAGAAAAGAAAATCAGAACTTGACTACTACTGATTTTTTTTCCCTCCCCAAACTTTGAATATATAACTGGATTTCTAACAATTGAAATTAGAAGAGTTCAGGGTTTCTTTTGCATCAAATGTTAGCTGACTTGAATAGCACAATATGTAAACTTTGTTAACTGTTATAAGGAATTAGCGCTCGCTTTTCTTGGAGGAAAGTTGAAGTGAGATGGGATTAGCCCCGATGAAGTCTGGGGCATACGATATTCTCGAATGTGTGTTTGTCTCTTTATTTTGGAAGCGAAAGCCCTGCTGTCAGGCGCGGCTCTGCCCGCGGTCCTGGCTGTCTGATGGAGGCTCTGCAGTGCCAGTGAGTTGCCAGGACCTCATTAAGTGCAGCTTGGACCAGGGCCAGGCATTCAGGGCAGGGGAGCCCCAGCGCTGTCCCTCCCAGCAAAGAGAGGCAGTTCAAACAGGAGGGAAGGAGAGAAAGGTCTGCTTCAGCCATCAACTGCTGCGTTTTATTGTGCTACAGGGGTGAGCTGAGTTCTTGGAAATGAACTCCAGGCTGTAACTTCTGCTGTTGTAAAATTGAATGTGTTCCCTCCTGTCCCTCGGCTTTTCCCTTTGCCTTAGCGAGGCACAATAACTGTAACAAGACATTCAAAGGTCTTCCCGTACTCTTGGGTAAATTGACCACTCTTGTGCCATACTCAAAATCAGACAAGAAATAACGTGTGTTATAGATGTAAACATCACCACCTTAGAAAAACATGATCTAGTTTTCACATGGCTCATTCTTTGCAATCTGTGAAGTATATTTTAAAAAGTGTTTAAATCCATTTTCTTAAACTATAAATGATTGAAATAATTCCTATAAGGTCCAAAGCTATTTTTTGAAAATAATAAAAGTATATTCTCTTTATCAGTTATGGGGGAAACTTCAGGTTATTTGTAATTTTTCTGCTGTGTTCAGTAACTGAGGCAACTGTGTTTTAAGAGATGAATAAAGACCACTTTCTGAAAATAGGTTCTGCCTGACAGAAGGATTTTCAACTCTGATGCCACGTTTTTCTTTCTGTATTGTACCAATGATTATGATCTGGATAAGATTTAAGGCTTTCTGAAAAACACAACGGCTCTGAGCAGCACCAATATAAAAAGCTTTTCATGTAAGTGCTCCCCTGCTGAATGTTTTGAACAACTAAGATGCAAAACTGTGCCCTGAGATATCTGTGCAAAGGCAATTTAGTGTAGCTGGAGCCATTGTAATGTGAATTCCTTTTAGCCATGGATTGGATGTGTGTGTTACATGGATGTGTGTTGGTCTCTCTTCTGTATTTCTTTTGTATTTTTACCCAAAAGTACCCAAAAAGATTGCAGGGGTGGCAGGGGGAAGCATGAAAATGAGTTACAATCTGCTGCCAGCCAGGGCTGTCAGCTGTGAGAGGGACTGTTTGCTTGTGTTAGCTGGCTTGGTCTGCACATTTGCAAAAACAACTCTTTCCAGACTTTTCTTTAGAAATTACAGTCTCCTCATCAATTTAATAGTTTATTTAGGAAGATGATGGCATTCTTAGCACAGCTGGGGAAAACTCTTCTACCTGAAGAAATAAATGGTGGCTTTTGTTGATGGTTGTACTGGCAAAGCTTGTACAGTGCTGTTTTCTGTTTTGAGAACGGAACCTGATAATGAGTCAGAATATTCATAAAACTAACACATGGCCCCTCAGACTCCCCAGGACTTGTGATTTCAGCAAAACCCCTTTGTGGAGAAGCAGTAGACAGACTGTCATGCAGTTTACTGTTTGAGACCTGTAGGTATCTTTTTGTAGATCAAGGAGTATGTCTTGAGGGTATTTGTTACTGTTTTTCAAATGCTGAGCCTATTTAAGCTTATGGAAGTGCTGTAGAATAAGATAAATTGTAGTAAAGGAGTCTGAATGCTGGTGAAACACTGCTGTTTGTACAGCTGCAGATCAGTTAATAGAGACACAAAGCAGCAGGCCGGGAGAGAGATCTGAATAGTCCTATATTGTCTGAAACCTTAGTTAGCAGGGCTGATGATGGAGGAGGGAAGCAGCCTGGCCGTGCCATGGCAGCAGGGCAGTGCAGAGGCAGCAATGCTGAGTGGTTACAGGGAGCTCTTAAACCAACGTTTGTTTTACAGTGCAGATAAGCATTCCTGTTTGCTTTTGCAAAGGGATTTAGAATTACTGTAAGGATTGCACAAAATGATGGTGAGTCAGGGTAGTGGTACCGTCTTTTGCTACTAAATTTGAGGAGTGTGGAGAAGACCAGAGAGGATGAACACTGAGCTGATAAATATCGACAAATAGTTGATACCTGAGCACAGAGCGAGTTGATTACAGTTTCTTGTGGCATATTGGCTTAATTTTAGGGGCTGCTGTCCTCAGAGAGAGCAGCACATACTGGCTATTACTTTCTGTAAGTTTTCTTTTCAAGAAATAGAGAGTGGTCAGGCATTGGAATGGCCTGCCCAGGGAGGTGGTGGATTCTCCGACCCTGGAGGTTTTTAAGGTGAGACTGGACATGGCACTCAGTGCCATGATCTGGTAATCAAAGTGAGGTTGGATTAAGGGTTGGACTTGATGATCTCAGAGGTCTCTTCCAACCCAACTGATTCTATGATTCTATGAAATGGTAGTCCAGCAAGTATTTAGAACACCACCATCAAAAGTTAAAAAAAAAAAAAGGAAAAAATGCTGACCAAGCTGAAAAACTGAATTCTTTACCTCATTTGAAAAATATAAGTTTATTTGAGTACTTAGAATGTTAATAGTACAGATGTTTGACAGCTGTTGATAACAGTATAAAGGAAAAGTATAGCTGACCACTGCAGCTTCTTTGTTCAGTGATGCTAGAATGGGTGAAGTGCAAACCTAAAAATTGTCACAGAAGCATTTGTTGTTGACTTTTTTCCTGCCCTAAGCTTGACAATGACATCTATCTTTCACCTTTGTCTCAAAATATCTGTTTGATAGTGTAGGAGATTGCAGATTTCTTTGACACAATCTACATCATGCTGCAGGTTCTTAGAGCCATGTTTTGTGCCACAGGAACTCCACAGCCATAGGTCCTGCATGCCATCTGTGTACCTACAAGCAGCTGAGACGGTTAGAAAGAAGTAATTCCATGGAAGTTTTGCTTTCTGAATAATTATGAACAGAATCATCTCTAGTTAACATTAAGCAGACAAGTACATGTGGCATTTTTCTGAGCCTTGATAACATGCCAGAAATGTGAAGTCACATTTACATGGCTGGGTGTCCATTTGGTACCTAAAGCTCCATGTATATAACTTAGAACATAAATTTTTTTTTTAGATATTTCAGAATTTAGACAACCATTTAACAAATATTTCCAGTTGTTAATGCTGTTGATGATCATTGCTTGCAGATTAGATATCGATACTGCTTGAACTTTTTCTCAGACCTGGGACTTCATATCATACATAGGACATCCATGAGAAATTGCAGACACTCCCTCACTTAGGATTTTAAACATGAAATGTATTATTCAAGAAAAAGAATTTCAGTTACTACTTACACATTTGTCAAATGGTGATGGTAACTTAAATCTTTTCTTTGCAGTTTCCCCACTAGTGACTGCCAAATTCCTCACTGCAGAAGAAGGACTTTGTAGGGACTCCAGATAATTGACAGCTGAGATTATTTTAAGTGTTATGGCCCTGGGCTCTATAAGGGAAATACCAATGTGTTTTCTATCTAGTATTTTTCAAATATGGCCTGCACAATATTAGTTAGTTTCATGACCTGTCTATTCCCCTCTGTTATTTATTTTCCTTTCAGAAAGAGAATTCATACTGACCCCATTTTCCTGTTCTTGAATTCTTTGAGAGATATGCCAAGGAAGCACAAATATTTGGGGTCTGCTAGGAAATGTTTTTTCTTCCACTCCTAAGAACAGAGCCATCTGTCAGCTATATCAGAAACTTGCAATAAGAACTACAGACAGTTTTCTTTGATGTATTGACTCTTGTTTTCATTTATGTGAACTGGAGGACAAAGAGCTGAGTCTCCAGGGCATAACGATGTTACTGGTACATGACCATATTGCTGTCTGAAAGCCATGGCCTGCAGGAAGGCTGTGGGTGCTGCTGTGGGTGCTGCTGTGGGTGCTGCTGTGGGTGCTGCGTCTGTGCCTGCGTTACCAGGGTGGGCTGCTGATCTGGCTCTGCAGGAAGGCTGTGGGTGCTGCTGTGAGTGCTGCATCTGTGCCTGCCGTTAGCAGGGTGGGCTGCTGATCTGCACCACAGTCCTGCTGCTTCAGTCTGGCCCAGAAGGTGCAATAAATACCAGAACTGTATTTACCTTGGAACTGCGAGATGTCTTCTACAAACTCAAAAAGGATTAGAGAAGAGCCAGATGAATGTGTTGTTAATTATTTTTCAGAATATGGGGCAAACCAGAGAATCTGTAAGGGATTTTCATTGTTGTTTTTTTCCCATGTGTTTTTGGCAATGAGAATACAATAGAGAACTGATGGATTTTGATGGTGTTTCAATTTTTACTTGATTATTAGCATGGCAGTTACAGTTTGTAGTGGCACCTGGAACAATCTTTTGGTTGTTCTTCCTTCCTTAACACTGAATTACATGCAGAACACTGGAACCAGCAAACAAAATACACATTTACCTGTTACTCCTCCCTGGATGGCTGCATAAAAAATATAAGGCAATGATGCCTTTGCTCCAGACTTCTGTCTCTTCCTAGAGATAAAACAACCCTGGATTTGTTTGCAATCTCCATAATACTTTTTAAAAAATTATTATTAATATTGCTGTTATTATTTTCCAAGATGTTGATTCAAGGATGCACAGCCTTTTCTACACACTGCATCCGGGTAGTGAGGCAGAATTGATTGGCAGCAGGTGTAGGGAAATGTCACTAAATACTCTGGATGCAGTGTGGTGAGTCAGAGAGCTGGGCCACCAGAGAAACCTCCCATGAAGGATGGAATTCTGGCTCTGCTGAAATATGTGGCAAAACTGCCTCTAACTTTAATGAGGTCAACTCTTGGGTTGTAAAGGGACTCAAATAAATGCCTTGCATAACTCTTTTCTTGTTCTAGTGACGTTTCACGTGGGCATTTGGGTGCAGACGTCATGATATTGATTGTTTTATTTGTTTTCAGAACTGCAAAAATAGGTGAATTTATCCAAGTCTGTGTGGTCTTTGCAAGTGCAACTTCTGTGACAGATGTCCCTGCTAGTCTTTGGAGGCTTTGTAGGAGAGAGAGGCTCCTTAGAAAAGCAAGATAGACATGGCATTTTGCTCCATCTGGAATCTGAGTGTGTTGCATGAAGGAAGTTTCAAGAGCTGCAGTTGCTATAGTGATGCTTGCAGTGATGTTTTTCAGTACTTATTTTCTTTGAACACATATAAAAAGTAAAGCTTAAGAAAATAAGAATTGTCAGCCTCAGATTCATTTAGCTTTAAATGGTGTCTGGAGTGGAATCTTTTAAATCAATTTATGCATATCAAGAAAACTGTATAAAATGAAATGTGTAAGTTTTGTTTTTTAATAGACAGAGTCCTTGCTGCTGCTTCTGGCAGCGTAAGACCAGTGTCAGTGTGTGCTCCAGCAGAAGGTGATGGGAGTGTGCGTGGGTCGGTCCCAGAGGATTCCATTGTTTGTCATGCTTTATAAACAGACACTGCTGGGAGCAGCGTATGGCTGAGCATAGATGAAAACACAGCAAGACATTGTATGTGACACTTCTTCCATTTCCTCTTCTGTTCTGTTGCAACTGGTCTTGGTGGGGAGGCCGCTCAGCTGTGCTGAGGAGGAGCAGAGACACCTCAACAGTGTGCTCAGCTTCCGCCCTGACGCAGTGTCTGACTCCTCATGCTGCCATTTGGCACTTGACTGGAATTTAGCAACTTCAGTACAGCTTAAGGAAAGTGTAAATGGTTACATGTGTATGCTAAAAAGCTACAGAAGTGAGAAATGTGGATTAGATCTGGCGATGGAACAATCTCTGTCTAGATTGGGAGCATTGTGTTTGCCAGAGGTCCTCTGAAAGCTGCTGTGCTGGGATTAAGTAGGAGGCACTTTTGAGTAATCTTTTCTTAAGCTGTAAAATCCCTCATGCCTTACAAGCACCTTTTCTTTCCAGTGGAGTGGTTCTGGTGGCACTTGCCTCTACCCAGCATGCTTTCATTGAACTCTTGAGAAATGAGTATCCATGAGGATCTTTACTTTTCTGTCAAATGTGATGGAAAATAGTAAGTGAACAGTGTTTTATGATGTACAGGAGAGAAGGACAGAGCCAAGAAAAAAAACTTCTGCTCTCAGCATGCGGTGTCTCTCGGTTATAGAGCACACATGGGGTTAAGGAGGGGACTGCCAACACTTGGTGTGGGTAAAACAAACCACTTTGGGAGAAGTCTGTGCTGCCATCGCTCTGGCCACAGTGCTGTGGCTGTCCATGGGTGAATGTGGATCAGCCTGAGCTCTTACTGTGCAGTTTGTGGCTTTGGCCAGCAGGCCCACCTGGGGTCACCAGCAGGGGCTTCCACAGTGGTGGATTCTCATGCCTGTGGCCTTACTGTAGCCTTGGGAGGTCTCTAGGATGTGCTTGCCTTCCTCCTGTCAGGTTCTGGAGTTACATGTTATCCCAGGAAATGAGAGAATGAATTGCTTCTCCTGACGAGGGACATTGATAAGCACGTTGTAATAACAGTCAACCATAACCTGGACAGATTTGATCTTTCTTATTTTATTGTTTTTGATATGTACTTGGAGGAAAGCATGAACTGGATCCTGTCTCAGTTTATTTATAATCAGAATAAAGACACCGTACAATGACTCAGGGAAAAAATGCCCAAGTGTTGAGGCCAGGTCAGAGGCCGAAGAATGCCACAGGTGCAGTGGAGCCATGCATTGTGTCAGCTTAATGCATCTGTTAGTTATGGGGGTTTTGTTGAGACTTTTTAGTGGTTTATAAAAGGGGAGCAAATTTCTTCATCATGGACTTGCATTGCGGTAGAAATCAATTCAGCGCAAGCTTGGATGAAATGAAGAGAGGACTGTGACTTGGCACTGCTCACAGGAACTGTGCTGTACATACAGAGTGACCTAAAAAAGGTGTAGTGGTGCTTATGGGAGAAATGTGCATCTGCTGTCAAATGCATCAGGGGAGGAGCAGGCAAGGAAATGGTGAGCAGATTGAGCAAAAATCCGTGGGGTACTCAATGCAGTAGGACTTTGAAAGGTGAAGTGGAAGTTCAGTGAGGTCAAGCATTAAGGACAAGACAGAAACCCTTAAGGGGTGCAGTGGGGACACAAGAGGGAACCTAAGAATGAACTCTGCACTGGGGTCAACCTGCCTGGAACTTTGAATGTTGTGGGACAGATTCTGCACTCACCATTTCAGTAGCTTTTAAATTCCAAATACTACTATTATAATGATGGTATTTTACGAGTCAACTACTCAGTATATAAGACAGTTAAATGCCTCCCTGACATCCGATCTTATCAGATCTTGGAAGCTCAGCAGGGTCAGCCCAGGTTAGCACTTGGATGGGAGACCTCCTGGGAATACCGGGGGCTGTAGGTTCTAGTCCTGAGGACTTCACTGTCACTGTCCAAGCTCGCTCGGCCGTGGCAAATGGACCTCAGGACTTAAAGGGTGGGGCCAGTTCTGCACACGCTGTGCCTCACCAAAAAAAAAAATCCACTGCAGGCTGGAAGGGCACGTGGGGAGAGCCCTGCCCAAATCTTTCTTCTCGAAGCCTGGCCATACATACACAGTGTATCCAGAGATTGTTGAAGTTCATTGTACTTGTCTGTGTTTTTCTGAAGCCTGCGAACTCTCCTATCTCCTTTTCCTTTGGCACTGGTGGTCACAGGATTATTGTCAGATGGTAACAGTTGCACATTTCCATTGCTGAACTTTATTCATTTTCCTTTGCTATTACCCTAAAAAGATAACCTGGCCTGGACTTTTGTTTTCTTGTTTTGTGTTCTGTTCTCTTTACAGAAAGAATATTTGTGTATCTGCCAATATTTTCATTGTTTTCTTCCAGTTTTGGATTGGTACCTGTGTTGTGCATCCTTATGGTCTGATGTTCTCAGAGAGCACTTAGGCATACTAATTAGAGGATGGGACAAGGGGGAAAGGATTAATGAAGCTGAGCATGAGCTCCTTTTTTCTATCTCTGTGAAATCCAGCTGATTCTATTGTTAGGATCTACTGCACTGTAATTTCTGTTAGTGTTTTCTGGTTCCTGAGTAGTACAGTGACTTGATAATGTTAAACCCCACATCAATGAAAGTATTTCCTGTTTTCTCATCCTCATTGTCCTCAGTGATGTGCAACTGTGATTTAGAAAAAAACAAAGTGTAATGGAAAATGCAGCTTTTAAAACTAAAGAAGACAAAGGTGGTGTGGATGAACTCAGGTGTAGACTCTCTTAGGAGTCTTTACTGAGGTGGATGGATAGGTAGGTGGATTTCAAGAGACTTTATATAGGAGTGAGAGAAGCTTGCAAACCTGAGAGGTTGCCCTTTCAATACTACGGGATAGAGACAGCAAGTGAGATTTGAAGAGTAACCATATTGTAAACACAGAAGCTGAGGATAAAACTATGCTAAGCTTCTTTTCTTTAAACTACTCTGCCTCATTCAGACAGCATTTAAAAACTGAATGGCTGTTGTTTCATCTCCTACACAGGATGTTCAAAGACCTTTAAATCCCCAGAAGGTGAGGGAAAGAAGACAAACTAGAGAAGAAGCAAGTAGGGGAGGAATGATCTATTTAGTCTAAAAGCTTTCTGGAAAGCCATGCTTTGAATAACTGGTGCATATTTATACTCCTGTAGTTACCCCAGGCAGTCTGTCCTCTCTTGACTGGCTGTGAAATTCTGACTTTGGCTTCCTCTCCTGAGCTACAGAGGCCATATCAATAGCTAGAAACTGTGATCAAGATGATCCTGTTTTTCTCCCGGTACAGGAATCTTAGGATTCAATATATGATTCCAAACAAGATAAAGAGAGTGGTAGTCAAATTAAACCATATGCAGCAAAAAAGTGCAATGTCCATACCTCTGATAGAGAGATACTCTGCAAACATCATTTCTTTTACCAGCTACCTGAGGGACAAACTCAGTTGGTTAGTAGTCCTGGGTTTGCATCAGTGTCATCTGAAAGGAGTGGTTTTACCAGATGAGCAAATCGCTGCTGTAATTTCCATCCACATCTGAATTTTCTTCATGGATAATAAATTCTGAATTTCCTTTATGGCTGTATCACATTGGAGTGATGCAAAAATTCTCATTACTGGTAGTGCAACTCATAAAGATGTTGAAAGAACATGGTGCTGAAGTGTTAGTAAAAAACTAAAGATGTTTCCCCTTTTTTGTTAGCAATGCTGTAAACACTTCAGTATCTTGTTAAATATGCTGAGTTCTGCTGCTTTCCTGTTTGGTAATAGCTCAGTCTCCAGTAAGAACAATAATTCTTTCTCATAGCCTTAAGGAGGGAAAATTATTTGGATGTAACAAACTATTTAAAGACTATTTAATAACAAAGACCTTTTTTTTATTGAAGGCCATTGGAAGTTTGTTTTGCAATTTTTTCTGTGTGTGAACTCAAAAGCTATTTGAAAACATTTTGAAGATAAAACCTGTAACTTCCAAGTTGTTCAGTTCTCTTTCCATGATTTTATCCTAGCACGTATAAGCATTCATCATAAGATGAATTTTTGAATCCATTTAGTTTTTAGTAAGATTTGGGGAGGAGGTTGAAAAGTCAAACCTTCACTGCATGGCATCCCTGGCTCTGAATGGCAATGTCTTCTGAGCCTCTTCTCCATTTTGTCAGGTTTTATTGTAAACGTAGTTTGTAGCAGGGTTTTCTAAAACCTCTTACAATTTATATTGCACAAGTTCCTGTGCTGGTGTATAATAAATAAAATAATGAGTTATTATCACCGCATCCTGCTGTACCCTTCTCTCTGGCAACAATGCAGTATTCCTGAAAGCCCTTTCCAAGTGAGCTGGCTGTCTGCAGTCTATGATAATCAGCTGTAATGGCACATGGGCAGCTGGTTTGCTAATCCTTTGATTGCAGTATTAGTTTGTCTCAGAGATCCTGAAAACCTGTCTGATCCTGTAAATGTGTTTAGTGAATATTGTAGAATAAATTATATCTTGCCTTAAGACTAAAACACATACTCAGGTTATGAGTTGTGTGTTTGTTGGGTTTTTCCCTTTTCTGATAGCTATGTTTATGTTGAAAGAAAACAAAAAGTCATGTCTGTCTTAAAACTGTTTAGCAAAAAATTCGAACTTAAACATTGGAAGGAATTCACAGAATCACAGACTATTCTGAGTTGGAAGGGACCCACAAGGATCATTGAGTCCAACTCTTAAGTCAATGGCCCACATAGGGGATTGAACCCATGACCTTGGCATTATTACAACCAAGTTTTAACCAACTGAGCTAATCTCAGGGTCATATTTTAATTACCAGAAATTGTCCTTATCTGGCTTATCACCATGTCAAGTAATTCAGACTCGGATCAGGATCTCTTATTTACAGAGAGACTGCAAGTAGATCTGTCAAAAAGAATGGTAAACCTACTTCATAAGTGTGTATGGCTAGTTTAAAATATGCAGTATTCTGTACAACACTGTATTTTTATAAAGAAATGTAACCTAAATAATGCATGTGCAAACATGAGTGGTTTTTGATGTTATACTTTAATTTTCATAAATTAGAGCCAGTTTACTAGGAAATAAATTCATGGGTTAATAAACCTGATCTGAATTTATTTAAAGCTGCTATTTAAATGTTTTCTGCAAGTTAAATTGCCTTTTATCATTTCTAATTCAAATTAAAGAGAAAAATTTATCAGTTCATAGAGTCATAGGATTGTTGAGGTTAGAAAAGACCTGGAAGGTTATCGAGTCTAACCATTAACCCTGCACCAGTGTGTTCCCCACTGAACCACGTCCCCACTCATCAATGACAACATTCTCAGTAGTGGCTGACAGTGTTTGGTCATAGTTTTGCTTCTAAAGACACCTACAAGAACTAATTAATACTTGTTTGGTGTCCCTGTAATAAATGTATAGAGCAAAAAATGCGAAAATGTAGAGGAAACACCCTCTTTACTGGTAAATTCTGCCATTGTGAAGCCTCTGCATTGTTATTTTTGTTATTTTTATTTGAGATTTGGCATTGTTCCTTCCTTAGGAGTCCCAAATGCCAAGATGCCGTTTGTGGTTGTTTCCTGCCCTTAAAGCAGGTCTGATGCAGAAAAAGTGTGAACTCTAAACGTCGTGGCCTGAACTGCTTATCTCGTGCCCATCTGTGGCAGGAGCTGCAGTGTGTGGGAAGGCCCCAGCACAGCCTGGCTCTGTGCCCACCCTGGAGCTGCTGCTTGGTGGGTGAGGCTCACCAGTGACCTGGAGAACCTGATGTTTTCTGCTTACACTGTTGCTGTGTCTTGTGGGGTGTTTTAACCTGTGCAACCAGGGCTTGAGATATGTGTATACATAGAAAGAGCAAGGAGTTCAGATGGTCTTTTGAGCGTAACTGTGGCCATCATCCTCAGGTGTGCAATGTACAATGTTAAGGAAATTGATTACAGTCTTTTCTTTGAGTGTCTGTGTTTTGGGAGTGCCCTTTTCCGTGTTTCCTGTCATCAGCATCAACAAAGATAATTAAAAACAATCTTCTGCTGTTTAAAATATTTTTTTTTGTTTCCTTGTCCCCAGAAGTTTGCTTCCTTGGTGTGACGTGCTGTACTTCAGTACATGAAACCAAGCCTTGGAACAGAAGTGTGTTCAATAATCTGGGCCTGCCTGCATGTGCCAACCATACCCTTTGTTACTGTCCACGTTTAGAAACCAGAAGTTAATGAAGAGCTTGTCTTGACTAGACACTGATTTTTCTGAGTATGCGAAGTTTGCAGTTTTCTTATATGACTTCTTAGCCAATGAATCTGTTGGTACAAGCAAGATTTAAATGGAAAAGAATAAATGCATGAAGGAAATGTATGAGTTGATTTTAAGTATTTCAGTGCTGTGCCCATAAATTTCTAACAATTAAAGCACTGTAACATCACGAAATATATGAACGGTGCCCTCTGTTCAATGGGCTGATAACCTTGAAGTCTAACAGAAGCAAAAGTCAATATTTTCTGGTTTTGCCCAGTTCAACAAACTACATAAATACCTTTAGCTGACAATTCTTCCCATACCTTTCCTAAGTTAAGGAATGCAAAGCAGGAGTGTTTGAGGCAGGTTCCAGTTTCCTGTAGCAGCCCACAATCTCTTGTGGTCCTTGATAACAGTCCGTGCTGTGCATGGGTTGGCTCTCACCTTGCTCTGGCTGCCCAAGGGGCTGAGGAGCTGTCATGGTCACCGTGCTCCTGGTTCAGGATAACAGCAGTTTGTGGGATATTCTGTGCCATAGGACTAAATACCTTGAAGATAAATACTTGAGATGCTTTTTAACCTAAATTTATGTTCTTTGAGGAATTCCGAGAAGGTGAGAGGCTTGATATCCTCATAAAGTGTGTCAGGATGGAAGATAGTTTCTGCCTTTTACTCCTGTTGTCATTTTCCTCAGAGTTCAAGATTTCAAAGCCAAATAGACTATACTTCTGTAGTCAGTCAGAAGATAACAATGTATATTTCTGAGGGCAAACCATGATTATGATTTTGGAGCTTAATTTCCTTGTAGCTTCAGGTCAAAGAATGTTTGCCAGGGTTCAAATTTTTCAGTATATTGCCAGTAGTGTAAGCTTCCTAAAAATGTTTATAGTCAGAATTTTTGTGATATACTGTGAGAGACAGGGGTTATGGGTGCTATCTTTCCCCAAATGTAATCTACTGAAAAGTTCTCCAGAAAATGTTTTCAGTAATATCCTCAGTAGAAATGACCTCCCTGCTAGCTGGAAGGGTGAGTACATTACATGTGTTGGGGGATTATCCAGCAACAGACCTTTTTTAAAGGTCTAAATCTAAAGCAGACCCTGAAATAAGCGATTTTGCTGTGGGAAGTTTGTTACATCTGAGTTTGGGGGGACATCATTAGTCTGCTTTACTGTTGCTTTTCCTGCAGAGTTTCCTGTGTCATTCCATGCAGATACTTCACTTTGACAGCCCAGATAAACAAAAGCCAGACACTCATACCCAGAGAAAAAAAATCCCTGAACTCCAGTGTAGGGCAAAGATAAAGAATTGAGGCTTTTCCAGTTCTGTGAATAGACACTGGCCACTGGAAAAGATTATGTGTGAGTAAGGCTGTGGTGATTTCTATTCTGACATAATTACTAAACAGTAACATGAACTTACTTTTTCTCTGAATGGAGTCATTTAGGAAGTGAAAGATATATAAAAAAATAATTTGAAAAATGCTAGGCTTGTTTAAATCCTGTATTCATGCTTTCAGATGAAATGTAGTCTGGGATTTTTCCAGGAGACCTGGAGAAGTTGGATGTCCAAAATCACACCGAGCCAGTGAAAGCCAGCTACTTCCTTCCCTGTGCTTTTCCAGAATTCTGGGCCTTAATAACGTTTAGTGTGAGTTGGACTAACACTTAAATAAAGTAGAAGGTATACATTAAAGCTGGCTTACAAAATACTTGTTGTTGAAACATTTTGTTTTGCTCTACACTGTGAGTCTGTGAGTAGATTCTCTCTGAGCTGACTCAACTGTGTGCGAAGACTGGAATTCCTGTTTGCTCACGGGGTAAAATAAGCAATCGTCTCATCCTGAGACAAGAAAACAGTGCAAACCAGGCAGTGTAATTTGAAGCCACAGAGATGTTTTCTGTCATGTGACTCCTCACAGAAATCATATTCAACTTTATTAATTTTGTGAAAGCTCTAAGATGACTTTAAAAAAAGCATTTGGAGTTGAGAGTAAATGTTTTTATACTTTGTACTCCACTAATGTGTTTGGATTAGAATCTCCCTTAAGTGAGGGTTAAACATATTCCATTATTTGGCACTTGCATGATATTTAATGGTTAAATTACGTTTGACGGCAATTTGGTTCTGCTTTCCAGTATTTGAGCTTGACAGATTTTTCAGAATAATTTGTAATGTGCTTGGGCCATTGTGTTTCCACATAGGACACACTGACTGCATTTTGCTATAATGTGAAATGTGAAGTTTTTCTAATTGGCTTTAAGTTGAAGTCTGATGACACAGATGAATATTTTAGAGCTTAACAAAGAGAATGCTAAACTGCCATGACATTTTACTATTTTTACAATAAAAATCCTGCTGTAGTCTTTTGCTATAAAGCCTTTGGCTGTTTCTTAACAGGAAAGTTGTGTGGTAAAATGCTGTCAGTACTGCATGATCACTGAACTAAGATGCTGTTGCTGGTTTTTTTAAATACCAGAAGGATTTTTTTCCAGAGCTGGCAGGTGATGTATTTAGGAATTTCATATTGGGCAGATTGGTAACCATTTTCCTCTGCCTCTTTGTTTACATGCATTTTGTTTTAATTCTGTCTAGTTAAAAATCAATGGAAATTTAGTAGAGTGGAAAAAGATGGAAGGAAGAAGAAGCCTGCTGAACTAGACAGTCTTATACAATACAAAGAAATGTCCTAACTGTGTACCAGTTGAGCAGAGCTGTAAAACAGTGTCAAGGAGAATGCTGAATCATGGAGAGAGGTGCATTCTTTTTCATGTTGAGATGTATACATTGTGGAGGTGATCTTGTAAGGTGGGGGAAGCTCTGATTAGTGGCCTAAAAAAAGGTAGTCAAAGGTCAGCTTGTTAAGGCTGTAATTGAGGCTTCAGGACATTTGGTTTTAATTCTGCAGTTTGTCCTGCTCTGACCCTGGTTGAGTCAATGAGGGATATCCTCATTACAGATTCAGCTCAAATCTCTTCCCATGTCAGCTGAAGAGTGCCTCACCCTCTTGATACTGATACAGTAACAGTATTAACTCTCTTTGCTCAAATTTGCTCAAAATCCTTGACTTTTTACCCAAAACACAGATGCTGCTGTCTTTCTTGCCACCATGTCTTGTGCTCTTGCTAGATGGATACAGTGTTGAATCTGTGGTGATGTTTGGTTCGGGTGAGGTTTGCCCAGTGAGGTGCTTGGGTGGTCCTCAGAAACATTTAGAAAGTTGTAGGAATAAGGCAGAGACACAGTTTATGGGCAGTAAGCTCAGGTATTTTTTTCATGAAATCTGGCAGCGTTTGGGAACTATGTAATTTCTCAGCTGCCAGCAATAAATCTCTGCCATCCTGGCTCTCTCCTGTGTGACTCCTCTTGCTTAAACTAAGTTCTTCTAAGGTAACACTTCCTTTGAGAGTAAATTTGAGGAAAAGGAGAACAAGTCCTTCAGTAAAGAACTGGGGGTGATGATTTACCTTTTGGCCTCTCCACACCTCTCTATTTACATTAATTCGAATGAATGAATTTCCTGGTTTGGTGGATGCATCTGGGCAAAGGCAAATAATACTGATGGGCTGCCAGGGGGTCACGTGCTGGTGGCCAGGGGGGCAGTGGGGCTGTGCCAGGAGGGTCAGCTGGTCCCAGGTGGGGCTGAGAGGAGGCCACGGCCGTGTGCCACAGTGGGGCAGGACAGCAGTGCCTGGGTGGGAAGCAAAGCGTGAGCCTCGTGCACCACCCGCGAGACACAACACAGCTGCCACACCAGCCAGTTCTGCAGTATTAATTTAGTGCTAATAGAGCACTGGCTCTTCAGGAGAAAGCTGAAACACCACCATCCCCAAGTCCTGGTGAGGAATATGCAACAGGAAAAGGCTGGCGTCTCCGTCGCTGCTCACAGCATTTATCAGCAGCCAACACAGTGCAGAAAGGGAGCAAGGAAAGAAAACAGATTTCAGACTGGCTTGCTTGCTTGAACAGTAGATTGAGGAGAAGGAAAGATAAAAGTATATCTATGCACAGAAAAAAGCTACTTGAATTTTCTAGTCTCGTGGTGTTTAAGGGCAAAGGACCTTGTAGTGAACATAAGTGATTTTGTCATCTGCATGTGCAGTCAATCACTTCAAAATGGGTATCAGCACTGGCATTCATTTTAGTTTTGGCACCAGTTCTCAATCAAAGCCTTGGCTCTGTGTAATTGCCAGCATTTGAAACTGTGATGTTACACAGCTAAAGCAGACAAAACTAAAATAATTTTCATCAGTGAAGGCTAAGGACATGCAGTACTGTGAACAGATTATTCCAGTTTTTAACACTGAGTGTAAACTGTAAAGGCCTTATTGTCAAAATATATTTTGCAGTGTGTCTTGAAGTACATAGTATGTCTTGTAAAATAATGGTTGTGATGTTTATTTCCTCTCCTTTTCTTAGGAGAAGGGGAAAGTATGACCACAGATGCAAATTTCTGAATCATTTTTCTTTACTTTCCTGCCTCCCTCCTGGAAGTTCTACAGTATTCTTTTGTGCAAATGTCCATTATTTCATCTGCACGTCTTTCAAATATTAATCTAGTGGTTGCTTTTTGCAGCCCACCTGGAGGACTCCTGGCATAGCAGTTTGCTGTAAAGCAACAGGCTGTGGAGCCTGCCCGACCAAACGTTCCCTGTGCTGCTCCTGACCCCTTGCTCAGAAAGCCTGCAGGCCATTTTGAGTTGGGTTAGACCTTCATGCCCTTATGCCTAATCCTTAGGCAGACAATTTATTTCTTTTCCTGACCAATCAATGCATATCCTTGCTGTGCAGTTGGTCAAACATGCTGCAAAGCAGAGTAGGGGAAGTGTAAATACATGGAAGATTACCAGTAGTTTAGGGTTTTTCCTCCCATTCTAAGTTGGTATTAAGCGTGGTCTGTCCGATGTAGCATGGCTGCCTTCAAAGACATCCACTTGTGATACATTTTAATGTAAGTGGGTACACATTTAGAAATATTTGTTATTAAAACCTCTGAGGAGAAATGTATGAAAAAAAAGGCAGCAGTAGAGTGCTTGCTAAGTGATGATTTCTTCAAGATTCTGCTTCTCTGTACATCACACCAGAATTTAGCTCTCAGTATTTGAAAAGAAATACTCAAAGGAGCCTCCTGATGTACAATACTTTCATCACCTTCCCTTTAATAGGTTGCATTATGAAGACTTGCTATCTCATAACCCTGCCTCGAGGACAATGATGTTTCCTCATATTGTGTAAATAAAAGAACTCCATAGAAAGCTGACAAGGCCAAAATAAAACAGGTTTTGTGTCTATGGCTGTTCTGATGAAAATCTCACTAATTGGAAGGACAAGTTACAGAAAAAAATCTGTCTTTAAAAAAAGTCTGTTGCAGCCTACTGAGGTTCCCAGTTGAACATATGGTGACCTGTATTTAAAGAATCCCACTATAGGCAAACAAATGCTTGAAAACCTTTTTCCTTTTCCCTCCAAATCTTTACCTATATGGCCATGGAGGCAGTTGGATGTGATTCCCACCATGGTTCCCGTGTGAGTGGTTTGTGCTGCTCACAAGCCTGTTCTTGCAGCTTGCGTGCAAGTTTGTCTTCTGACTGTTATCTCAGATTCTTCTACTTGTGGCTGTTGCGTCACGAAATGTTTTGCATTAATCATGAAGTGGCAAATGCTTTATTTACTCACTTGTCTTTAATCCAAACAAGTAGACCATAGACTAGCATTCGAGTACCATTTGAGTCTTTTTTCCTTCCTTTTGCCCTCCCTTTGCACTTGATGCAAATTTTGTGTCCTGCATTGAATAGATGCAGGGTCAGGAAGCGTCAATTAAGTACTAATGGAACTGACTTCCGATGCTATTAATGCAAACATGACTCATGTTCTAAGGATTTGCAGTTGGATTCCTGTAACTTTTGGTATTTCTGTTTCATTGTTTTCAGTAATTATGTTTTCCTAGAACACAAAGTGATAGCGAAAGAATTAATATATTAGAAACAAGAAGAGCATCTTTGTTTGTTTAAACTCATCCTAGTCTGGATGAAGTGTATATTAATCTCACACAAGATTCCTGGCACAGACAGTACTTGCACTTGTAACTTTCTTTTGATCTTTGCTGTTCAGAAATACCTTTAGTGGGGAAAAAGGCAAATATTCAAATAGCAAACATACTAGTGTTTACTATAGTTTTTCTAGTGAACAGACATTCAGAATTCACATATCAGTGTGAATCAGTTCTCTGATTCTGAGCAGCTGGAAACAGCAGCGTGGTTATGGGGAGAAAATACTGGAAACATCTACATAGTATTTCTCTGGTGATAATGTTCAGATTTTTTTTTTATGGTAGAACTCATTCATGCTAAGATTGTAAATCATATGAAAACATGAGCCATATCCCATGAAGGAAACCCCTGAAGCCCTGGTCTTCCTTCTTGAGGCCGTGTAGTGGCGTGGGGATGAACTCCACACCTCCAGAGCGCCGTGCAGTGGGAGTGAGCCACAACAGGATGGACTCGAGAAACTACGGACAATTTCCAGTTCCTTTATGATTTCAGGAAAGTAATTTAACCTAATCTGTTTTCCCATTCTCCTTTTGGAATATGACAATAAATTTTCACAAGTTGAGTCAGTTGCAGTGTGTGTGGTGGACAGACTCGCCAGTAATGGCAGGAGGAAGGAAAGCCGAGAACATTTACTGTTCCTTAGATGAAAGAAAAAGCTAGGAGATGCACCCATCCTCAACTCTAATGCACTTATGTTTTTAGAATGGTTTTGAAACTGGATAGAAAAGTGCATTTTCGTATAGATGGTGTAAAATGAGCTAGAGAGCAACGGAACTCATTTTGGGTTTTTTCTTTCTAGTTTATGATAGGGAATTGAAGAGCTTGCTGTGCTGTCACTGTTTTTTCCCTTGGTAGAACTTCTGGGAATGGTGCCTTCCCTTCTTGTCTTTGTTGGAAGCCTCTGCTGAATGAGAGAACAGAAGCTTGAGTTTATTTTATTATTTTTAATGAATTATTTTGACATAGTTTGTCTGGTACATGAGTTCAAGACGAATGGAAAATTGGCGTTTCATTATAAATCCTTCATGATTTGTTGTTTGGGTTTTACTTATGTCTTTTTCAATGTCAGCCTTTCTGTTGCTCCTACAGCTGCTGTAGTACAAATTTTCCAGGGGTGTATGTCATGCAGGGGTTCGGTTGCCATTTGTTTGTTTGAACATGTCTCTCATGGTCTGTTGTTAAAGGTGAATTAGGAAAGACCTGAATGTATAATGAGTTCTGTGTGCTGAACAATTGGAGTTTACTATGAAATCTCCCTTATAAAAGTAAGTTCAGGACTATGAAAGATGCCTGCAGCCATGCAGTGGATGTCCTGTGAGACCTGTGCTGCCACTCGTTTTGGTGCTGGGTCTTGGTCTGGTTTGTTTGCTGGGGCATTTCATGTCTGGGCAGATACACTGCATAGCTTGATCTGTGAAGGCCTTCTGCATTTTGCTGATTTGAGGATATCCTGCTGGTGCATCTTGGGTCTGTGGAATCTGTAAGGAAAGGAGCCCTGCACAGTGAGGTGCTCATGGTCCCTCATGCCTGGTGAGCACTCTTGTCTGCTGGGGCTTTGCCCCTCCTTTTCCTGACAGGCAGCAAGTGGACTGGATACATCAAATGGAGCAGTTTGGGAGCCTCAGTGTTCATAGGATCAGCTGTTTATTTTAATTGTTCTTGTTTAATGAAGATCTTAACATTAAGGTATTTCCTTGGGTTTGAATCTATTTGAGCTGAAGACAAAGAAGAGAATCCAGTAGTTCTAGTCTTACCCTACCATTTTGCCTGCCTTGGAGGCAAAAAATGGTAGGTGGCCCAGCTGAGGAATAATTTCTGTCTGGTTGCTGCAAATTGAGTACCTGCAGACCTGCAAGAATTGCAGAATGGTTGAGGTTGAGCGGGATCTCTGGAGGTCATCTTGTCCAATCCCTTGCTCGGGACGGATCACCCAGAGCCATCTGTCCAGAGCCGTATCCAGCTGGCTTTTCAATAACTCCAAGCATCAAGTTTTGGAGGAAGCAGCTTTGAAATTGTTTCCAGCTAAGCTGCTGCAGAGAGTGTTGGTGGCTGCCCTCAGACACTGCAGGTGCACAGCTCCCAAGGGACAGGTAGAGGAGTTTCAGCCCTGAGTGCAGCACAGGTACCTGTTGGCTCCCATGATGATTGAAAACTGCCATACAAGGTCACCCATGGGGGACATGTGTAAATCCAAATGAACAACAGTATTTTACCTCAAAGAGTAAGATTTCTGTTGGAAGGGGCAAACTTTAGAGCAGGCACTCCAGCACTTTTGTGTCATTTTTGTAGCAGTATTTTGTAGTACTTCTTTTGGGCAAGGTTTAAGGCATATTCCTCTAGGCTAGAGGTTGCTTTCAATATCCAACCTAGAAGTATTCCAACACTAGAAGTTCTTAGACCTGACTAGTTTCCACTGCCTGGAAGAAGAAAACCTTACTGCCAAATTCCCAGAGCAGGAATGTACCAAAATCATGCAAAGAAACCAAAGCAGCTCATCTATTCTGTTGTTCTGCAAGATGGTTTCTGTACATCTGAATGCCCTACCCAATTTTCTTCGGCATTAGAACTTCAACAATGAACCTACAGAGGCCGTAGAGAAAAATAAAGTAGCTTTTGTTCCATGTCCCCTGTTCTCCAGATGTTCCATGCCATCAGGGAAGGGGCAGAGGTCAGCAGAGTATTGCAGTGGGTACTGCTCCCACAGGGGCTGTGCTACTCTTAAGTTATAATCGAAGCAGGAATGTGCAGTGATCAGCATGAAAACTCTAGTTGTTGGATGAGTAACCTTTATTTTTTGTTGGAAAAATTTCCCACTGAGATCATCTGGCAGTAAAATGTGTCAAGTTAACTTGTATTTTTATTACTTTGCTGCAAAACTGATACAGATAGACAGTCAGGTTTCTAGCTCTGTGTGTTGTATTTTCTCATGCTTTTCCCTTCCTCCCCTCTACAGGTGTTCCTGTAGGGCAATACAAATCTTTTAAATCAGAAAAGCTTGTGGTAGCAACTCCTATTTTTTGCAGTGTATGGCTGGACAGCATCTAGCATGATGATTAACAATCTTTCTTTTTTCAAGTGTCTTCTGCATACTTTTGCCTCTCAACCTTGATCCTATGAGATTTATAGAAAGATGAAAAGACCAGAGAAATAAGCACTTAAACCTGTCTCAGTCTCTGGAACACAGACATGATATATGTAACTGTATTTCTGAGTACCAAAATGTTTTAGTTTGTGGGGGGTTTTATTTCCATTAATCCAGAGGTTAAAAGGTTTTCTTTATTTTTTTATTTTACTTTTAAACCTACTGAGGTATTATGAAAGTGAACTTTCCTGGAATTACTTTTTTTTTCTCATAAGGACACCAGATCTGTGTGTCTGTTTCATAAATTCCGTTAAGTTTGTTTTTCACAGTAAAGTCAAATTATGAAAGGGCTTATCTGGCAGCAATTTGAGCGTTTTGTAAACACCCAGTGTCTTGGATGGCCTTAGCCCCACTCAGCCATCACACACAATGCATTTAAAGCCTTCATAGTGTCTCTTGGAGCAGATAGGCCCTATTTCACAAGGCTGTATAATTCTGCCCCATTTTGTCTTGAAAATTTTAATTCTCTGATGGTGTTTCCTCCTTTTGATTTTCCAAAAGTTAGTCAGCTCCAGTTCCCTTATGGCCATGGAGTGCTGTCCTTTCCTACTTGGTTTCCTGGCCAGTCCCATGTCACGGAGCAGGGAATGCAGGACAGATGCTTCACGCCTGGCATACTCAGCTGTTCCTGAGAATAAAACCACTACGTGCAACTGGCAAGTTCTGCTGGAGGCAGCATATGCTGCCTGTTAATGTGTGACCTTTTTGTACTCAGTAACTTGACTAGCTCTACTCATTTAGATTTTATAAAAAAAGTGGGATAAAAAATTTAGTCAACTGAGTTTCTGAATATCAAGTCACTGCTTCATAATAAATGCATTCACTGCAAAACTCTGCTAAGGGTACACTGACCTGTGTAGGGAGAGGTGGGTGAGCAGCATGGACTGCGAGCCAGGTTCCAGAGTACGTGGAGCTACAGGTGATTGAATTACAGTGGCTTAAGAAGGTCTTGTTCCTTCAGCTGAGCGTTTTACAGCCACTGAGCCGACATGCAGCTCAACTGATCATACACGCCCTACCACACCACTAGAAAAATAAGCTAAGTTGTGCTATTTTAGTTACTGCAGCCACAGAATAAACTGGAAGACGCTGACAGAATGCTGTTCTGGGTGGTGCAGCAATTTACAGTTGTCTTGGCATAACAGAATTATGAATTTTGACTCCTTAATGGATAGTAAAAGCCTTAGAAGTGAGACACACATGTCCGAGTCTTGTGGTTTTTCCTTTTGTTGCCCAATCCCCCACGCTGGTTGCACAGGGAAACTGCTCCTGCACTAAGTCTGCCTTGCTGGAAAGTGGCTTCTTTGGGGCCAGTGCTGTGGAATGATCAAATAAATTAATCCTCTGTGAGGAAATATTTTTTACAGTACCTTTAATAACTTTCAAATCTGTTTTCCCAAAAGACCAATCTACTTCACCTTGCATCTTTTTGCTACCAGTACTTTCATGGGAGTTGAAGAAGTGGATGAAATCTAGTTGTTGAAATACATAGCACAAATTCTTACTGTGATTGGATGTTTGCGGGGCTGTACTTTGGAATAATACTTAAGTGCCTTGTAGTTACACCCCTAGCTTTCCATGCATTTAAAAAAATCAGTAAGGGAAGAATGAAAATATCCTAAACCAATTCACTACAAATGTAGGATTTACTGACCTTGAACTTGATGCCTTTCTGAAGAATTCATTGTTTGAATGTGTTTCCTCTTCCTAAAGGAAAGATGACAGAGGCAGTTAAAACATATGAGTTGTCATTACATTTTTTGAAGTTTATTGATGAAATAAAAATCGGTATACTTTTTGTGGGTGTTTTGGTTTTGTTTTAATAAAAAGAAATTTCAGGTGGTAGGGGGGCACATTTTTGTACTGTCTTTGTATGTTTTATGATGTTCCTGCTGGACATTCACGGGGAGACTTCACACATTGCGTTGCTCCTGATTACAGGCAGAGTTTCGCAGAGATGTTGATCAATTGTAGGGGCTTTACTCTGCTATTAGTATTTTGGTTGCTGGCTGTTAGTGAAGTTGTGTGAAAGAACCCAAACTGATCTGCTGCTGAGCAAAAAGCAGTAAATGTCAGTGCAATGGCTGGGTAAAAAAAGAGTTAAATCAATAGCCAGAGAGTGAAGAAATACCTCTGAATTCAGGAGGCACTGGGTGGGATGGCAGTCTGAAAAAGATCATCTGGGTTTAGGATCTGTAAACAATTAAGTACCATGTGCAGTTGTTGAAGTAACCAGCAAACAGCCCTGTAATTTATGCTTGGGGACAAGTGATGCAGATGATAGCAAACCATGCAATGACATTTTTATTCTGCACCTATGAACTTGAAGCATTTGCTCATTCATTTTGTGACATCTGCCGAGATTTTTTGTCCTCTGTATGATAGTAATCTCAGGGTAGACCTCATTTTTATTTCTTTCTGTGGGAGTGGAGTTTAAAGAATGGATACATATAATTCAGGATGATTTTGAATGTGTCTTGCCAGAAGTCGTTAATAATCCTTAATACTTTATGCATAGAATCACTGACAGAAATGATTTTTCTTCCTTTGTCTAAAGCCACCCAGAGTGAGGAGCGGCTGTGTGCATTTAAGGATCCGTATCAGCAGGACCATGGGATCAGTGAGAGCCGAATCTCCCAGGAGAATGGCACAATTCTGTGCATGAAAGGCAATACCTGCTATGGACTTTGGGAGAAAACACGAGAAGGAGACATACATCTTGTAAAACAAGGTATGTTGGGGTTCAGTTTAAGTGCAGTAGTTTTGTTGTGTTTGACTTCTTGTGGTCTGACCAGCAGATACAAAGATGCACAGCTGCAAAACTACCTTGTACAAATACATAACTGTAAACTTCCCATTTAGCAAGTTTAAATGTGAACAGAAAGTTTCCTTGAAATAAATGACTTCTAAAAGAAACCAAAGACATCAATGCACAGTTGAAGGAAAAAGCACTCAAATTTCTTGTTACTTAGGATGTCCAGAGGCTTAGGATGTCAAGGTGGCTTTCTTGAATTTGTCTAAGTGTATTGATGTAATGATAAATTTAACAGTAAATGTCTCATTAAGTAAAGAATGTATATTCATATTGATTGGATGTTTGTTTACAAAGGAAATTGCAGCTGTGGCACAGACTGTCACACATCAGTAATGCAACTCACTGTGGTTCTGTGGGAGGAGTGGTGGTAGGAGGGGTGAAGGGCCCTGCAGTTGCTGGGGACATGTTTGGATTTCCATTCTTAGGGACTCTACTTTTTGTTACTTGGATGCAATTTAATGTAGTATAAAGCTGAATGAAAACTGGTATTTACAAGCAGCCTGTACAGTTGTACTCCATGTTGTTCCATGTTTGGTCTGGCTCTCTGCTGAGAAGGAGGCAGTCTGACCTCTGCCCCCCTGCTGCCTCTTTCCCTTCCAGATGTTTGCACATAAATGACATTTAGCTGCCATTGACCAAACTTGGGAAGGAACAGTTGCTGCAGGGAGAAAGGGCCTGATATTAACCAAGAAATAAGTGTAGAAAAGTCCAGTGATGTTGACAGTGAGGAAGGACAGAATTTTGAAAATTATGCAAGAAGCACCAAATTACATAGATGTGGTCTGGTGGCCTAAGGAGGGGACTGGGTCACAATTCATGTAGACTGTGGACCAGAGGGTGGTGACGTGGCCTGTGGTATCAGAGAAATGGGAAATGGCTTCTGCTTAGAAGGCTCAGGAATTCAAGTTTTATCATATTAAGGTGACAGCTGGACATCTCTCATGCTGCCCATGTTTCTTCTTCTTGACTCTGTGAAGTTCTAAAAGAAGTTCTTCAGGTTTTGATTTAAAAAGTAGTAGTGAAGTCAGACATGCAAATTATAACTGTTTTCACCCCAATTTTTTATGTTTAATTAACTAACATATGGATTTCTGTAGATGTGCTTATCCATTTAATAGAACTAATTTTGTGCTTCCTTGAAAAAAATTCTTTAATTTGCCCCTTTCTACAGGTTGCTGGTCTCATATAGGAGACCCACAGGAGTGTCACTTTGAGGAGTGTATAGTGACAACCACCCCTTCCTTGATTCAGAATGGAACATACCGCTTCTGCTGCTGCAGTGCAGACTTGTGTAATGTCAACTTCACAGAAAATTTTCCACCTCCTGACCCAACTGATACAACTCCTTACAGTAAGTCAAATGTTTCCCTCTATGCCATTTCATGGTTTAAATATTTTAGAGAAAGATGTTTCTTTCATGATAATGCTGAACAGGAAGCCTGTGACCTTTGTATTTATATGCCACAGAGATGGCAAACAGAACAGAGGTTTTACTTACACAGTTTATCACACATGTATTGCACAAAGAATGGGCTAAATGCTTACAGCATGATTCTTTCTATAGACAACTGCTGAATGCAGGTTCCATTTCCCAAAATGTTCTGTAATCTTGGTTGTTTTGATACTTGGGTGCCCAACTTCATAAGCCTGTGGGGATGTTCGGAAGGATTTGTGAGTTCTGTTAAAACAGGCCTGTGGGTTCATCAGCACTGTGGGACCCCTGGACAGTCTGGCCTGTCTGTTCAGTTCTGGTTCACAGGCAGCTTGGAGTGGTAGAACCGGTCCTGTATCAGACTGTTGAGATCCTCTCCAACAGTCTTACAGTGCTTTGAAATCTGACTTCTTCTTTTGCATATCTCTGGTAGGCATTAACTTTGATATAATATTCAAAGAATACTAGTTGGAGCAGTGTAAGTTTATGTTAAGTTTATTATAAAATCAACATAACATATGGATTCAAATCAAAGGATCAACCCCTTAACCTGTTGTGACAGAAGCAAGATCCTAACTGGCAGATACACTGTTATTCCACGAGTTAAGAATTGGTAAAGAAGTTGTTAGTGACCTAACCTAAACATTTGGATAGTCTTTTCTAAATAAGAATTGTGAAAGAGAAATTAAATAAAGTTAGGTGTGTAAAAGAAGGCACAACTATTCTGTATGCTGAGAGTTCTTTATCATTGGAAACTGTTTTGTGAAATGAAGATGTCTTTAATTGAATAGTATTTACAGCTGTAGAATGCAAAAAGAATGGTTTGTGTTTAGGAATGAGAGTATTTGAATTAACATTAATGTGAAGATACTGGTGCTTTAGTTACTGATGGTTTCAAAAATGGCTGTAGGTGGAGTATTTGTAAGCATGTTTGATCATAATGAGGGCTTGGTATGCTACAAAAAAAGAAACCTTTTTCTGGGAAAGTGCAAACAATATAAATGGGTAAAGAAAGTTGATAAGACATGGTGCCTTTTGGTTGAGAATACTATTTGTAGAACCAGTAGACAATCACCTTTTGAAAGCAGTGTCTCAACGCAGCCCTGCACAATGCAGAGCAGACTTTACTCGACTCTCATAACAGTCATCAGATTGTGCTCCCCAAATATGACTGGAGTTAGTGTTGTGCAGGGAAATTAGACAGGAGGGAGAAAACAGTGTAAAGATAATTCCTTGTCCATTTCTGTCCCCCCAAAATAGGAAAACCAGGTTCCTACAAAATGACTTGTGCTTGTGCTTCTTCAAGGGTAGAAATTACAGGCTGAATTGATTCAGTTATTGAGTGATGACATCTTAAAATAATTTTTAAATGGAGTTTTTAATACTGAAAGACCTATCTTGACCTGCAAAGTGTTTGTGTGTGGGGGGGTTGGAATTCAATTCATAACACAGTCCTTAATTCACCCAGCTGTAATTGAGTGCTCCAACACACATTTCTACTGACTCAAAACTGTATTGTGTTATTGTGTCACCTTCCATTTTCATAATACTCAAATTTGGCTTTAGGCATAAGCATAAGCAAAGTAGGTTGCTGCCAAGCACAGTTGTCTGTCTGCTTTGGCTACGTTAAGGGATGGAGCAGCAAGGATGGCCTCATTTGCCACTCTGGGGTTTTATTGGTAAAGCTCTGCTGTTGCTGCATCTGGCAGGGCTGGGGCTACTCCTGACCTTTTGTGTCCAGCACCCTGGCAGTGCTGTGGAGGCACAGAGTGGTGTGGGGAGCTGGAGGGTGCAAAAATGGGGAGTCTGTGGCACACAGACCCCTGCAACATTGCTGACCCCCATTCCAACTGCTGCAGTCTTCATGGTCCCTTTCTCAGCCCTCTCAACTCCTCCCAGAACCCATTTTGGTGCTGTAATATTCAATTTTGCCATCTGAACATTCAGGACAGCATTCTTGCCTTGGCAAAGTTCAGTTTTTATGGAATTTTTGGGAAGCATTGTATCAGCTACTGGATACATCACTTGGGCACTTTTGCAACCTTTCTGTTCGAGTTTGCCAGAGTGCTTTAAGGGCATTATAAGCTGAGCTGCACAGGCTGTGGCAATCTACATTACACACCTTTTAGATAATAAAATTGAACAGGTCACAGTCATATGGCAAATCTTCTGCAGAAGGTTATTTCACTATAGCCTGTGAACTGTAAGAGCACTATTTCATCTGTATTTTTGATAAAGCATTAAAAATGTTGTACATTGAGCAGTTCTTGAATGGCACAAAGTAAGGTATGTGGCCTCCTGGAACAGTTCTTCTGATCCTGGAAATTTCAAAGCAGAGGTACAGTTAATTATGTGGAGCCTGATGAATTCAGCCAACAGTTAACTTAGTATTTGTAAGTGTTTTTCTTCCATTTTTCACTAAAATCACCCAGAATAAAAAGTTCCCGGAATAACAAGTGGAAATTCAGCTATAGTTTAATGGAACCTGAAAACTCTGCTGATGACCTTAGTCAATTTAAAGCTTAATTATTAAGGAAAATTGTAGGAGTCCTTTTAAAAAATGTTTCCTTGCAGCTGTATGAAGGATCTGTGGAAAAGCAGAATACTGTGAGGTTATTGAACTAAATCCACCCAGAAAAATAATGGAGGAATAAAACAATTACTTCATACAATCTTTTAGTTGCAATTTTTGTATGACAATGGTGTGTTGAAGGATCTAGCTGGACTGTAGCTGATGCAAGAAGACAGAAGTTAAGATCTTAATACATGTTAGATATAACAAATTATCATTGTAATAAAATATAGCCATTATAAAAATTAAGTGTAATTTAAGATAATGTCAATGTTGTTGTTAGCATGTCAAAACATATTTATTGCACAACCACATCTGGTAGAAAAGAATAACTTATTTTGGGGGGGGGGGGTTGCTTTTTTTTTTTTTGTTCATATTTGATCAGGGAATATATTTAAGCAATCTGTCCTGGTTTGTAACAAAACTTTTATCAGAAATTAAAATTAAGGACAAACAGGTTCTGGAAGCCTTAAATTTAATCCTTACTGCTTCTAAATGTGCAGCTGGTAATTTAAGACAGTCATACATCTGAATAGTCATAATATTCTTCTCTCCTATCTTAAAGATAATCCAGGCAGATCTGAGTAGCTGTTGGTTGCTAATCCCTCCAGCTAGAATTTTGCAAATGCTGTGGGATGGGTTCTAGTCTGGAACACACAGTCTAGAGGTACTAAAAATGCAAGGACTGAGACAGCTATTTCCTGATGCCAGGAGAAGCAGTAGTTGGAGAAGGGTGTTCACTTCAAACCTCAAGATTTGGTTGTGGAGTTTGGAGCTCCTGAAATGTAGAGGTTCAAAAACAACCTCTCATCCTCAATCTAAGCTTGCATTTTGGGGAAAAATATACTTTCTTCCTCCTTGCTAAATTACTCATGGACAGATTCATTATTCTTCCGTCTTACATTTTCACAGAAAGTTGACAAAGAAATGTTCCATCTTAGCTTCAGCCAGTACATTCATATATTTTTTAACCCTGCCTGGAAAGGGCTTCCTGGGTCAGTGTTTTGAGATGTGTGTTTACCTTGGCTTTGTCAAATATGTAGCTTGAGACTTACTAAATATCTGCCTCCTATGTCTGCAAAATGCTTTCTGAATTCTGAGACTGTTTTGAAGACAAATTCATTAGTTCCTCAATCATTCATAATGGCCAGTTAAATACAACTTAAGTAGCTAAAGACTTAAATATCTCCCGTGTTGGTCATAGACATATTGCTGTAATGAAACAGTCACGTTAAAATAACATCAAGATGAAAGCAACAAAGCAATTTTTAATTATTTTTCATTCCTCAAGGCTGCATTCCTGGTGTTGCAAATAAATTAATGTTACAGCAACTGAGTGTTAAGAATATATTTTTGTATGGCAGGTGATGTATTTGCATGATAGATGGTAAAAATCCCTGGCAGCAATAGTTGAGCATTACTGGTACTTACTGTTGAAAATTATATAGGGCTTTCTTCTCACAACAGCAAATGGTGACTGCAACTTTTAGAGGATTTAGGAAACTTCTACCAAATTAGAGCACTGAGATTTAGATACAAAGAGACTGCCTCACACAGCGAAGGGAGTTATTTCTTTATTCTGAAACACTGAAAGGTGGGTTTATCTTTGCGGTGCAACATCCCTGCCTTTCCTTGCCAGCCTTCTTGCTACATGTATAAAATAACTACGTAAAAAAGTCTGTCTTTCAGTGCTCATGGAATTGTGTGGAAACTTGGACGGAAGCTACCGTTAAAAAAACCCAAACTAATTACTAATACAAGTAGCTGGGTCAGGTTAATTGTGGTGGTAATAAGACAGTTCTCATTTAACTCTTGTTTTTGAGGCAGCAGTTCGACTCATGTTGCTGTGGGCACGTGGCCCAATCTAACTCCCACTGAAGCTCAATTAGATCATGTCAGGCTAATTTTGGAGAGTTGTAGCCCAGCTCACTCTCAGTTGTTGTCTTGAACTGCTCTTTCCGGACAGCAGCAGCTGCTTTATAGTTGAAATCCATTTACTTCAGCTGGGTTGCAGCACCTGGTCAGCATATTTTGTAGCTGGTATTCAAGCTGGTCTTTCATTTCTGATCTGCTTGATCTAAGAAAACACTCTGTAAAATGAGCATTTTCCCTCACATGCACTAAATTTTTTTTCAGGTGATTTGGATGCATAGTAAAGGGGAATTTAAAAACCTTTGCAGAGTGGCAGATCTTGGGCATTAAAAGATGCAGGTGGGACTGATCCACACGAGGGTTAAAACTTGAACCCTTGAAATTACAGACTCAGTGAAGAGATAAGGCATTGTATGTTGTAAATGTACCTTCACTATGTTATAAGGCAGAGAAGAAATATTAAAATAGTAACTAAGGGTCTTGGTATCTCTTAAAAAAAGAAATTTACTTTGTGACAGCTAAGTATTTGATGCAGGAGGATGATACTCTGCCTTCAAGGAAGTTACTTTAGGGCACTGTAGAAAATGAAGGTGCTGAACTGCTGAAGGAGATACATGTAAATGTATGAGTCTGTTAAAAGAGCTTGTATATGGAGCAGCTAACAGAGGGGGGAAATGAAAACCAGGGGATTTTAAAAATAATTTTTAATATACTGAATTAATTATGGAATATTTGGATTTTAGCCAGCTGTTGACAAATGTGTGTTTTCTTGAACCTTCAGTTGCCTTTCTGTCTGAAATGTAGTGCCTCGTGTTTATTTTTTGCTGTTTATTTGGTTACAGGAAATAACTGTGGAGGGGGCTGTGACATGGGGCACACATTGCTACAAATACATAGTGATAACATTTTGGGAACTGTGCTAATTAGGGCTCTGTCTTGTGTTGTTGCAGCTGAGGGAAAGGTGATAGTATTGTGGATTAGTGTTGGGGAGAAAAAGAAGAAGTGAAAGTTGTTACAGGAAGCAAAGTATTAGAGCAATTGGTTTAGAAGGTTATTTAGAAATTCAAGCAAAAGCCTTAATTTCAGTAGAATCAGTGGAATGTTCTGCAAGTCCCCCAAGGTAACTGGGAATGCTCATCGAGTAACTTCAGTTCCCCTTTAGAAATTAATCTATCAAAAGCAGAATCTCTTAAAGATTGTTGGTAGCAGCAGTTACTGTTTTAACTTCTGAGACATCATAGTCTCCTGAGATTAAACTTGCATCTTCACTGAATTTAAAAGTAAAGCTTTGATGTGAAATTGGAGTCTGCATATGAAATATTAGCTGTGAAGGCAAAGCCTCCTTAGACAGAGAACTGTACGAGTAAATTTTTTCTCTTACAGAAATGTTTAATCAGGAAGATGAAATTGGAATGTTTTACTTACACTGACATTGAAGTATTTTGGAAATGTTTTTAAATTGCTGTTATGCACCAAACCCACAAAATGCTGAAAATGTGTTAAAAGAGCAAACATTTATTTGAAAAAGAAGAAACATTTCTAATACTATTTTTAGAAAATAAATGTATCCCTAAACCCCTCTTTTTTTTCCTCCTCCTTTAACAAGTACTTTGCCTGTTGCTTTGTCAAACTGCCCTTGGGAGCACACTTGATAGGAGAGCTGTACCAGGTAACTGCAGGGCTGTGCCAGCAGGAATTAGCGCTGTGTTGTGACCTGTAGTTCTGAGAACAAGGAACATTGCAAAGTTCTTTTAAAGAATCTGCTGGAATCTAAAAAAACCCCCACTTTTTGGGTGCAAGGGGGGATTTTGCCTTTATCTTGATGTTACAATATAGTGGGATTGTGAAGTGCTAGAGCTATATTTGCACTTTGTTCCACAGCGCTAAAAATACTCCTCTTGAGTCCTTAGAGATCTCTATTTTTCAGGGAGATGTGAGCGTAATTTCTACCTCACTCATTTGGTATAATTGTCTGATCTCCATCTTTGTCACCTCCACAGGATCCTGTGTATATCTAGTACTACACAGCAACTACTTCATTCACTTTGAAGGTCTAAAATGAAAAAGAGAAAGAAATTTTTTGAAATGCAGTCACTGTTTTTGGCAATTTCAGTAATAGTGGAAATGTACATTTTTAGCTAATTAATATCTGTAAATAGGTGGTCACTGTTCTTGTATCATGTGTGTTTCCTGAGTCACTAATTTGCATCTCGACTGGAAATTAGTTGCTTGTGCTTTATGCACTTTTAAGAGTTGAAAGAACTGCAAATATCTTTGGGTAATACAAATATAGTAAATACAGTTTTTCCATTTGCTGGGAATGTTGAGTAGTCAGACTTTTATATTGTGATATAATCAATTCAGTGTCATAATTAGCAGATATCTTTTGTGACAGTGCCTGTTGGGGCTTTTTTGTGAATGCCTTATAGACTGAAGGTAAAAGTAGGTCAGACTACTAACAAGGATACTCTTCCTGAATGCATTGGTGGAAAACTGGACTGTAAATAAAAAAAGTAGTGGAAAGGAATTGTTTTGCTCCATCTCAAGACAAAATGGAGAACAGACAAGGGTGCTGTACTTTTTATGTCTTTATTCAGATGCTGCAATAGGCAATGTAATACCTGTTTATACTTCATGATTCTAAACAAACCCTACACTGCTATTTAACAATGAGAATAATCTGAGAAATAGATAGGAGCTCTCTGGAAGGCAGATTGACATATCTGTGCATTTTTGGGTGACATTATGGATTGACAGCCTTTCTAATGGTGGTGTAATAGTAATAGGCTTCTAATAACTGTTCCCCCAAAAAATTTAAGACTGGGTGCTGTAGATTTTAAGACTTAAGAGAGACTTAAAACTACATCACTGTGGAAGCTACACCAATTGAAAGACTTTTTTGAGGTAACTCTACTCAGCACAGTGTACTGACAAAATTAGCCAAGACACTGTACATTGAAGTAGCTGAGATGCAAAATTAAAACACTGTTTAAGGTTTGGGGATGTTCTACTTGTGTATCTTCCTGTGCTTTTCCAAACAACGTTTATTTCCACAATGGCTTTGTTTATCTCCTGCTTTCCCTGTCATGTCATGCTAAAGGCTCCTTGCAGCGAGGGGGAATGGCAGGAGTGGCTGTGCACAGGCTGCTCCACGGCTGCAGCTCCTGACAGAGGGCATTAGCTTCAAAATGCTGCATTGTACCCTGCTCCCTGGGCAGCTGGAGCTGCTGGACTTGTGGAGAGCACTGTTTCTCGTAATCCCCTTTGTCCTGCAGTGTTACCCAAGAAGCATTTCTCATGTTTGAGTTTTAGCATGACTCTACTCTGGTTTTCCTTAACAATTTTGAAATGAACGGAGTTAGGATTAGAAGGAACAAGAGCTCTGTGAGATTTGGTTATAAAGCACTGCTAGGTGTTGCCAGCTACTGCTAATAAATTCCCAGCCCCTGGCCAGTACAGTAATAGTCTGTCCACAGACTCCTGGCATTGTAAGAGGCAGACGTGGGACTGGCCCTTGTAATTGTGAAACAGAAGATCACTTAGAAATATTGGGACTGTTATTTGCTGTTCAGTGCCATTCGGCTCAGGGGTGCAGAATAGCGTTTAGATCATGCAAAACCTTTTATGTCTTTTTCTTCCTCCTTAATTTGACTCTTATGGGCGGTACCGTGGTGTAAAGGAGAGCACTCTGGACTCTGAATCCCAAGGTCCTGAGTTCGAGTCTCAGTGGGACCGTCCCCTGGCAGTTCAATGCCTCCCTGCCATCCCATCCCATCAGATCTTGGATGCTCAGCAGGGTCAGCCCAGGTCAGTACCGGGTGCTGTGACAGTCCTGAGGACTTCACTGTCACTGTCCAAGCTCGCTCGGCTGTGGCAGATGGACCTCAGAACTTAAATGATGGGGCCAGTTCTGCGCACGCTGTGCCTCACCTAAAACATCCACTGCGCAGGCTGGAAGGGCACATGGGGAGAGCCCTGCCCAAATCTTGGTTTGCAAAGTTTGGCTATACAATTTGACTCTTCCTGTGAGCCTCACTTGTTTCTGTCCTGTGTGCTAAGTTTGCTTTCAAAAATCTGATCCTCTATCATGGTTTTATTTTACCCCCTTGATTTTGGAACAGATACAATTTACAAAGAAAGCTTTAGGTTCTTGGCAGCTGACATACCCTTAGAACTGCCCATTGCCCAGCTGCTTTGCAGTGTACCTGAGCTGCATCTGTAGCTCAGCAGAGTGGAACCAGGCTCCTCAGAGGAGACTGAAAGTCCAGACAGACAGTTAAAATATACTGGGCTCTTTGCAGTTGGTCATTAATCACAGTTCCTTATTGAACCTTTCTTAATACTTTTTTTCTTTATCTGAAAAATACTGTGATCCAGAAAATCCAATACATTACTTAGCATTGATTTCTGGCTGCTTTCTTTATGAAATAGCATACGGTGCATCTTCAGAGAGGATGCTGTCTGGAGGTAAAATGCTAATGATATTTCAATCTGGCACAATCTTAGGAGCTGTAGGTGAATAAAACATTTGTTTTCTAACAGTGTGATAAGATGTTTCTAAGGACATGTGATGAATTACTTTTAGACAAAGCGTTTAAAGGCTGGAATTATATAGGTTAGCTGTCAGGTGGCTTCTACAGAGGCTGGTGCAGAGAAGGCTGTGAGCTGAGAGAGCCACATTCCCCCAAGCCAGGGAGCAAAAGCTGCAGGGCAGCACCAGGCCAGGTTAGATCTGGCTTGTAGGAACTGCAGTCACAGCCCAAAGTCGGGGCTGTCTGTGCTTATCTTTGTATATATGCACTAAGTGACTGTTCTTTCTGTGATTTGATTTCTTTCACAACTGTGCTGTTGGAGCATGTTATGTTGGGAGTATAAAAAGGTTTAGGAGCTGAGCTGTACTTGATAGAAGCCACAGTTTGTCTATTTCCCTGCTTCGTGTCAGGCAAAATACCTGCTTGTGGGTGGGTACTGGGGTTCAGGGTTTTAAATGAGCTTCCCTTACAAAAATGGGCTAATGCCCTTTTTATTAATAAAGTGAATGGCAAATGCAGGTAAGTGCCTCAGTTGGATGATAAATTTGAGACTAACTCTTGAATTCTGAATGTGAAGTTTCATAACTGTGTCTCTAGCTCCTGAAGTGTCATCCTGGCTATAGATGTCTCCATTGTTTCTGAGGAATTGAGCTGTCAGGGCTGTTCTGAAGTCACCTGAGGTGATCTTTTTGCCTTCTGGCTAACAGAACCTGTGTTCTGGAAAAACAAAGAGTTCGTAGAGCACCCAGGGCAACCAATGCAGAGAGCAAAGCATCACGTCAGTGTGCTCCTGGTCATGTTACCCTGATTATACACCAGCTGCAGGTGTTCCCAAGGCTGTCACTCCAAGGTGGAAGAACTGTTGTTGCTGTCCAGATGGAAGATGATGACAGTATATTCACTAAAATTTTGGTAAAGATTCCTGTGAATGTAATCATGCTTCAAGCAAACAGGGATTCAAACTGATACCAAAAGTGTATCCATATTTGTGTTGGTTGTATAACCAAGAAAGCTCCATGTTGCTAATATGGCAGATTAGAGAGAGGGGAGTTTGAGGAAAAAGTTATATGGAGACTTATATGAAGTATAAAGAGTAGAGTTCCTCGAACTATAACTTCTTATGTGTACCTGTACTGAGTATTTCTTTATGTATTTTCATTTTATCTTGATTTTTTGTGGTGTTATTCTTCCCAGTCCCATTGCAGTTTTGTTTTCTCTCCATGACAGGTTTGCAAATGTTCCTTTCTTAGTACTGAAATAGCTGTTGTTGATGTGTACCGTTCACCATTATTACTTTTCCTGTTTTGTATTTAATAAGTAACATTAACTGTGCGGTGTTGCCATGGTCCCCAATACATAAGCATAGGAGTTGGGACACTGAGTGTTGTGTCTGTTTTCATGTGTGACAGAGACTGTCCCTTGTTGATTCTCATAGGGCTGACTGAATTTTGTGACAGGAAATCTGATTTTTCATGTCAGCTGTTAGAAATCTGCACATTTTTTGTGCTTGTTTTTTAGCTTCTCTGTTTTGAATGTCAGAATAGGTATTGATCTTTCTAAAAACCAGACTTCACCAGGATTATTTAGGCAGTCCATACATTTCTTTCACAAAAGTCTGGTTTGTTTATCAGTGTTTTATTTTTGGGATACTAAGATGTTTATTATGTTAATAATTTGTTAATTTGAAAGAAATCAATGTATTAATTAGTTTTAAAATCTAACTTACTGAGTTTTACCTTATTTCAGTTTATTTTTATAGTACACTTCTAAACATTGGCTACATAGGTATGTCTAGAAGGGAGAAGTTAGGAATTTAGTCTCTAAGGGCAAGGAAAGATACTGAAAGAGGGAAGTGTGAAGACTTTCTATTGCCTTAGCTGCTTTTTTTTTCTTTAACTTGAGCTTTAGCTTTTTTCTCTTATTTTAGAGTAGAAAGATAGATTTGACATTTTCTGAGAGGTCTGAGGAAAGACTTCTTTTTCTAAGACATCGATACCACATTGTGGGGAATTTGTAATCCAGTTTTTTTAAATTCCTTTGAAGGTTCCAGTGAGGTGGATTTGGTGTTTAAGCACTACAGTTTTATGCTTTATTTTAAACATTGAGCCCACAAAATACTGCATGTATGTTTTGTGGCATCAGCCCAATTATTTCCCAAAAGTTTGTAAAGTATCTGTGAATGATGTTAGACAGCTTTTGACTTTGGCCTGGATTTTTGCCTTCCTTTAGACTGGTGGCATGAGGCTCATTTAGAAACTGTTTCCAGGCCTGTAATTATTTTCTGAGACTAGCAAAAAATTCCTTGTTCAGACATTCATATTGACTGCAAACCTGTATGTACTTAGAGGAAGGCTGTGAGGTGTCCTTGGGTCCTCACTTCTGTAGTGCTGTGACAGGAAATAGGAGTGTTGCAGCTGTAGCAGTGAAAGTAATTTTTGTCCTGTGTCAAACAAAAGTATTTCTATTTATCTTTGACTGATGGTTCAGAGCCTTGTCTGTCGATCTGTTCACACACTGGGTGTGTCTGTCTGAAGGAATACCCAGCCCCAGACAGCTGGACCATCCCTGTGGGGCCACTGAGATCGTTGTTGTTGGTCATAGTTCTGTTTCTCCTATTAAAGCATTAATTCATTCTAAACACAGTGATGTGTGATACAGAAATAGAACTTTAAACCCTAATGAATTAATGCAAGTGTTATAAAACACAAGCACAATTTTTATACATGTATTCCCTGACCTAGAAAGTTTTACTGTTTAAAAAACTAAACCTGAAACAACACACATACAAACTTAAAAAAAAAAAGCAAAACCCAAAACCACCCTCCCAGTGGAAAAAACAGAGAAAATAACCCACAGGCATGGAGAAAGTATCCACATTCACACCAGTGTGAACTCGTGACAGGTAGACATCCAAACTGCAGCAAATACAAACTGGTTATGTTCTCACTGCTACTCTGTTTTCCTGCGTTTCTATTCTCTGAGAATATAATTACAGTGAGTAAGGCAAAATGGATGATGCTGGCTGAGCCACAGAACCATGTTCTTTTTCCCTCTTCAGAGGTCCAGGCACTGCTGCTCCTCAGTGCTGTGGGAAAGCAGAGAAAACTTGGGGAAAACTTACTGCAAAACAAAGCATGGAAAGTCACAGAAATCAGTAATAGATGAACATATAGAAAAATATTTTAAAACTGTTTTTGAAAAGTTTTTTTAATGACTCTGAAGAGCATTTTGAGTATCTCTGCCTTTATCAGCACTGCCAACAGGTGGATCACGCAGTTGTTCCTGTGCAGGTGGAGGTGGGACGTGCCCCCGGCACACGTGGCTGGGGCGAGCAGAGCAGCGCACACCCCTCCGTTGGACACTCGCTCAGCTGCAGAGCCATTCACAGCCTCTTCCGAGCAAACTAGAGATGTATGGGGGTGAAATAAACACAGGCTGTGAACCAGAAGCATCACACACCTGCCTGTGCTGTGCCCAGGCCTCCCAGCTCCTGCCAGCAGCGCTCCTGCGGCACACCGGGAGAGCCAAGGAGAGCTGGACTCTCCCTGCCCAGCTTTGGAGGCTTAAACAGGGGGCAACTTCTGTCCGGCACTCAAGAGAGTACTTCGCGAGTAACAGCAGTAGGACAGAGTGCATCAAGAAAAAGGTTTTAAACTAATTTAAGATTTCACTGCATAGCTCAGGTGTGCTAGCATTAGTTTTCCTGGGTTTATACAGTTAAATGTTTTTGGGGATGTTTTTAGCAGTTTTTTGTTTTATTTTTATTATTTTGATTAAAATTGAAAACATCAAGCTCTGTTGTGGGGAGAAAATTTTCTTAATATTCTTGAGGTGTTAGATACCTGTTACAAAGACAATAATAATTAAATATCGCTAATGGGGGAAAGCTCATGAATTGTGAAGCCTTAATTTCGCTAGGTATTCCAGAGCAGACCAAGTGAAATAAGGCACTGAAGGTATCAGTCTGAACAGGTTTTCCCTACTCTGCTGAACTTGATGTTACACTGAGCTAGTGTGTAACATTATCATCTATAGAAGACTCCTTGGAGCAGGGGGTGGAGGTGGGCACAGTCCTACATTTAGGAGTCGTCTGGCTGTGTGGTCACTGTGCCATGTTTGCTGTGGAACAGGAGTTTCCTGTAATAAAAGGGAACACAGCACTGAGTATTTAACTGAGATCATATGTCATCTAAATGTTCATTGAAGATGTGCATTTTATGCCTGCACATTTCACATGTGAATTTATAAGTGAGTAATCAGGCATTGGAATGGGCTGCCCAGAGAGGGGGTGGATTCACCATCCCTGGAGATTTTTAAACACAGATTGGACGTGGCACTGAGTGCCATGATCTAGTAAATGGACTAGAGTTGGACCAAGGGTTGGACTCGATGATCTCGGAGGTCTTTTCCAACCCAATCAGTTCTATGATTCTATGATTCTAAGTGAACTGGTAAGTTGGGAGTTTTTTCTAGCAGCCTCTATAAGAATTAAAATTACCACTTTTTAGGCATTTACAGTTTCTGCTAAGCAGAAGCACCACGTGAATTTCTTCAGTGCCTTAATGTATTTGTAATCATTGTAATGGGTTATGTCAGTAGCTGTGTCTTATTCCCCAAAGTGCTGTTGCCATGATGATAGAACCCTTGAAATGAGATTGGAAGGCAGGCTTTGCCATTCATTCTAGGTGGTTATAAAATGAAACAGTTGCCAGTCAGGTGCTGTTCTGCTGGAGGTTTCTTCTCTTTCTGAGAAGCAATAGGTTCTTGCAAATGCCACCAGTTTCCAGCTGCAATACAGCTGTGTTTTGATTGTTTGGTAGAAATGTGCTCAAGTACTTGACAACTTGCTATATTATTGTGAACTGGGCTCCTGACAGATCTCTCCTGGATTTGAGACCTTTAAGCAAAGGGAAGTTTAGGAAGAAAAATGGAGAGCGTAATTTGTAAAGATCATGGAACTCACAGAACACTTGGATTTGCTTTTTGAAAGGGTAGGTTGGGAAACAGAACTCTTGCCTAAAAGAGTAATAGGACAGTACCTTCTCAAAGGCATAACTGATGTGATTAGCTGTGAATTGTTAGAAGGAATAAGCAAGAAACACAAGCAAAAAAAACCCTCAACCACTAAACCGTAGTTGAGGCTGAAAGCATAAAGTTGGTTGTCAATCATAAATCCTTGGTTTTGTTCTGGTTATGCATTTTCACTTTGATGGAGCCTATAGTGATTGAGGATGCCTTAAATTTTGAGAGTCCAAACAAGCATGTACTAAAAGAGTCTTCACTGAAGTGTAGAAACAGTTTGATGGTGTCCAGTTGGGAACCAGAAGAATAATTTGAGAACCTTGGGTATGACTGCTGCATGTATTTTGTGATGGGTTGAAGCAGAAATACCTGTCAGGAAGGAGTCAGTTTCAAGTTTAATTTTCTTTTTATTTCGCAAAAAAAGTTTTCTACTTGTTTAATGAGACTTGAGGTTTTTTGCCTTTCATTTAATAGGATTTCATGGTGCAGTCAGGATTTAAGTAAATCAGATTGACAGAAGACTTCTTTGTATTCAGTGTTTTAAAAGGTTGCTTTTTGCATTCCAGTTTCTACAGTACCTGTGTAAATACAGTGTCCTGTGAAGATACCAGTCTCAGACTTACAGTTTAATTGTACATCATCATTAAAACAGCTGAAACTGATACTCAGGGCTGTGGCAAGTTCAGGGATCAATTTATGAAAGATTTTCATTACGTGGGAAGTATGTATGAAGTAGAAGAGTTACCGAAGTCATATCATTCACTATGTAAAAGTTTTATTCAATCTGTGAAATTAATCTAACAATCATGCAGATTCCAACATCATTAGCAAGTCAGTTTCATAGGATTATGAAATGTCTCCTCTGACCTATTCAGATTTGTGTTGAAATATTTATTCCTGGTTTGAAACAAGTTTGTTGCTGTAGGGCAGACAGAACGTGTTATACAAGTGAAGTCAGCTGTAACATGAATTGATAGCTTTCATACCAGCCTTTGTACTTGATTGATGCAGATTTATTTTGGCAGGGATGTTGCCTTAGCTATGGCCCTTCCTCCCTTCCCGTGGTGTCCCCGTTGGCCTCCGTGCCCAGCCCCTGCTCGGCAGAGCCATGGCTGTGGGCACAGCTGCCAGGGCAGCGCTGGGCTGGAAAGGCACCTGGGAGTGGGAGGCAAGGGATGCCAGAGCTGGCACTTGTGCTGCGAGAAACCAACATCAAACGGTGTCTGTATTGCATCTGAAATCAAGCACTTAGATCTGTAGAAGGATTTTGCATAAGTGCAAACTAAGGATTACTATTTATCATTATTGCCTTTTTCATCTTCATGTTATTTTAAAGTAATCAGAATAACCTTTGAAGTTAGGGAAGGTACTGTTTTTCCCATTATATAACTAGCTAACATAAAGCACAGAGAGGCAAAGTAACCTATCTAAGATTGGGCTGTATTCTGTATCAGAGCCAGAAACACAATCTTGAGTTTCTTTTTGTTTTATATTTCAAGTTCTGGAAATTTTTTTCTTTCCTTTAGGAAGAACCCCCTACATTTACACATATCTAGCATGCACTTGTGTACGCTCATACAAGGTGCAGTGTTCTGCTTGAGGGAGGTCACTCCAGCTGGTGCCTTGGAAACAGAAGCTGTGTGTCCGTGGAGACTATTGATTTGTCTGGGTCCTCCTGAGGTTAAAGCCTTTCCCCTCTCTGGGCCTGCACACTCACTGTTTCAGCTTCTGCCCTGCTGAGTGCTGGCCCTGCCACTGCCTCCTCCTCACCCCTCTGTTGGCCCTGTCAGGTTTCCACAGCCTTTTCTGTCCTTTATTTATTTCCTTCTGCTTGAGGATGTCTCCAAATAGCTGCATCTCCTCTCTGTGAAGTATCTTTGAGCAAGAGGGTTTTCCTGCCTGGAGGGCTGCTGAATCTCCAGTTAAGCAAGGGCAGGACAGAGGGAGACAGCCCTTGCTAAAGCCTTTTAGCTGTGGAGGAGAGGCAGATTTCAGCAGGAGGCAGGAGAGGTTCAGCTGCTCTGGTGCCCTTCTCTGCTCACCAGCACGGACACACGGGACAGGAGTGTCCTCAGTGATGGGAACGGGAGGGAGAGACTGAATGACTCTGATGTGGACTGAATGAGAGTGCCTGAGGTCCTGAGGAAAAGAAGGGAAGATGCTGTCCCCAGCATTCCTCAGGCACCCTGCAGCGAGATAGGAGTGGGATTTCTGTCTGGCCCCAACTTCCCACTTTCTGCTTCATCACTCAGTTCCTTCTAATAATCATTTTATCTGGGAAATACCTGGTAAAACCAACGAGTAAAATGTTAAGCAGTAGAGAAAGATAATGATTATTATTATCTTAAAGTTACAGAAGACTTTTAAAATATTTCTGAAGTCTTAGAAAAAGAATCTGTTAGAAGTTAGAAATTATATGTCCATGTAGAGATGATTGGGGAAAATAAGAGAGTATGAGGGAGGATTAATGGGAAAATGGGACATGTACTTTCATATTAGACTGTCTCCTTCTAAACCTTTATAGGAAGAGCTGGAACTTTTGAAATACCACGGGCATTGTCTGAATTAGCATTAGCCAGGCAAACACAATTTTTAGTGACTGAATGTTTCTGAAATACCAGACACATTTAACTCACAGCTCTGTAGCACAGGCTTTCAAATTTAAAATTGCAAACCCTTGTACCTACAAGAATGTACACTATACTGAGTTGTATTGGAAGTATCAAAAAGTGTTCTTGAATTAAAGAAAGTAGGAAAAGTTAAGTTTTAGTATTAAAATACTTGCTACACTTGAGGATTACAGTTGAGGATTACAATATTAAGCTGATTTAGGGCATGAGATCTGAAGTACTAGGACATAAACCAAAAGTGTAATGAAAGGTTTTGTCAGAACTCATTCTCACCCAGTTTGTATTGATCTTGGGTTTATGCTTGAAACAGCTTGGCTGCCTAAAATTGTGCTGTAATTCAGATTTCACTGCATGCTTAGGGAAATGACTTTGGAATAAACACTCCATACAGTCTTGGCCATTAGATCAGTTCATTCTTTGATGCCTGCTGATAAGGTTGACAGGAAAGAAGCATTCCTGCACCTCAGGCAGAGGTGTAAGCAGAACTGACAGGACACAGCGCTCGGTGTAGCTGCCCACACGGGAGGGGAGTGCAGAGCTGGCGGTGGCAGGAGAGCATCAGCCCCTGTGCCCAGGAACAGCAGCTCCCACCTCTCCTCCAGGGTGCACCCAACAAGAACCTGCTCAGACAGGCCTGGACATCCCACGCTGCTTGGGCTGGGCTCCCAGTGAGGAGATCGCTGGCAAGGTGGCACGTGGCTCTTTAGGGGCAAGGGGAGCAGTAAACAGCATTCCTGTGCTTGAACACTCTCAAAGACTTGAAAAATGTGGACACATGGGACCAGAGCTGCCCTTTCTGTAAGGTTTGGGGGGTTGGTTGGTTGCTTACCCACACAGAAATAGGTGTTTCGGTGTTTTGATGTAGTTTTTTGGGCTCTATTTTTAGTGCCTGGGAACATTACAAACATGAAATATGTGGCTATTGAGCCCGTTGAATTTAAAGAACTTGGAATATCTTTAAAGAGGCTTTCCGAAGTACACATTTTTTTCCATTGCAGCACGTGTATTTTTTGATCCAGTGTTTTGCAGAGACTGGAAGTGTGCCATTATGTTAAAGCTGGTGTTACCATTTGGTTTGATAAGCAGTGAGTTCCATTAGTCCAAGATTAATATAAGGGGATAATGTAAATGTTGTTCTCAGCCTTTTTATTAAAAAAACCTTTTCCTGACTATTTTATTTCAGTATGGAAAGGTCCCCAGTATGTGGTTTAAGTGCCCAAATTAGCTTTTCATTAAGCTTGAAGGCAAGGTTGAGGTGTACTCAAAAGTAGTTTGCCTATAGAAGCCAGGTGTTTCTTTTATCTCTCTAGTAATCAAGTATTTATTGGTATATATGGAATTTCAGAGAGTTTAATCTAAATTTAGTTTTGTGTTTGAATCACTATTTATTTTACATACATCATGATTATAAGGGTCTATTCAGCAGTGTTAGAAATGATGCCTGAACTCACGGAAGAAAAGGCAGAACAAGAAGTTCTGCTGAGTTTTTATAAACTCATTCATTCCTTCTGTATGAATGTGACAAGCTGCTAATTCACCTCTCATATCTAGTCATCAAAGAAAGAGCAGCCAGGGATTGCATAACCCACTTCCCTGCCAAAGAAATCACCACTCATGCTTCGTTTTGAAGTTTCATATGTCAGTGCAGCCTTCAGTATTCCAAATAACAGAAAAGGCCAATGTAATTCCCACAGCCTGGCTCCAGCCTGGGTGTGTGGGGACAGCCAGGACACCAGAGGAGGATGGAGATGCTGGAAGGGATTCCCCCTTTCGGATTGCCTGGCTGCAGGGACAGCAAGGGAACCTTCTTCTTTGAGACAAAGCTCAAATCCAAACTGCATTTTCCAGCAGCAGATTTTTGAAGGAAGATCTGCCCACTGAAACTCTGCCATCACAAATGACTGTCTTCCAGCTAGAGCAGGAGCATGTTATGGGAAATAAATTTTACAGCCCAAGCTGTTTGGTGTTTTAAGGCATTCACTGAGGAGGCAGATGGGATCTGGGGTGCATGGTTGCCAGGCTGTGATGTTACTGCAAGTCTCGTGAGAGACTGGTGCTTTCCCACAGTCCAGGTTCCACAAAGAGATGCCATTATGTGAAAAATGCATTAAAATTTTAGCTTTCCTGATGTGGAAAAAATCATGAAAAGATGTGTCATAAAGGACACCTCATGACAATAAGGATATACGATTTTATATAAAAAGTTAAAACCACTCAAATATGATGGTGCTAAGTGCAAAGTGGAAACATTGGTGACTGTTTAAATCTTTTATTCAAATATTGGAATGATTGGAATCAAATGCAAATTTTCAGTTTTGTCCAAGCCAATAGACTGAAAACCAGAGATTTGTTTTTAAGTCCAGGGCAAACATCCGTTTTCAGTTATCAACAAAAATTGCCCAAGGGTTGCTTGTTGGCAGGATTATTCTGTTAAATAATGTTTTGCCATCTCCCACAAAATACACAGTTCCCATTGTGTTTCTCATCTACATGAGCACCAGTTGGTCAGTTCTCTCCCACAGGAGTTCTCTTGCTCACTTCAAAAACCGTATGTGAAATAGTGTTCCTTACCTTACCTTTGGTTAAATATCGAAGATGGTCACATTGATACGTATCAGATGCTTACAATTTTATACTCCTATTGCAAAATTTGCACATGGATTTTAATTGCATTAATTATTTGTCAGGTGCTTACAGAAGGATGCAGCCTTACTTCTCACGCACAGGCTCATAAATCAGAGTTAGGATAACAGTTGTTTTAGAACAGGCACCTATAAAGCTTACGGCAATGACAAAAGATGTTTAGGAAATGCTGCTTTTTTTCTTTTCATCATTCTTAGCAATGCATGGTTTTAATGGAAAACTGGCAATAGCTCCTGCTGGATTTCATTGTAGAGGTCTGTAGAAAATAATTTTAAGGTATTCTAATCTTGTAGTTCCAGCTTAGCTAAAATGTAGGTTTAAATGGACTTAGTTAAATGAGTGTGGAAGGCAGTGTGATGGATTCTTGTTTGCATTATACCATATGCCCATGGTATCTTTGTAGATACTTTTTAGTCATCTTTGAGTATCTGTTTAGATGCTCTATGTTAGGCTACTAACATAGTTTTTTGTTACAAATTATCTGCTTATTTTTTTCTTTCACGTTTTCTTCCCTGCTCTGAATGAATTTGGGATTTACATAAAACAGTTTGAGTAATTTTGGTATAGTGTTTCTGTTGGAGGCTTTCTTGTCATTTGCTCTAATGTGGTGAAGACTGAACTCTCTTGCTGCAGGACAGTGAATCAGAAATGAGACAGTACTCAGTTGTTTGGAAAGAAATGTTGATTACTGTCCAGAAAAGAGGAGAAAAAAAACCTGATAAGGTGTTTTGGTTAGGTTGGAATGTGCTGCTGGAATGCAGTAATGGATGCATATTCTACACTTTGTGGAGGATTCCTAGGACATGTTTGATATAAGCTTTGTGTAGGCAAAACAGACAGATTGTGATTGAGATCTCTGGGCCCTTGGAAGAGGCTGCTAACTTTATCTTTTTTCAAAGTACGGAGGTCTTCCCGCTGTCATGAAAGTTGTGCAGGGCCACTGTGAAGTGCAACGTGACTTCAAAAGCAAGTTGAATTAAATATACTTGAAAGGTCTGTTGTCTGATCTGCAGAGCACATTTGCAGTATCTGCAGCTGAAGGCCACGTTGCCCCCACACTGCAGCCTTCATCTCACGCTGCGTTGGTGACTGAACCATAAGCTTTCCCTCTGCCTTCTGATCTCATCCTCAGTATCATTAAGATTCCTTAATGGAAGAGCAACTTCTGTAACAGATTGGCAATGAACATATTGAATCTATCACATCAAAGAAATAGTTGTAGGATGGCGTGAAGACTCTGCTTCTGTTTAAAGTGATCTGTATGGGCAGATCTGTATGGGCAGATCTTTGAGTCCCTGTGTAATTTTACTGACTTTGATCAGAGTCCATACAGCTGCAGTTGTTTTGAAAAATCAGATGTTAACTGTTGTGCTGTGAAGTTTAAAGGATGGTGTTTCCCTTAGTTGTTCAAGACTAACATTGCTACTTACCTGTGATATGGCAAATTAAATAAATATTAATACTTTGGTACATATCAGCTATAAGACTACTTGCCTTCTGATACATAGCTACCAGAAATTCTGTGGGAACATAGGTAATTATTTTTAAAACTGATTTTCATTATGTAGGATAATTGCATGCTTCTCTAGAATGTTTTTATACAATGCTTATCTAAACTTAAATACACACATATATTTTCTACAATTATTTACTACACTGTGACAGATACACAGCTGTGAGTCATTTACATGAGGAGTAGGCAGATTTCTGAAAATGTAATAAAAAGCTTTAATAGCAATATAGAGATCTGGTGGAAATTCATGTGCAAATGTTCTTTATTATTTGATCACTACCATGTAAATATGTAGCTTTGAAACAACATTCTGAAGCCTCAGGTTTCATATGCAAACACTAAAATATTAAAAGGAAACAATGTCATTGCTTGCACAGTTGCAAGGCCATATCCTTTTGTGTGTTTGTGTTGGGATACAGTCTTTAATTACACAACCAAATTTTTCCCCGTGGGATTCCTAGTTTTTCAACTAGGTTAACACTTCCTGCCTTTTTTCATGGCTGTCTTAGGATGTCTCATCCCAACAGTGACCTCTGCAGTGTCCCAGGGAGCTCTTTGGCCACTGCAGTGTAAAACCTTTGCTGCAGTGGCAGAGAGATGTTTTCAGGACAGCTTTGAGCAGTTATAAAGAGGAGACCATCCTTCCCTCTCTCATTTTCCATTCTCCTCACACCTTCTAATTTCAGTAACAGTATCAGGGCAACAATGTGCCCAATGGTGAAGGAGGAAATGTGAAAACTCTGCAGGGATTCCTCACAGCTGGTCGTCCAGGCTGGAATGTTTTACCTACACAGCACAGATGCCAGTGCCACGTTAGTGTTGGTGTGGTGGTGGCTCACGCGATGCTTTATCCAGAGTGGCCACAGAGGGAAGGGATGTGGAAGGTGGAGAGAACTGAGCGGTGGCTGCCTGAAGGTTTCACAGTGTTTGCTGATGGGAAAGGAAGATGGAAGAATCACACATCCCCTCTCTGGCTTCCAGGAAGGAGTTCTGTATGTTTACAGACTCTTGCCATTGGCTCTTGTTACCTGGGTTTGTCTCAATTTTCTCAGAATGTTCTTTCATCACAGGATAAATGCTAATTTTAAAGTATGGAAACAGGAAGCATACGAAAGAGGCTTTAATTTTTGAAAGTTAAATTACAGAGAAATAAAAGAAGCTTTTTCAAGCATAGGTGCAAATTGGAATACTTTTGCATTAATTCATATTACAAGTTTGTGTTTGTAGTGGAAAAGTTAATTTGAAGGAAAAACATTGTTCTTCCTGGTGACATTAGCAATGTCAGTGTTCTTCATTCTCTATTGTTCCTGGGGAAGGTTAGGAGGGCAGCAGTGAGACAACCTCCAAGTGTGGCAATATGGAAGCTTAAAAAACATAATTTTTCAAATTTATTGTATAAATGCTTGGAAACTATTATGGCAGTAATGCCTGAGAAAAGAGAGAGAAATGCCCAATGTGGTCAAAGTGGCTGCAGGGAGTATCCCCAGAGCAGGGCTGGGTTCAGCCTGATGACTCACTTCTAAAGTAGAAGCATTCCCCTTCAGAGTGTGCTCTGAAAGACATTCTCAGTTATTTGTGTGTACCTTTAGCAAAATTCTTTCCATACACAGCAGCTGTTGTATTTGGGGTTTTGGAGCCTCAAAATAAGGTCTTTATTGATGATGAGGTCAGGACACTTCTGGGAGTGGTTGGTTACCAGCTGCTTGCCAGCCAGGAGGAGGTTGTCTCTGCTAATGAGTCACGCTTTGTTTCTCTCTCTTACTTGAAAAAAAAAAAAGAGAAAAAGAAAAAAAGTAAAACTTACACTGTTTGCTGTGGTATTTCTTTGTGATGGGATTGGTGGACTTCAGTAAAATGCTAACTACTATCAGAATTACTGGCAAAATGTTTCAGGAGAGAAGTGCTGGGTGTCTTCTAAATGGCAGCTTCGTGCTGCTGCCTTGGAGTTGGGAGTCCTGGGAGTGCTGCTCCGCTTTCCCATCCAGTGGGAATAAGAAATTGGCTCTTAAGGTAGTTTGGCCCTTCCAACAGTTTCTGTTGATTTTAATTTTTTCCTGTGGCAGACTGAGTAGATCAGGGAGCTGAAGTTGAAGTTGGAAATAAAAACCTGACTTACAAAGAGCAGTGAAATGAGCAACTGCACTAACCTTGCTTTCGGTTACAGTGACATAAACCCGAGGAAGCTCTGCAGGCTCTTCTGTGTGAAAGTGTAGGTAGAATTTGTCTCAGCACTCAGCTCCTTAGTCTTTTGGTTTTCTAGAGTCTGCAGCTAATTCTGCTCATTGTGCTATTGATATTTTGATGCTAGACATTCATTTAGGAATAATTCTGACATATCACTATTCCTGCTCTGAGATCTGAAGCCAGTGCTGGGCAAGTTGTTTTAATTCAGTTTGTATTTGTCACTAAAGAAATATGCAAATATTGGTAATTATTCCAAAAACTAAAATGAGATTACTGAGTGGTTCTTATGAATATTTAAAGTGAGTTCATACAGTCACATGGTGAAAAAATACAGAAGTTGTAGGGCAGGTGTTTTGTCTCTGTAAAGAAACTTTAAAAGCAGAGTCCACGGATTTGAGGGAGGAGTTGTTAACAGTTTCAGACCAAGAAATTCTTACTTCAGAAAAAATTGTGCACTGTGATGCATCTGGAGCTATTGAGAGGAAATGTAATATTGAATAAACTTCCATATCAAATGTTCTGATCATAAAGACTTGTGGTAGTTTCAGCCAGGGCTATAAATTCATGGGAAAAAGCATGAAAAAGAAACTTCTATACATTTTACATCCTTGTTTTGAAAGTGCCTTGCTTAAAAGGCAGTAATTACTTTTATTGACCCACACCAATGTGTCTTTTGATGACTTAGCTAAAATGCATCTTCAGATAATATCAGGAGAAATATGACTTTTGTGCATCTGTGCATATAAAATATGTATTAATTACTTATAAGTAGGTAAGAGAGGAAATGGAACCCCCTGCAAATGCCTTGAGAGGTCCTGTCTGCCTTTGGCTTTGCTGGCATTTCTTATCTGGGCTTTTGAAGGTAAGTATGGTGTAAAAGACTGAAAAGAAAGAGATGGATTGATAAAATTAGTGAGTTAATAAGAGTTTTGTTAAGCTTTCAAAGGTTTTGAAACTGCGTTGATAAGTGAGATAGCCTTTTGGTTCTATTTAAGAAAGACTGATAATCTGACAACATACAAAATTTATTGTCATACCCTTTTTGTGGGGGTTTTGGAGCCGTCTGAGCTTTTTGTCATTATGGGGGGTTTGTGCTTTTTATGTGGATTTACAAGCAAAAGACAGTAAAATTGTCCTTGCTGGGAAATGACTGGCTGTCATATGTGGTGTTTCACTTGCTCACACTGTTTTGAGCTGCATCTTACCACTCCATTGAGATGTTCAGTTACACTTACTAAGAAATTTGTATTTATTCTTACATGTATAAATGTTGCTCAACAGTCTGACAGTAGTAACTCACACTGTAGGACTGACTTGGCTGTTGGAATGTCGACGGTATTATTTTAAAATATTTATAAGAATTGAAAATTAGTTCAAGATAAGCCAATCTAAGATTCATTAAGCAACAGCTTTGCTCAAAAAAAATTCTTTCCTCTTGAAGGCCAGGGAGGTTCTGTGAGGTCACCCGGTGGCTGCAGAGGCAGCCAGAGCTGCTAAAGAACCTGTTGCTCTGGATGCCCTTGCCCTGGGCCATGCTGGGATTGGAGGAACAGCAAAATCCCATTCCAGGATAGAGGAGGGCCCTCCTGATGGAGCCTGTTGTTAACCCTTTGATTGTACAAAAACACTGAAGTAGAGCAACCAAACTTAGGCATCAGCTACCATTTGGCAAACAGTGGTGGAAATGGTTATTGGTTATTTGGATGGGAAGGTTGCAAATGGCTGCACTCTTGTCATGTGGTTGAATAAAATACAGCTGAGATTATAGCAAAGAGATTGGTCTCTCACAACCTGCATCTTCTCAGTACGTGCCAGGCACTGTCTTGAACTGATGCAAACCCCACCACATTTAATATATATTTTAAAAGATAACCCAATAAAATGTAAATTCCATTCATAAAAATAGGAAAGTCAGAATTACCATTTCCCTGCCAGCAGTTATTCAGTTTCTTGTGTAATGTTTCATAAAGCTTTGTGTGATGTAACAGTTTCCTTTATGATGTTGTGTTTAATATATATGTAAGTGTATGCTTTGAATTCATAATGTAGATGACAGTTGGAATGTGCATCTTTTAATCTCCTTGCAATAGAAGTCATGGCTCTTATACCACATTACTGTGTTCTGTGGCAATAACTTACTTTCTTAGTGAAGCAAAACCAGTAGTGATGGTATTTCTTTTGGCAGAACAAATTTAAATTTGATGGTGTTGTGATTATCACAAACTCCTTGTATTTAAATGGTGTAGCAGATACGAGTTGCATGTTGGTTTTGATAGATGATTTTACACATACTTCTCGCACAGCTGAAGCTCTCTCTGGTATTCTGTTTTACCAGCTTTTTATTATTTTCCCCTACCATTATGGTTATACCAAAATGGAAGTTGTTGTCTTTTAAATTTGCTTTCTCTTCTTATCTAATTCTCTAGTGTCTGTCCACAATGGGAATTTGAGTAAGTGCCTCAGGCTTAATTTCTTTTAAATGCAATTCAAGAAGAGTGAATTTGTCAGTCTATTCAGCTAGTGTAGACTGGGATAAATTGCATTTCAGTCTGACCTAAAAAGTTACCCAATGTTTAAGTCTTGTGTGCATTTTGTATTTTGTGGTTTTAGCATAGTTAGGTCTCATTACAGTCTTTTAAGGAATACTTTTTGCAGTATATAAGACAAGTTTAAACATAGTTCCCAAACTTGGTTTTGAAGCCAAAGTAAATGAGGTCTTGTAGTGCCACATTCCAGCAATTCTGACATCAGAGGGGTATCTGTACTAGTGAATTTTTATATAAAAGTGGCTGGATTTTTATATTGCCTGAAAAAAGTGAGACTGGGGTCTGACAGGGGAAAGCATTAAACTCTCTGTTAAAGGTGCCAACAAATCTTTCCATGATGTCTTTTGTCCCCACTGAGGGGATAAGAAAACACCTCCAGAACTAAAAAAGCTGGATACTCACATATTGACAATAAATCAAATGGTATTTTGAAAAAGCTCAGTAAAAACTAGTTATTTAATTTTGTTGAGTGTTTCACTGTTGTTTCAGGTTTCCTGATACTCCCCTGCAGTCAGTGGAGATACCTCTGTCCTTTTGTGAATTTAGGAGTGAGAATTATGCCAAAAATGAGCTGAGTGCTGACATAAAACCCCAAAGTATTTCAAAATATTTGCATAAGTGGATTTCTGTATGTTGTAGGTATATGAATGCAAAACGTGGAGTATTTATCAGATTTGCAGCACAATTAGCAAACTCTTGAGGTTTGCATCCTGGGGAAAACAATCAAAAAGCCCTTGTAAAGGTTACAAACCTGATTCGTAGGAGGAAACTGGATTAAGGCACAGATAGCAGAGCAGGACTGCGTCAGCCTGGCCTTATATGGCTGGGATGAACTTTGCCAGCTCAAAAGAAGATTCACTTTCTGCTGTCAGTGCCTCTTTTTACAGGGCAAGGGAAAACTGGGAAAAGCTGTTGATGAATGTGTTCTCAGCTGTGTTTGGTCAGCTCTTCTGCCATTCCCAGATTTTGAGAGGAAAAACAGTTCAGTGCGATGCTTTACAACCCAGAGTACATTTTTTCCACTCATTGTTGTAATAACAATTACATGTTTTATAGTGTTGAATCTTTCAAATTTACAATTAAAGAGTCCTTGTCTTGTTTGCTTTCAGATTCTTCTCATTCTTTTCGTCAAGATGAGACTATTGTTATTGCCCTGGCATCTGTGTCTGTGCTGGCTGTGTTGGTTGCTGCCCTGTTCTTTGGGTACAGGATGCTTGCAGGTAGGGATTGAGGATCTCTTGGGTTTTGTGTTTTTTCCTTTTGGCTATTTCTCAAAGTTACACTTAGGCCCTCTGTTCTCCCCAGTCCTATTACATGCTTGTACATAATGCTCCCCTTTCTCCTCTCTGACACTTATGGTGATATCCCTTTCATAACAGTTCAGACAGATTTATGATTTGTCCAAGCTGACATTTGGGGACCCATTTTTCTTCCACAAATCCTCTGCTCAACAGCTTAAGTGAGATTGTGGACATGCTTTATAGTTATTGCCAGTGACTTTGAATCATCAAAGTAGTTGTACAGCAGATATCTGTGGTTTGTGAGTTACCAGCACCTTCACTGCTCTTTCTGCTGACTTGGAGAAGAATTTTCAGGATTCCTTTTTACTTGGTACATCCTTGCTTACAAGATGTTTTTGCCAAGTGCCAGGTAAGTTGCATTGGTTTCACTTGGAGCATGTCAAAAAAGGAAACTAATTTCCTCCTCACCCACTTCCACAGGAAACCGTAAACAAGGTTTGCACAGTATGAACATGATGGAGGCAGCAACATCAGAGCCCTCACTGGATCTGGATAATCTGAAGTTGTTGGAGGTAAACGTTCAGCTCAGTTTTAACCTTCATTTCTATTCAATATCACACTTGTGGTCATATAATTTTCCAGGTATAGTTAGAGAAATTAATGTAGCAGTGCCCCTGTAATGTTTTATTCACAGCATAAAGAAGAAATAAAAAGAAAAAAGGGATTACTGCAGTTACATTTTGTCTGATTTTGTTAGTAATATTGTTGGAATTAGCTGGAATATGCTCTACCTTGAGAACAAAAGAGAAACACTGGGAGGTAGTGGGGGAAATTAGAATGTGCTGTATTTCAGCATTGCATCAGGAGATCCATCTTTTTGCTTGACACCACTTGCTCTCAGTACAGTATCATACTGTAGTCATCTGAAATTCTTTAGTGACATTGTTGGAGTGTAGACTGCACTGCAGATGGGGCAGTATATTTCAGTACTGTGCATTTCTGTAGTCATTCCTCACTGTGGGGCACTATCTGTCTCCATGGCAACTAGAGGCCAACCAGAACTTTCTACTCAGCTTGGTGTTAGATGTGTCATCACAAAACTGCAAAATGTTATGCTTCCAGTTGGAATGCTTGATAGAACATATGGAATTTTTAAAAACTTTTAGCCAGAAATAAATGAGTAGAATGACTCAGCTGCAGAGAGTGGTACTTTTCCTCTTTTTCCCAGCAGAAAGCACAGCTAGAGATGCAGACTGCAGACATGTGCTAATGGTGACAGCAGACAAGTCAGCAAAGGGCCTCGGGTGCCTTCTGCCAACAAAAAAGCATTTGAGGCAGAGTTTACAAGAGTTTAACAGTGTGTGTTCTAGAAGTGTGCAAACCCCCCCCCCCCCCATGAAATTACTTGTACTGATGTGCAGTCTTGGAGGGAGCAGTGACTTCACTGGGAGAGAGACCTGCTTGGGGTCCTCTGTCCTGTTGCTTGTCCCTGAAGGAGCCACTCACAGGGTGTTACAGCACAAATGTCTTAGTCTGTGCTTGCCTTTTGACATCTCTGTGGGTGGAATATATTCCCTGGAAGGGACTTGCTGCTGCTTTGCAATCCACTGACATGGAAGGACTGAGAAACCCAGTCTCTCCCTTAAATGATACTTTATTGTTGAAAACTTTCCTGTTAGAGTTTTTATCATTTTAAGAAACATTACTTTTGCTGATCCTTCTTCTTCAGTTGCCATGGAGATGGGAAAGGCCATTCTGTGAAGACTGTCTAGCATAGTGGGGGCTACAATAAATATTCACAGGTAGTCAGGAATTAATTGTTCCTTTCTGTTAAAACCTGTTTACCTCTTTTGGTATCTATTATGCACCACAAATGTGTATTTTGTTATTACTAAGCTAAAAGGTACATCTTATAAACTGTCCTAAACCTAAATGTGTAGTTTATTGTCTGTGGTCTCTGGAGTGAAATAAAATTGATCACATGAAAGCTATAAATGTTTAGTAAGCAAAAGTTTAATAAGAGAATTAGCATCACAAAACACATGTATTTTATTGATTCTGTATGTAAAAGTACTGAGTAGGTTATTTATGATATATTAACTGGATATTCAGACCATAGATCAATTTAGCAAGACCTGTGTCAGCCTGTGCTGAGTTTTCCAGGTCCAAAATAGTTTTTATGATAGTTTCCACTACAAAATATTGACTATCTTCACTATTTTTATAGCATAAGTCAGTATAAAAGTTGGCATACAATTTTTGTGGAGTTAATACTTGGGTTTTCTCTTCATCTGTTGTTTAGTGCACTGACTCTTTCCCTTCTTTGGCAGCTGATTGGGCGGGGCCGATACGGGGCAGTGTATAAAGGCTCCCTGGATGAGCGGCCAGTGGCTGTGAAAGTCTTTTCTTTTGCCAATCGTCAGAACTTTGTTAATGAGAGGAACATCTACAGGATTCCACTGATGGAACATGAGAACATCGCCCGCTTCATTGTGGGGGATGAAAGGTTCACTGCAGACGGCCGTATGGAATATTTATTGGTGATGGAGTATTACCCCAATGTAAGTGCTTCGAAGGAATCAATTGGCTTGGCTTAGAATCCTAAGAATAGCCACGTAAAAAGGATGTACTTATCTTTTTGTCAATGCTTTTCATTGCTGTTTCTTGCACAGTAATGTAAAAATAATCCATAAGAATTACAATTTTAATGAACCTTATTGTGGTTTACTGGAATGCTGTTTAAGATTTCTCAGTGCTACCAAACATAGTGTTACAAATTCTTAGCTGTAGTATTTGGTCTTGGTTATGGTGCAGGTGTTTTTAGTCAATTCTGTTGTTACTCAAGGACAGAATTTGAAGCGTTGCTTTTACTTAAAAATTATTTAATAAATTTAAAACTTTGTAGTATTAAGAATTATATATCTCTTATGGTAGTTAATGACCTCAGTAGCTGTAAACAGTGGGTTTTATACAATGAAATGTAATAGACCCAATATTTTTGTCAAAGTAGTTTGTAGTACTATAAATCATGTTGCCTTTTTATTCTGCTATCTTCTTTAAAGCTTTCTGTGGCATACCATATTTGTTGTGCTGTGTGATATACTGATGATGTAGAACAAGTCTTAAGAAGGCAGCCTTACTTTCCAGAACCATATTTTCAAATCTCCTTAGCTAACAATGCCTACAACCCTCAAATTCATTGATTTGAGTTCCTAATGTTCTGTGTGTGTACACACAGTGTAAATCATGAAGTGTAATGTGTATGGGGCTTATATGTATGAAAATGAAAAAAATGATGTTTCACAATTTATCTTGGGGTTTTTTGCCTTTGTATGGGAAAGAACTGTAGTTGTTCACTAAATTATTTTTAATGAGATTTTTACTCTCAAGTAAGCAAAATCCTATTGTGTTTCCTCCGGGGTGTAAAGGTGTCGACTGACACCTGATCTGTTATGGTGACAGTAGGACAAAAGGTGCATATTTGCGTAGCAAAAAAGAGCAAAACGGGGAAAATTGCCAGTAATGGTGGTCTGTCTTAGGGGTTTGTAGGCTCTATGTATATGTCTGTGTTGGAAGTTAAATGCATATGGTTTTAAGTACATACTTAAATATAGGTATGTATTTATTTATTATATATACATATATGTATATATAATATACAAATTTAAGGCAGCACAGCACTAATATATAAAGAGTATCTTAACTGAAGCTTCTAAGTGAGAGCACACTTGGTCATGTCAGCTTGTAAGAGACAGGCATTGAAAGAGATTGCAGAGACTAGAAATGACCATAGGAAAGGTCAGTTGTGCCCACACCAGATGGACAGTGCCAAAGCACATCAGCTCTGGCAGAACAGGCTCATTTTCCAGTAACTGAGTTAGGTGAAATCAAGAGAATGTTGTGCACCTGGGAGAGCGTGGCATAACTGTCTTCCACAGGTGATCTGTGTTTGCTGTTTTCTTGAATGACAGGATTTTCAGCTGAAATGTACTTTGATTGAAAATTATGTCCTGTTGCTTATAAACACAGGATCTGTTAACCATCTGATTAAATGCACAGATGAGGCTTATGACATCATATTATCAGATTCTTTCTCAATATGGTATTAAGAACAGCAAGATTAGTCTAAAATCAATCCACTGGTTGTTTGGAAGTCATTGGAAAAAGTGCACAGCAGGTGTAATTAATGCACAGTGTGATCCTTAATTCAGGGAGCAGATGTTGTGCTCCATGTGGAGTTAACAGCAGAGAAGGAAGCCTGCTGTGGCAACCCTACCAAAAGGGAGTTGCAGCATTAAAACTGGAGCCATAAATCTGATCTCAAAAAGGACTAACCACTACAAGATGCGCAGGTGAAATATTCCCCATCCAAGACATCATTCCCCCTCAAAATACTTACCTTCTTGGCAATAAGAACACACAAACCACAACATTTTCACACAGAAAATTGTTCTTAATGTTGCCTTGGTGAAAGCAGGACAGACAGGTTTGAGCCAGATTGTGTTATTATCCAAACATGCCTTCAGACCAAAGGAAGCAGGCGAGCTATAATAAAAGGAAAGGCAGGTGTGTCTGTCAGTCAGCAGCGTGTTCTGGTGGTGCTCTGGGGTGTGGCTGGGGAATAAGGAAGTTGCAAGGGATGACATAGTAGGAAATACGTAATAGGCAGAGAGTTATTGCCCCAAGAGTCAGACACTCATGTCCTTTTAGGACAACAGAAAAATTGTTCTAAAACATGAATAGAATCTTTTGAGTGTTAAAACGATGAATTTTATCAAAAGTTAGAATCAGAATATATGTCCACAATTAAAGATGTAACTCATGACTCTGACATGATAATCTTAATTACAAATATCTCTCTCTCTAAGTCTTGACTAAAACTTTTCCTGGTTGTCATTTACATTGAACTTAACTAAAAGCATAAACTCACAGCCCTCAGCTGCCTTCAGAAAGGTCTGGTGGCTAACAGGCTCTGCAGCAGAAAGGTCTTGAAGCTGGTTTGAGATCTTTATACAGTATTTCCCACTCACACCATGACAACAGTCCTGTGGCCTCTGTTAGAATGGGCTGGAATCTCAATCTGCTAAGCCAAGAAAATCTGTTACTGCTCCCAATTTGCTGACAGTTGGAGGCTAATCAGTATTAAAAAGCTTTAAACAATGCAAAAGAGGGTGAAATTCCTTTAACTCATTTCTAGGTGGATTCACAGCTTTATTATGTATTACAGAACTATTTGCAGTTCATGTAACAGCAGTTTAAACAAAAGAAAATACTTGCATAAACCTGTAGGAGTGACATTTGGTCTGTGTTTTCACCAAGGAGGACATCTATTTGTGGGTTCCTTGTTCTGCACAGACTAATTCTGAATAGGTGTAAGATTCTTGTGATTCTACTGAGAGGTGTCAACAACTTGGGTTTAGTTTTAGCACTGGATTAAAAAAATGTCTAATACTTTGGTCACTTTAAATTCTGGTATCTGTGTGCCTCCATCTGAACTGTGCATGCATCACATACCTGAATGTCAACTCCAAATGGATTGAAATACCACATACCAAATTTTTATGAACCAAATGTTACAGAACTAATTTTGCAATATCATGTATTGCAGCTGTGATAAGATGTGACATGTTGGTGAATCTTTGAGAGTACAGATTTAAATAGGCAAAGCCAGGGTAGTTTGTGGTCAGAGAAATGCCATAATAAACATGCAGAGATAACTGGACAACTTGTTCTTCATGAATAAGGATTTAGTTTGTTTAAACTGAGTATATTGTCCCTGGGAACTCTGCATCAAAACTGCTCAGAGTTGTCATAGTTGGCAGGGTCTGGCTCTTGTTTTGGATAGCAATCTCAGTCTCAGTACTATCATTGACACTTCCCTTCTGGTTTTCTCAGGGATTTCACGACAAATTACTACAAAATCCCCCATTTTACACATGTAACTTCTCTTTCAAGAAAAGGGGAACACAACATCATTTTTTTCATGTTTCTTTAGTGCATGTGGACTCAGTCCTATTCTGAATTGCCTTTGGGTTTTTTTTATTTTGATACATGAATAGATTATAGCAGGGTTAGTGAGAGATGTTGAGTATTCTTTTGTAAGGGCTAATGGTCTAAGACCCACTATTTAGAAACCCAGGCTATTGTCTGCAGTTACCCTTCTTCTATTCTGCAACAAGACTGTTATAATTAATATAATTATGTCTAAAGACAATTCCTGTTATTTTGAGATAAAGTTTCTATTCCACTTTAGTTAAATCAGATGGCAGCACTAGAAATTAATGCAACTTTGGTCCAGTCATGGGGTTTAGAACATGTGGGTAGACACAGAATTAGTTGCAGGTTTATACTTTTCAGCAGCAATGGATCTGACTCTCCTAAGGATTTTGAGTTACTCAACTGGACAATTATTTTAATCCATGTTTGCTGTTTTGTTTTTGGTTGGGTTTTTTCAGGGCTCTTTGTGCAAATACCTGAGTCTGCACACGAGTGACTGGGTGAGCTCCTGTCGTCTGGCACACTCCATAACCAGGGGCCTGGCGTACCTGCACACGGAGCTGCCCCGAGGAGGTAAGGCCAGGAGGAAATGCCAAGGGATTCAGGATACTCTGTTTATATCAGGTAGTAGATTCCTGCCTTTTCAATTTTTCCTCTGTGACAGTATGGTGAGTAGGAAATGATGAATGCAAATAGAAATTGCTCAGAATTTCTGATATGTTCTTTTCTTCTGAACAACCCCATGTTGTGGGCTCTGTCTGCGATCCTCCTCTGAAAACACGGAGGGAGAGCTGGGAGAGCCCCGGAGAGAGGCAAGAGGAGGAGGCAGAGCTGTGCAGTGCTGCTGTATCATGGCAACAGATTACTGAAGACCTGAAGCATTGGCTGGCTGTCTAGCAGAGGGCAAACAGATGGGGTGTTGTGTTTGTTTCTGCAGTTCAGACACAAATCACCAAAGCAATTTTTAGTTTATATGTGAACTGTACACACAAGGACAAATAATTACATCTGCTAACTCCACTGAAGTTTTATTTATCATAATATTGATTATTGTCTTAAGGGTTTGGACCTAGCCTTTGCTGTGTACAAACGATACTCTGGATTTCTGGTGTTTTATTAGAGTACTGGATGTGGCAGTATATTGATTTGTGTCTCTATATCTGCTTGCATTCCTCAGCCAGCACTTCAGCAGCTGAAGTACCATGATTATGAATCAGATATTCTGAGATCTGTGATGTATCAGGCTGCAGAATATGGCCTGGCACTGAAGCATTAGCTTTTTGGCAGTAAATAAAAGGATGGTTTCATTAAATCTACCTTAAGGTTTGGATTAAAATTCCAAGCTATATATCTCAAATGTTAAGCATCAGCTCCAGTAAAGAATGAGACAACTGAAGATGCTGCTAAAAGTGCAAGGCTGAAAATACCAAAATCAGTATTCCTATGTGCCATTGAAACTGCAGCTATCATCTTAACTTCATTATTTCAAAATGCGCAGACAGGCGTGTCCATTAGCAGCCAGAAAATGTGTAAGCCTTCCATCATAAAGAAGAGACAGCCACAGTCTGTGAATGCTAGAAAAGAACTCATGGAGTAGAATAAATTTCACAGTAAAATGAATTCTATAGTGCTGGGTGCTTTACTTACAAAATTAATTGCATATAAACTAGGAACAACTGAGATTATTCTTTGGAAAAGATCAGATCCATTACAAGATAAGCACGTTCAGACTCTGTAATAATATTGTCTACATATCTTCTGAATAGGTGCCAATGCTAATTCCAATCATAACGTAAATAATTGGTGCCCTATTTGACACAGGAATGTGGATATGAGAGAGAATATTTGGAATGACTGTGAGGGCTGTGGCAGCAGGTCTGTGCTTAAGTACACAGTGTCTCCACTGCCAAAATAAGGCTGAAATATCCCTTGGAAAGAAGATTACTGGCAAACACTAGAACTGTATATAGCAGTAGCCTAATATGTTATATAGATATGGTGAAACTCTGTATGCCAGTCAGTTTTCTGTAGACAGCAAACTCTGAAGCTCATTATAAAGAGGCAAAAATGTTAGCTCTCTAAAAGATAGGTTGATTCTCTGTTTATAATAGCTGAGCAGGTGTAATCTGGTTCTCTCATTTTGCCAAACAGTAGAATTGCTCAAATAGTAACAAGCACCTCTGTATGTCCAAATAGACCATTATAAACCTGCAATATCCCATCGTGACTTGAACAGCCGCAACGTACTGGTGAAGAATGATGGAACGTGTGTCATTAGTGACTTTGGACTCTCCATGAAGTTGACTGGAAACAGACTGGTACGACCAGGTGATGAGGATAATGCAGCCATTAGTGAGGTAAGTACAAATGAAGACAAACCAGTGTATAAAAGAGAGCAAATTAGTATGGAAGTAACACCAAGAGTTATTTCTGTTGCTGAAAGGTGGTACAATTTATGTAAGGGGGAATTGCTGTAGTGTAGGTGAGAAGTGACTGAAACCTCAATAAGAAGAGACTGGTTTTATTCTCAAAACTCTCAAACAGACCCAGCATTTTGAAAGGCAATAGATTAGCAAACCTGGAGACTGAAGTTGCTGTGTGAGATATGAGAACACAAGGTAACTTTGGTTGCCATGTTCTTTGTGTTGATGTGGTACAGTCCCTTCAGTCTTAGGCTGCAAGGGTTAACTGAAGACCAAACATTCTTTGGTGGTTTTGGTGTTAATTTTTCCAGAATGGTGACGTACCACATTCTACATCCTACAACCATTTCTCTGGGTGTCATTTACAGTTTTCTGGACTTTAAAATGAATGCATCTGTTAGAATGAGTGCAAGTAGAAAGACATGGACCAGTTGAGAAAGAACAAGTCAAGGGGATTCTTGAAAGAATTTGTATGGGAAAAGATGAAAGAATGAGGGTTGTTAAGGGAAGATAGTGACAGGTCTTCAAACATGTAAACAGCTGCTACAAAGGGAAAGAAACAAACTGTTTGCATTCAGTGTGGGTAGGCCGAGAGATAATGGGATGATATTGCAGGAAGGAAAATTCAGGTTAGTTACGAAGAACCCTTTTTAATCTGTAGAAGGCAGCCAAGGTCTGGAATGGACCGCTGAGGAAGACTGTATAGAATGTGCATCATTTTATAAATTTAAGGAACAGATTGGGAAAACATCTGCTAGGAGTGGGTTATAATGGATTCGAGGCAACAAGAAGGAACTGATTTCTTAAGCTTTCCTTTCTATGATGTTATGACTCAGAAGAGTGGGTGTTTTTTTTTGTTGTCTTTGTTTGCTTTTTGTTTAAGCATAAATATACTTGACATCTAATACAGGCTACTGAAATACAATGAGACTATTTTAAACAAAGAATGAAAGTCCCTAATGGTTCAGTGTATTTGTTGTCTGTGCTTTGACATAACAACTACATTTCATTCAAAGAGTACGTTTTGCAGTGCTAATCACCTTCACTTAGAAAGCAAGTGCTCAGTTGATACTATGTAGTGCACAGGTGCTCTTTCTAGATCTCCCCTTACTGAACAAAGAAACAGGGAAAGTGCTGTTTGAAATGTAGGCATATAGATTAGTCCTGTGACAAAACACTCTGGTACTGGCGAGTGAGGGCTCTAATCTGTATAAGGTATGTCTTAGTGAAAATGAATAGGTCTCTTCTAAGGCTGTTAACAGCCTTTGACTGTGGAAGATGTAGGGTGGAGCTGTGGTGACAGTTCAAGAATAAAGAGAACAAGTTTTCTCTTCAGAATATTTACCTTGGTGTTTAACAGAGTAATTCCAGGGTGAAGAAAACCATTTCTGAGAACATTAAGTAAGGGACAAAGTTATTTTACTCTGATACACACAAAAAAGTGGCAGTGTAGGGGAAGGGTTTTGCTATGACTTGGCTGCTGGTACGAGTGTAGAAGCTGAGCACATTGATGAGAAGAGGACTGCATTTTCCTTAACTGTAGAAAGCACCAAACAAAATAGGGTATTAAAAAATAAACCTCCACAATACATTGAATTTGGAAATTTACTTCCTGATGTGAAGCTGTGGTTTTCTGTTTTCTCAGGTCGGTACGATCCGCTATATGGCCCCAGAAGTGCTTGAAGGAGCAGTGAACTTGAGGGACTGTGAATCTGCTTTGAAACAAGTAGACATGTACTCACTAGGCCTTATCTACTGGGAGATTTTTATGAGATGTACAGACCTCTTCCCAGGTAACTAAAAGAACTGGAAAATGCATAATAGTGGGTAGGGCTACCAGCAACCAAAGCTACTCCTTAGCCTGAGCTTTTGAAAGGGAAGAAGGGAGTTGGGTTCCTCGATTGCTTCTGCTTTTATTCGGTGCCATCTAGTGTTGGCGGGGGTGGTTGTCAGTGCACTGTGTTCGAGGGTCAGGCTCGGGTCCTGCTCACAGGCTTGTCATTACCTGGTTAAGCAGTTTGCAAGCCTCATGGTAAGTGCGATTTGAGCATTATTATTGTCCAGTTTAAATACATGGATAGTTAGTCTAATGGGAAAGACCGTGCTTCCAGTTGTTAGACACTTCAGGCACTTCCATCAGTTCTTTCAGACTTTCCTCATGAGAGAATGGATGGAAAAATACTGTGATTTAATGTAGCTTTTAGTCAGTCATACTTTTATTTATGAGAGTGACATGGAAAATGCAGGGAAATCTTCCAAACCTGTAACATAAAACAAAAGGAAGTAGACTGAAAATTTAAGAGGTGAGATTGTGCCACACCCACCACATTCTTCCCATGCTACAGCACACAGAATGAATCTAAAATGCAGCATTCTCTCTATAGTCAAACAGCTGTACTTCATGTGCAGAGGCTTCTAATCTTGCTGGGCTTCTTCACAAGTAAGTACATGAATATAATCAGTCAGTGGTGTTTCACAGAAAGTAGGTGTCATCCTCAGGCTCCAAGATATTCCGAATGTGCCACTTAACCAGCAAAGTTTGAGGATGTTATCCTTTGAAAGGTTGCTGAACAGCACGTAATTCATTTGCAGTTCATTCAGCTTTTTTTGTGAAGTGAGAGTTTGGAGAAAGTGGGGAACATCTCGATAGGCAGCAACTTTGATAGTACCTTTCATCACCTGAAAGTCTTTGCTCTGCCTGTTAATCTGTGATTGATTTTTTCCCCTTTCTTTCTTTTGCTAACAGGGGAATCTGTGCCAGAGTACCAGATGGCTTTCCAGACTGAAGTCGGAAACCATCCCACTTTTGAAGATATGCAAGTCTTGGTGTCTAGAGAGAAGCAAAGACCAAAATTCCCAGAAGCGTGGAAGGAAAACAGCCTGGTGAGACAGAATATTTTCAAAGAAACAATGATTTAACCAGCTTTAGATAGTACTCATTTCTTAAAATCAATTTTTGATTTCTTTGTTCATGTTTATTAGTATTTAACAGGGAGCTGTTTCTGTCTGGACTTCTTAAATATTGAATTCAGTTTTTAAAAAGTCATTGACATGAAAAACAGAGTTCTTTTCAGAAAAAAAAAAAAAAAAAAATAATAATAATAATAATAATAATAATTATTATTATTATTATTATTATTATTATTATATGCTGCAGTGTGATATCCAGAAGATAACTTCTTATATTAGGTGTTAGACACTATCTGCATTATTACGCGTGAAGTGCCCATATGTTCTCTGTATGCTGGTTGAGAAACATGAAGGCATTTTCTGCCTTTTGACATCTTATAAACTAATAAAACCATAAAATAGTTGGCAAAAATGTCGATATACTCTTCCAAAACTAAAATCTGTAAACATTACAATAAACTTTTTCTGAACTTGTCTAGTCCTCAGAATTTGGAGAGGCTAAAGCTTCCAGCAATCATTTCATTAAAACTACATTAAAAATTTTATATGGCTTCATTTGATCTGCAATTTTTGTTTTCAGGACTATAAACGTAGTAATGTTTGTTGTTTTGAATTAGCATAGCAATGGCTTATTGTCTTGCTTGCTGCTGCAGGCCAACAAGTTGCAGCAAGTCAGCTGAACTCTGGTGAGTCTGTGCTGGCTTTCATCTGCAGCACAGGTGAGGCAATGCTAATCCCTTTAGCTTCCAGGGGGCTCTTTGTCTTTTATGACAAGCAAATTGAAAGGCAAACAGTTGCAGGGTTCCACCTGATCCATGGTAACTTGTTTAAGCTAATATAGGCTAATGAGAGTACGAAAATAACATATTTGACTCAAACAGATACTTCTGTTTATTCCATTAGTGAAGTTATGCCCTTCAATCTTCAGAGATTTTGCTAGTTGATAAGTATGTAGCTACTGTGCAGACAAGGAGAAGCCTGAGGCCTCATCTGTGCTGATACTTGTAAATACGTACAAAACTGTTTCAGAAAGGAGCACAGCCTCCAGTGGTACACTGCAGTAAAACATGTTGGAACTGAGTTGAGAGTTTCATAGAGAGGTTCTTTTATTACACAGTTTTGGCCAACCAATCTCGGGGGCAGGGGCACAGAGATAAACCAAAGGAATCCACACCCAAAGTGTATGGGAAATCAAACAACTGTTTTAACTATAGCCACACTGGCAAATGCAGTGTTGGAAGAACCAAGCCTGACCACTGTTTTTGAAGACAGTTAAAACTAAAACAGTTCAAGATTTGTTCTGTTTTGCAGACTACAGTTTTAAATGTTAATTATGTTCTAACAAGCTGATAGACTCCAGCATTATTTTATGATCCCTGTATTCAAACTGCCTAACACATTCTTCATGTTACTAATTTTTTTGCAAAAAATCAAAACGATGTTTTTAACTCCAGCTCTAAGGGTTGATCTACACCACTGCTTTAGGAGAAAAGAAGAATAAGTAATTTATACTTCTCCCATGAGTATCAAACCACTTCTTCCACTCTATGTCAATCTAGGCTAATATCTGAATGAGCACTCCAGGGAAGGTAGTGTAGAAAACTAAGCTCCAGATAACCTCACCCTGGACCCAGGGCCTAACTTCCTGTTTCTAATGCATGGGAGAAAAAGACTTTTTCCATTGTTTAAGGCTATGCTGACATGTTGGGTTATAACATTTTCATGCAAATTCATATATTAAAGAAATATGTTTGCCCTTTTCATTTGAGGAATACAAATAAAGAGCAGTGTTTTATTTTTTAGGAACGTAGTTAAGGCACTCAAAAGATGTGGAATGCTGTATTTATGGTTACGTTTGCAGTCTCAGTCTGCTTCTTGAACTACATGTGTTATGTTACAGACCTTGATTAGCAGTATTGTTTTTCACGGTGTAAATCAGCAATCTGAGCAGATGATGTGCATAAAATAACTCAAGGGCTGTTGAGTAAACTGCATTGAGGTGTTACAGCATTCTTGTCTCACTTGCCAAAGTGGGAACTGAACTTGACTTCAAAGGTCAGCACTGGAGGATATTAAGAGAATAATGGAATAATGCAGATTTCTCGTCCCTGATGAGCACTGGTACTTCTAAATAGTGCATTTTCGCACACTGGCCTTTGAACCTGAAATTAATAGAAAACACATTGTGGTAAATGTGAAGCTTTAGAAGCTCAATTTTGTTAGCCATCTATACAGTCATTATTGTGTTCTTTTCATGATTCTTAAAACATAAAAAGGAAATTATGTGCTAGAGGAGATACAATAGTAAATTTAATGCTGGTTGAATTTACTGCTGGTGAAACCTGTAGGGGAAAGTCTTGCAAAGAGGCAAGGCAGGAGATTAGAGTGTCCACTGACTTAGTTATTTAGTCTGAATTGTGGCAAAATCCAGTCCTAAAACTGGATTGGAGGCATTTTATTTTGGGAGGGTAAACATATCCAGCACACTGTCTCATCCTTGTCCCTGTAGTGCTTTTAGACTCGTGTCCCTCAGCTGAGGGGAGGGTATTTGCTTACCGCTCTGTGATCTGCTGTGGGGAGGGAGATGAAAGGTTTGTTGTGGCAGAGCTGGTCCCCACCTGTGCAGCCATGGCTGCACGGCCAAGCAGCAGTGACTTGCCAGGTGCAGGCGGTGCCAGGAGCCGCTGCGTGGGTGAGGAGCTCTTGGCTTGTGTGCAGAGCCAGCCCTGGCTTTCACTGCCACAGGGGCACAAGGCAGTTCTGGCACACAGGCAGTCAGCAGGACCCACTGAATGCCTTAGTGCCCAGCTGGGATTATGCACAGTCCTTGGCACTGGAGAGGTTAAAGCTGGGCTGTAGATGTGAGATGTTCTGGCAAACCATATCCTCTCCATGGGCCATAGATTGGCAGCAGAGGCCTGTGAGTGTCTGCCTGGCTTTTGTACTCCAGATGCAGTGGAAACAGAAGTGCTCAGTGCTTGTAGTTTCAGTTGTTTCCTCTCCAGTTCTCTGAGCATATGGCAGCATGTTTTGGAGGTCTTCAGCAATAATCCTGACTGTACAGTTCATCCCACAGTGTGATGCCAGGAATGTGTGTGTGTGTTTCTGTGTCTCCATCTGTAAAACAAGTGCAGCAATAATCTCTTCCCATGGTGCGCACAAACCCACTGATACTTTTTGAATGTTACAGAGGTGCACAAAGGAAAAAAAGCATGATGAGAAGAGTGTGGCCGTGTTATTTGCATACAGTGCAGGGGAGTGAGGCAGTGACCATTAGCAGAACTGTGAGGGTAACAATGACAGCACTTGCAGAGTATCAGCAATGCTTTAGCACACAGCTCTCATAAGGCAAGGAGAGGTAGCTGAGTATGCATAGATCAGAGGGCTGGATGAAGGTTGAATGGACATCAGTGAATGTAGCTTTTCCTAACTAATTGTCTTCCAACTGATGTGTGTGTGTGAGGTGTGCTGTAATATCAGTCATGCATATTGCAATTATTAGGTTAAACTAGCTTTGAATGAAATCGTGTATCTTGTTTTTCTGTCCCACTGGCTTATAACTGTTTTCATGCATGCAAAGTGCTGCCATAAAACAAAAAATTAAAAACACAATATAAAGGGAAAATAATTTAAGTTAAAGGGATTTTGTTTCCTGGCAGGCTGTGAGGTCACTTAAAGAAACAATTGAAGACTGCTGGGATCAAGATGCTGAAGCTCGACTAACAGCACAGTGCGCTGAGGAGAGAATGGCAGAACTCATGATGATCTGGGAGAGAAATAAGTCAGTTAGTCCAACAGTCAACCCCATGTCAACTGCCATGCAAAATGAGCGGTAAGAAGGGAGCACGTTTGGGTTTAGTCAGCAGCAGATGCCCAATGCCGTGCTCAGCTTGCTTCAGAAGGGGGGCTACATCTTGCTACTGGATTAATGTTCCTGCACCTGTAGAGGGGGGTGTGTAACATGAGCTAGTGTGCATATGGGTATTGTCTATGGCATGATCCTGGTTGCTGGTGTCCTTAGGATCTCCTTAGGTGTCCCTGGAATTCAGGCACTTTTTATATGAACAACTGTGCCTTTTGAACTGAGCTTAGGCAAACTGGCTCAGCAGGCTTGAGACAGTATGGAGTGACAAAGTGAATTGTCTTTAAGGACACTTGCTAAGTGATGCATAAAACTTCTGTTTAAAGTGTACTGCTAAAAACTGAAATTGCAGTCAGTACGAGTTCAGGCAACTACAGAGTCTCAGACTTGTAGTTTTTCAGTGAAAGAACCACAAGCCGTTGTTTAAGGCATCGTTATTCTGACCCTAGGGAGAGAAGTGCTGCATGTTCTCTGCTTGCATATAATCCATAGGGAGCAAGAATCTGCAGAACTGACATTAGTGCTTAATGGTATATGCTAGAGATCTGGATTTGAGAGAAAAATTATGTTGCTGTATATGGCAGTGTTTATTGTCATGAAAAATAACTATGTTCAAATCACAGAATACCTAAATCATTAAAATAGTACAGTTTTCATGGTTTAGGATCTTTTTCCCAGTATCACTTCCTTGATCTTGTCTGTTGAGTTCTTGTTGACCTCGTTCAGTGTCACTTCTCTGCATCTAGACCAGTACCTTAGCAGTCACCTGGACAAACAGCATATTGGACAAATAGAAGAAAATCACTGTTCTCTTAGTAGATAACATCCATGACAAAATTTTGCCCTAATAAAATCAATTTTCTGTTACCCAGGATTTTATAAGGAAGTTACTGAAATATCTCCATTTGTATTGTGGCTCTCCTTAGTCTGTGCATTAAAAGAAACAGAAAGACATCCAGCTTTCTTATATGAGAGGCTTTATAATATGAGGTGATTTTTACATGTATGATCTTAATATCCCTTGTTTTTTCTTAAAGGAATTTATCACATCATAGACGCGTATCAAAGATAAGGCCATATCCAGATTACTCCTCCTCTTCCTACATTGAGGATTCAATCCACCACACTGACAGCATAGTGAAGAACATTTCTTCTGAACATTCAATGTCCACTACACCCTTGACTTCGGGCGAAAAGAATAGAAATTCCATTAACTACGAGCGGCAACAAGCACAAGCTCGCATCCCTAGTCCCGAGACAAGTGTCACCAGCCTGTCCACCAATACTGCCACCACCAACACAACTGGCCTCACTCCTAGCACTGGCATGACCACCATATCTGAAATGCCCTATTCGGATGAGACAAACTTGCATACTGCAAATGTCATGCAGCCAGGTGGGCCCACCCCTGTGTGTCTGCAGCTGACAGAGGAGGACCTGGAGACAAATAAATTGGATCCAAAAGAAGTGGATAAGAACCTGAAAGAAAGCTCTGATGAGAATCTGATGGAACATTCACTTAAGCAGTTTAGTGGGCCAGATCCACTTAGCAGCACTAGTTCCAGCTTGCTTTATCCGCTGATAAAACTTGCGGTAGAGGTGACAGGACAACAGGACTTCACACAGGCTGGCAATGGTCAAGCATGTTTGATTCCAGATGTCCCATCTGCTCAGGTCTATCCTCTACCCAAGCAACAGAACCTTCCGAAGAGGCCCACTAGCCTCCCCCTAAACACCAAAAATTCTACAAAGGAGCCACGCTTAAAATTTGGTGGCAAGCACAAATCAAACTTGAAGCAGGTGGAAACAGGCGTTGCCAAGATGAACACTATCAATGCCGCAGAACCTCACGTTGTCACCGTTACCATGAACGGAGTGGCTGGGAGAGGCCACGGCATAAACTCTCATGCTGGCACAACCCAGTATGCCAACGGCTCGGTGCCCTCCGGCCAGACAGCCAGCTCGGTGGCACAGAGGGCACAGGAGATGCTTCAGAACCAGTTCAGTGGGGAGGACAGCCGCCTGAATATCAATTCCAGCCCTGATGAGCACGAGCCCCTGCTGAGGCGGGAGCAGCAAGTTGGCCACGATGAAGGTGTCCTGGACCGCCTTGTAGACAGGAGGGAGCGGCCACTGGATAACGGCCGAACAAACGCCAATAACAACAACAGTAATCCATGTCCAGACGCAGCAGCAGTCAGTGTCCAGAATGTAGTGAGGAATCCTGGGCAGACCCAGACTAGAAGAGCACAGAGGCCTAATTCGCTGGATCTGTCAGCTACAAATAGTTTGGATAGCAGTAGTATGCAGTGTAAGTGCCTGCAGGACTTTACCAGTTTCTCTTGACACTTCTTTGCTTAATAACTGTGTGTATCTGCTTGAATAGAAATTACTTCCTTTTCTTCTCTCTCCTCAAAGCATACTTATTAAATCCTATATAAATTTAATCTCTGTCAGCACAATTTCAGTCTTTTTGATAAAGTGCTGTCTCCATCATTTCCAACACATTAGATCACTATCTTTCTTCCACACACACAGAATAAATCTGTCCCTTTCTAATCCACCTACTCTGACTCTAGATTAACTTTTGTCATTCCTTGCAAGGCCCCTACCTTGGCAGCTGCAAATCATATTAATGGAAAAGCTTCCTATTCCTTTCTGCAGGGGCACATTATGCATTTTTCCCCTTAGTTTTCCTCATTTTCTTAAGAGTAGCTGTCTCTAAGATGCATTGATTAAAATATTTTATTATAATAACTACTTATATACTTAAGTAGTTAAAGAAGGAATAACTACCTTAAGGGTTTTATGGCCAAAGATCTAAGAGGTTATAATGGAACTCTCCTTTTTAAAGTAAGAATGTAATCAAATAGTTAAATTAGGTACATCCTTTGTGTTTGACTTTGAGCCTGTATGAGCCATTGGAAGGGCCTTCTGGAGTGCATTTTAAAGAGAATATGTATTTCCAAAAGGCACTGTAGTCTTTGAAAGGTGCTTGCAAATCTCTTGACTGTGTTTAGACAGATGCTGTGATACTAGTGAAATAAACTGAGGTGCCAGGCATCTTTGAAAATAAAAGGTTTAAAACCAAACCAGAACATACCTTTCAAAATATGTAGTTGAATATTCAGCAGTGCAATGTTTAAGCCTTCCTTTTAAGTAGGAAACCTTAATTTTTGCCTTAACATGTGAATGTGATTTGAAATCTCATTGAGGTAAAGAAAAATATTATTGCAGCACTTTCTCTAATCAAAGGTTAACTTAAAGGGTTGTATAAAGTTTTTTTAACAATCAGAATTTTAATGCTGAAGTTTTACCATGATTAAAGTTGGGTTTGCGACCCAACGTTCAAATCCTGACTTAGCATCAGAGAACGGACCATTTTGTCTTCAGGTGAAGTAGAATTAGTGGACCTAACATTTAATTACGCTATTAAAATTCTACCCTTTGCTGTCCTGTAGTAGCAACGTTCTTTTATACCTCCCATTACAGGTAATATAAGATACTATGGTTGCAAAAGCCCCTCAAATGTCAAATGCTGATTCTCCTGTTTGATGCCAATGTGCGTTCCAGGTAACACAAATTACTTCACTGAAGTAATTTCTGACAGAGAACAGAATCTAACCCCTTGTTTTAGTGGTGGCTGTTGCATTTGATCTCTCTGTCATGCCTCTGCCACGCAGTTGCTTCTGTGTGATAAGATTTTGTTTCGTTTCACATAAGTAACAACCTTGGACTCTGGTCTACTCTTACCTTCCTCATAATACTATTTTCTACTCTGTTTTTTTGTTTTGTTTTGTTTTTGTTTGGTGGTTCGGGGTTTGGGGTTTTTTTTGTTTTTTTCCTTCAGTAGGTGACTCCTCACAGGATGGCAAATCGGGCTCAGGAGACAAGATCAAGAAACGTGTGAAAACTCCGTACTCGCTGAAGCGGTGGCGTCCCTCCACGTGGGTCATCTCCACGGAGCCGCTGCCCTGCGAGGTCAACAACAACGGCAGCGCCCCGGCAGCACCGCCCAAATCCAGCACTGCCGTGTACCTGGCGGAGGGAGGCACCGCCACCACCATGGTATCCAAGGATGCGGGAGTGAACTGCCTGTGAAGTACTTTAAATGCCGACAAATGACCTTTTTTTTGCATTATTTGAAACAAACATGCAGAAGACATTTTAAAAAAACTGCTTTCTCCTCCTGTCAGCAACCCCTACCAAGGACTCGCTTTAAATAGATTTCAGCTATGCAGAAAATTTTTAGCTTATGCTTCCATATTTTTTTATTTTGTTTTATTTTTTGAACGTTTTTGCACTTTTATTTAGTATCGCTAAAGTTAAGTCTGTCTGTTTTGACCACGGAATATATATATGTGTATCAAAAATGTGGTCTCAAAATATTTTTTTAAAAAAAGTAACAAAAAAAAGTATTGCTGATAATCAGTTTGGACCAGTTTGTTAAGGTCACTAAGAACATAAGCAGACTATAAGACAGGTTTGACTGCAGTGGTGTCTTGTAACCATGTTTTGATTTCTGTGCACAAGCTAGTCTGTATATTTCTATGTTACAAAGTGTATTCTCTTTTGAACCTCTTATTTTTCTTGTGTCATGTTGAAATGTGCAATAGTCTATAGTTCACAGTATGCTTTATTGAAAAGTGTGTTTCTGAAACTGCCACATGTTCCCATTTTTTATTTGTTAATTTTTCCTTGACAGTTGAGCAGTCAGCCGGTCATGACAGTGAACTTTGCACATTGTAGCCAGCTTGAAGCAGCTGCCTATAACACATTGTGCTCAGAGGTGACAATGCATGAATTTCCCCCAGCTTGAAAGGGCTTTCAAAAAGGAACAAAAAAAAAATCTGAACTCAGTACCTTTCCTTTGATCCTTCCAAATCAAAATGTGTTTCCTTTGTAGTAGTAGTAGATGCCAGACTGTGAAGTTCTGAATTACAAAATGGTGAACAAATGTAAGGAAACAATGTCAGCCATTTTTGCCATTTTATTCTGTGTGCAGTTCCACCCCTGTATTTATGTAAAACCGTATTTAGATCACTAATGGTGTACATTGAAAAAGACATTTTATTCAGAAATATTAATAACTGTCATACTTAAAAGTTCCAGTGAAAATAGGTTGTGAACATGTTTTGTTTACACACAAAGAAAAAAATCACAAATCTTACTTGGCACAAAACACTTTTGTGATGAGTCACGAATCTTTCCTGTTTTACCTCCTTACAGACAGTCTGGGGTAAAATCAACCTAATGTCTTAGGCAGGTAGGTGCATCCTGATTGACTGCTGTTGCCAAGTTGAGTTGAAACTCATCCTCCCTTCAGAGTTCTTAGAGAGCCCCTCATTCATCGTGTTAAAATTTATTGCATGCTTTTAAAATTCATGGGTGTTTGCGGGGGAGAGTTGGGGATTTTGTCCCCTCTGTGTAGTCCCTTCTTTTACTTTGTATGCACATTGATTTTAGCTGTCAGTGAATGTGAATGTAATATCTATTGAGATAAATTGTTTTTTCACCATGTCAAGACCTTTTTTCGAAATGATTGGTTTTACTCTCTATGGAAAGAAAATTAATTTCCTCGTTTATTAGTCAGGACCTCCTTCAACCTGAGAAATATTCTTTCTGATTGAAAACACTTCAGTGAAAACTATTTAGATAAAAAAATGTAACACATCAGTCTTTGGTACCAAGTAAAGTTTTATCATTTTATCTGAATGCTGATGATGTTCAAAGAAAGAAAATCAATTCAGTCAGTCTGCTAGACTCCTGTGGCAGGATACTGGCAGCACACAGTTGCCTCCCTTAGCTTGTCTCCTTTCAGCTGACTGAAACAGATGCTCACAGCTTTTAAGCTCATTTGTTTCCTTGCTGTTTTATTACTTTTTCCCCCTGAGGTAAGCTTTGCCAACCTTGTTCTGTATCTGATGATACAACCAGCCTAATACATACCTTGCTACATCTGATTCTTGCTGTTCCCCAAAATCCCTTGTTTGTGCTTAATTGCTGTGATTTTCTCTTGTAATGCTTCTTCTTAACGTTTCTTAGATTCTCCTAGATATCTCCAAGAGATAGCTCTATAAATCCAGACTTTGAGTAAGTGTAGTTGTGGAAATACAAGCCAAGAGGCACATTTCAGGCTCCTGATGTTCTTTAAGCACCACTTCAAATGGTACCTCTCGTCTCTGAGGCGTAATTATGTTATCCCCCTGTATAAATGCAGTTATATTTCCCCTCTTCAAAAATACAGCCTTCCTCTGGTTTGACTTTTAATTCGCTCTCCAGCTTCCCATCTGCTGCCATCTCACATCCCAGATGTTGAAAACCTGCCAGTTGCTCAGCTGGGTTTCAAGACCTGAATCAGAATGTTTGGCATTCTCTTCATGATGCTCAATGTGTTTTCCTTCTCTTCTGGCCCCTCTGAGTCTCCATCTGAGGTGTGCTGTGCTGTTCTGTGCTGAAGATTCTTCATTCCTTTCCCAGGGACTTTGATTTTCCTTTGCATGTGTCATCCATCAGCATTTCAGAATATGGACTGAAAAGAGTATTTAGGACTCTCTTGTCTAACTCAAAACACTCTGGGGAGAGAAACGTTATTTCTCTGAGTGCTGCTTCTTTCTGCTAAGGCAGATTTAGAATCATAGAATCAGTTGGGTTGGAAGAGACCTCTGAAGTCATCAAGTCCAACCCTTAATCCAACCCCACTTTGATTACCAGATCATGGCACTCAGTGCCACGTCCAGTTTCACCTTAAAAACCTCCAGGGTCAGACAATCCACCACCTCCCTGGGCTGGCCATTCCAATGCCTGATCACTCTCTCTGTAAAGAACTTCTTCCTGATATCCAACCTAAACCTCCCCTGGCAGAGCTTAAGCCCATGCCCTCTTGCCCCTGTCTTCTCTAGCCTTTTTTTGCAGGCCAAGCCTTTGTAAGAAATCCAACTTTTTTGTGATCAAAGCAATCAAAACAATTTTAATACCAGATGAAAGTGTTCTGCACTTTTCCTTGAACATTCTTAAAGCAAATAATGCTTTTTTTTCCTGTCATGTATTTCTACCATTTGCTGCAGGACCTCTGGGATGAATTATTATTAGCAGCAAGTATTGGTTTTGCAATCTACCATGGATAAATACAATTTGTAACATGATAGAAAAATGTACTTTATCATAAAATATCTTATAGATTAAGTAGAGTAAAACTATTTATTTTTAAAGGTCAGTCAAAACAAACTCTTAAGCTGGTAGCAAAATATTGTCATTCTGCACAGATAGATGAGACCAGATTAGCAGTTTGGTTTTAATGCTTGATTTAGAAATGCCCTTTTTTTTGGTCACAGCACATAATCCAATACTTTCTCTGTAAGTTCAATGATAATGAATTGTATCTCATACCACAGGGAATCATCCTTAACAAAACAAAATACATGTAAGAGAAAGAATTCTACAGACCAGGACAGGGATGATTGATAAATGTACTATAAACAAGGGAGACAAATCTGATTTATTTCCTTGTTGGTTTTGATTTTGCTTTTATTTGGTTGTTTTTTATGAAAAAAAAAGGATAATGATAACAGTTGATAATTTTCTATCAGTTTCTCATGTATATTGCAGACAAGGTAAATATAGCAAAATAAAAATAGAATGATAGTGTAAATACCTATGAATTGTGTTAAATAGGCAACAGTAGAGTATTTGTTACAGTAATTTATAACAGATAATTCAAGTAAAATTGTAGAGCAAACATTTGTGATGTTTGTATATATAAGACAAAATCCAAAGTCTTACTGGTTGTAGTAAATGACTTACTAGTAGAAGCCAAAAGAGTTGCTTAGGTTAATGCATTGTCTCTTGTTCTGTTTCCTGTGATATAGTCACCAACGTAATATGGGTTTTTTTAGAATGTGAGTTCTAAAAATTTGAACAGACATGCCTCATGGTCAGGTGTATTTCCTTCTAAAATGATATTTACAAGTCATATTATGTGCAACACTTGCCCTGAATTTGCTGTTAATGCTTCATAGCTTCATGTGCTAAACAGTTGGTACTAACGAGGCCTTCCCTGAAGCTCCAAGGTGCACTTAAACTGTCCAGCTAAAGCAAAGAGGCTCCTGATTTAAAGGAAAATCATCTGATACTGTCATAATTAGAATATTCCAAGAAACAACATTTCCATTTGTGTTTTGCTTTCTTAGTGCTGCCCATTTGTGTCTTGTTTTCATATAAAAACCACCTAATTTTCAAAGGCAACACATTTTGATTTTTGTTCAGTGCACTGGGCACAAAACAATGCAAGATAGATGCTGGAAAGGTTCAGGAAACAGGCAACAAAAAAACCTCACCCCATAAATGTGTTTAGAAAGTCCATATCCTCCCACCCGTCAACTTTCTCTAAAAGAAATCTATAATCCTACCTGCCTCAGGAGAATAAGGAAGTTCTTTAATTGTATGGATTAGCTTATTGCCCCAAATCCAATAACAACAAATTATTTAAAAAATATTTATGTGTACATTGTATATGGTATAGGTTCAATACATTTTTCTCTGATACTCCTTATGAAATATTAAAAAAAATCAACATTACTACATCTGTGTTCAGATTATAATTTTCTTTCATGAAAAATATTCAAAAGTTCGTAGTTGTTCTGCTATTGAAAGTTACTATGAACATTTCTAGCCTAATTAGGGAGAATTTTAAAATTCACATATTTAGTCAGTACAGGAGACATTAATTATGCTGTGATTTTTACTTGTATAAAAATGATGGCAGTTCCCATTGCTGGGACAGGCTGGTTTCAGTAATAATTGCCAAGTGCAGTACCATATACATCACTTGATGTCTAACTGGAAAATCTGTAGCAGCTCACCAAAGTAAATTGAAATTGGATTGATTAGTCTATGAAAGTTGGATTATAGACTGGGAGTTCAGTATGTTGCATAAATTTGGAGTATTTGAATTTTTCTGTCTGGTCTCCCACTAGCTATTTTAACAGGGAAATACATTAACCTACGTTTTAAAATGTGCATATTATTTTTTGTTCAACTTTAAGCCTTTCATCAATGAAAACTATACATATTGCAGTGAAGCCAGATATATATTTTTATGTAAACTCCTTACGTATTTAGATGCATATGTATGTTGTGCATGAGTTACAGCATCAAATGGTAGCACTGGTAGCAAATACAATTTTTTTTCATATGCCATTTAAAAATTTTTCTTTAGTGCATCACAGTGAAGTTGGGATCAGACTGTGACATACAGCCCAGGAGTTCAAGATCTCCCATGACACCCTTGTCACTGATTGTTCAGGTGGAATGGATTTATGAGAGAAAGAGCAACCTGGGGATGCAGGTGACAAGCTTTATTTGAAGCTGAGTAATTTAAGGTACCTCTCTTGGAGATCAAAAAATAGCCCAGAACACCTAACACGTAATTTTTACAAGGCTTTTTTATATAGTAGCTGTAGTTATGTGTGTGGTTGCTATTTACACATAGTGTTTTAGCCCATTAAATTCAATTACATTTAAGGCTTCTATATTGTTATATAAAACTGTAGCTGTAGAAATCTGTATGGCCAGACTTTGCGAACACAGATTTGGGCAGGGCTCTCCCCACGTGCCCTTCCAGCCTGCGCAGTGGATGTTTTAGGTGAGGCACAGCGTGTGCTGAACTGGCCCCACCGTTTAAGTCCTCAGGTCCATTTGCCACAGCCGAGCAAGCTTGGACAGTGACAGTGAAGTCCTCGGGTCTGTCACAGCACCTGGTACTGACCGGGGCTGACCCTGCTGAGCATCCGAGATGTGACGGGATGGGATGGCAGGGAGGCTTGAACTGCCAGGGGACGGTCCCACTGAGACTCAAACTCAGGTGCTTGGGATTCAGAGTCCAGAGTGCTCTCCATTACACCGTGGGACTGCCCCAGCTGTAGAAATACATCCCTTTTTAATCTCACCCACCCCCCAGTAGGTGCAGTTTTGATGTGAAATAGTGACAAATCATAGTTCTCATTTCGAGGTTTCTTCTGTACTGAGTGAAATTGGTGGCAGAACTTCCATTTCTGCAGATAACAGATGTAGATGCTCCTGCCGGTCTGAGTGGGCACAAGTCTGTCCAAGGGGATCAGCACCTCACAGGCTCACAGCTGAGCCAAGTGCCGTTGGAGTCAGAGCAAAGTCTGCCACTGATAACGGGTAAAGGAGAGCTGTGTTCTGTGGCTGGTGTTAAATATTCCTTGGGGGTTGTGGGGGATGAGCCGTGGGGGAGCTGCTGAGGGACATGGGATGGCATGGGCGAGCCCTGGCACCTGCTGCCCTGCCCTTGGGGTGCCAGGTGTGGGGCTGGGTCCGTGGGGTTCCGTTCAGGTGTGGGGCTGGGCCTGTGGGGTTCTGTTCCAGATGTGGGGCTGGGCTGTCAACAGCACAGCTGTGCTCACTGACAAGAAGTGGAACTGCATCGGGGCAGTGGCAGTGGAAGGTTTCAAGATAAATTCTGATTTACACCAATTCCTTTACTGTGTACCTGGGCTCCACACAGGTCTGGTTTAGTGGTGCATTGCTAACACAAATTACTTTTTATGGCCATTTCTGTTTATTTCACTGTGGTTTAATATACATGTGTGCATAATAAGCAGGAAGTAGTTGGAGTCATGTTACTTTACAATGCAATTGTCAGATATTTTTAAAAGCCTATTGATCAGCTACTGTTTAAATTTGCAAGTCATTCAGTTGATTGCACTCAGTGCACACACCACGCTTCAACAGTGCAGTAGCTGTCATAGGAAGGAAGGATTTCTTCCCAGTCCTTGCAGGCTCCTGCTGATGTATCACAGGAGTGTACACCCATCAGGGGCACAGCATCTCGCCTGGTAACTATTTTAAAGCAGAAATAATTAGCCTTTATAATTTCCTAGTTTCAAGGTCTCCCAAAAGTCAATTTTTACAGCCCACTCACTTGTTTTTAAGACAGCAAAAATATGTGAGGTTTATTTCTAGAGCACTTGATTCACTTTTTTTTTTTTTGTGCTTCAGAACTGTATCATGAAGTATTACACTTCAGTCTTGTTTCTTCAGAGGGACAGAAAATAGTTGATGTTTCTGTAGTTTGTAAGAAGTCACAAAAACAAACAGGCAAGTCCAAGGTATAGCTGACTTATTTGTCACTTCTGAATTTCCTGCTTGGTGACTGTACTCTCTTTTCACTCTGTTGAAATGTATTTAAAACAGTTTGTATGTAATGTTTCTTGTCTGCTTTTTGTTTCTAGAGGAATGCGTGCTCTATTCACATTTATATAAGCTGGAATCATATTTTACCATTGCTGTTGTTTATTTCACCCCCCAAATGCAGTATAAGAGGAAAATAAACATGGAAAGGATGGATTTCTAGGGTTTGGTCTTCTGTAGAAGCTGAAATATGGACATGTGAAACTGCCATTTTCCTTATAAAAGACTGTAAAGAGAGCATTAGTTCCTGAGCGAGCTTTTCTGGGGGAAGAGGGGGAGAAATCCTAGACTATGGAGTCTCATCAGAACCCTTTTGTTAACGGGTATTTTTGGTTTTCCTCTCAAACGACTGAGGAAATGTCATGTATGAATTTATAAATAATTGCTTTCAGTTATTTCTTTTGTATAAGCTGCCCAATACCCTTGCTATGCTGTATAAGTTGTGTTTCATGGAACAGTGTGAGTATGAAATAAAAAGCTAATTTTTGTTTTTTAATCATCTGTGGATGCCACTATGAAAGCTGACATTGTTAAAGCCACTACAGAGTTTTCTATGAATACTTGTAAGAATTGTTTTGTTATATATAAACCTAAATAAAGAGATTGTATTGATACAGAGACATTGGATAAGAACATTTAAAAGGCTATTCTTTAGGCCTAAAAGAAAAGGCTTGCTGTAAAATGGTGCATTATTCCATTTATTAAAGATCATATTAATGACAAAAAGCACTGTCTTTTGTGGGTTTTTCATGCTGTTGGTCAGGAGTAATAAGATGCTCCCAGGAATGAGAGGAACACCCTCTTGTACCTTAGTTGGTTGGTTGGAGGATAAGGAAGTGCTTCATTAGTGAGGACTGACTAGGACTTCCAGACACGGCAGGGGGCAGGTCACAAGGTACCACATTCCCAGGAGCTCCTGTGCCCTCGAGAGGGTTTGCTGCAGTAAAGCAGTGCCTCTGCTCGCTCCTTTGCCCCTTCCCACTGCTCAGCCAGGCCAGGGGCTTGCACTGGAACTGAACACAGTTTGTGTGCCTTCCAAAGCGGCAGGCCTTGCATGACCTCTTGTCACATTTCGTCTGCTTGCTAAGCGTTTAAATGTGGAAAAAGCAAAACCAAAACAAACAAAAACAATTGGAGGAAGAGCAGTTAAACTCAACACTTTTCTCCTTTGGTTTTGGTTGGGTGGCACTCAGGCATGTGGAGGAACACTGCAAGCACCAACCTCTTCAGGTGGGACAAGAATTAAAAGAGAAACCCGTTATCCTTCTCACACAAGCTATTGCACTTTCTTCTCCCCATGAAGAGACAATGTCCTGGCATTCTTACAAGCTGGAGCTTTCCCAGCCCAGAGCTGCCATCCTGCCCAACAGAATTAAAAGAGATGGATTAAGATAGTAGAAGGATGCAGCAGATTTCCACCAACTGGCACTTTCTACAATACCACATTGGTGGGATCCATCTGCAGCTCAGTTGCTTTGTTGGTTTTGTCTCTCCTCCTTACTTAATTCTTGTTAATTTATCTATCTCTATCTACAGTGATTTGCAGGCAAATAAGAAAGTGGTACAAGTCTTACACCTCTGTGGCCAGAGAACTAACTCCAAAATGTGAGGAAAGAAGGGAGACAGAATGAGGAGCTTCATTTCTTGCTGTTGTAAGTAAGGAGGAAGCAACAAACTGAGGCAAGTGGTGTATGGTTGAGTATCTGCCTGTATGGCAAATCACTTCAGCCCCAGGAGTGCAGTGGGGGGGATGTGTATTTCAGGCATCAGCAACACAGTGAACTGAGAAACTGCTGGGACAGGGAGGGACCATGGCAAGCCTCGTTCCCCCTTAGAGCAGGAGCCACACTGAGAAGGGGACAGCAGAGCAAAAGAAGTAGATATATCCTCAAAAGCAATTACCATTCTTTGCTGACTGAGAGCAGCCAAGTCCTGCCCTACCCTGGCAGGTGTGGCTGAGCCTTATCCTCAGGGCATCTGAGAAGCCTTGGCTCAGCCCTGCAGTAACAAAGTGCTATTGCTGCATTTTACTGATGTGTTTTTCTGGTGGGTGCATGAGCTACTCAGGCTTAAGAAAAAGTCTCCTCATAGGTTTCCCTGTGTGACCTCATACACTCACTTCTGCCAGCTCTCTCCTGTAGCAATAAAAGAACCACTTTTATTCAGCTTTTGCTTTGCTAATGGGAAATGAAAGTAAAACAACAATAATTATATTCCCCTTTGTTCCAGAGCAGTGATGCAGCTGCAGAACGTACTTTGTGGAACACAGCCATGTCAGTCTTCCATTTGTTTCCATTCAGGGTTTTTTTCCCCATTTACTTCTTGCTAATTCTGATGTTATGGAAATTCTCCACATGCAGGAGATTATAGACATCTGCTCACTGCCATGACCCAAAGCACATTCTATTGGATAAGAAGGTTAATTTTCCACAGGCAGGAAAACTCAACTATACCAAAATGTTTATATCAGTATAAATTCAGCTTTTCATGTTAGCCTGAAAGGTTGTCATTCTCCATCCAATGAGGAGCTGAAGTGTTTTCATTCCTGGAATTTAAATGGTACACTTGGGTATTCTGCTTTTGTGTCAGGGGATCTTCTTTCAGCTCTGAGTACCCCAGGGGAAGTCTGTGAGAAATCCACAAATGGTGATCTGAGCAAAGCTTTGGGGATCACTCCTGCCTCTTTTACAAAGGCAACAAATAAGGCTGCCTGGGGACAGCTGCTCTGTGGGAGGTGATTAAGGAAAGCAAGTCTGTATTTACTATGCAGTGTCTGAGCAAATGGCATTTCTCACATGGGCACTGGAAAAATGTTAAGGATAAAAATACTGGGAAAGGTTGGAAACACCTGATCCAGGTGCATTTCAATTCCTGATGGGAAGGAAAGGAGCTTCCCAGCAGCCTCTATCACAGTCAAGCACCTTTGAGAATGAGGACATACAGTCAGTAGAGAGCAGGTACGCCTTGGGCAGATAATGGGCAAAAGCCAGTGGGCAGCAACTCAAGTGCACGAGGTGGATTTGAGGAAGGAGAAAACATGGAGAGAGGCAGAGGTATTTCTTTCAGGCATCAGCAACACAGTAGAACTCAGCATTTTTCTTTGGCCCAATGTCTTTGTTGTTGCTGCCAAGTGCTAACAGGAAAGGATAGTGTAGGGCATTGTGATAAAGAGGGTACAGAGGTTGTACAGCTCGTTTTACCAGTGCCACTGCTTGGAACAGGCCTGTAGGCAGCTCCTAGGATTGGTACAGGCTCTTTTGCTTTCCTCTTTCACTTATTGCAGCCTTTGTTTGGAGAAATTCATGCCACAAGATACCAGATTTCTTAATCAGAATGACCAGAATACGGTTTTCACAATGTACTTTTATGGTGCAAGGGAAGTGAGCTTATCTTGTGCTCTGTTCCTGGTTTAGTTCCTGACGGTTGGTCTGTGTGCTTTGCAGTCCCTGGTGTTCCACCAGTCTGCTGTAATACTGAAATTACACTGGTTTTCTCAATCTCTTTCTCCCCCTCCCCCTTTCCTCATATTGGAAAGGTAATAATTAAGCCCTTCAGGTACCTTGTAAAGAGTAATTTCTAGCACCTCCAGGTCTCTGGATTAGTTAAAAAATGAGCTCTGACACAAATCCTTGTAGCAAGATGTAGGTCTGACTCCAGCCCATGAGGAAGGTGTTGCTGCTGCATGTCAGTTGTGCTGGTGCAGCCAAGGTGTGTACAGGTGACCAGAGAATTTCCTGCAGGAGACAGGCCTTGATGGATCTCTCCTGAGGTGCAAAGAATTTATTGGGAACCTGTATTTCTGTTGCCAAGCCAAGAATTATCTTGCAGGACTATTAACAATTCTCAACCAAGCCTCAGAAACAGCTGGCTTAAAATCACTATTAAGCCAGCTACCTTTATTTATTATTTGCTTCTGAAAAGTCAGAATTCAATTAAATAATGTGTTTGAGCTTCACCCTGTGATCATGAGGGATAGAAATGTGCTTTTAAGGCACAGGCAAGCAGAAGCTCCCATTTGCCTACATAAGGCATGAACTGAGACTGTTCCTTTTAGGAAGCAAAGTTTTATTGTTGAAGAGAAGAAATCATCTGCAAATTATCATTTGGCATCTTGTAGGGTACCTAGGAGAGGTTATACTGTGTCTTGTTTAAATGAACTAGGCCACTTCTCTCAGTGTTGCTGAAAAAAATCATTCCGAAATGTGGTGGACAACAGGCCTTTTCTGCTGCTCATTCTCTTCCCTCATCCCAACCCAGGAACAGTTCCAGTCACCCTCAGCTGGCAAACAGTGTCTGTCACTGAACCAAGTGGGGTTCCAGCTGCCCCTCTCCTCCAGCAGCTGGACACTCACCACAAGGTTATTGCTTAGTGTTGCTGCTGACATTTAACACGTGCTCAGAAAACTGGTCTGTATGTGTGGGAAAACATGTCACATCTTGGTGAACTTAGCACTGGCTTCCAAAGAAATTAACCTTGTACGTCTCACAGGAAATTACTGTTCCAGGACCACGCAGGGGGAATGTCTCTTCAGCTGCAGGTAAACGTTGCACTGAGGAGCTGAGTTTTTTGTCAGAAATGTAATATCTTAATGCCAGAGAGGCACTGAAGCCTCTGGATCTTATTTCTCTGACAACTTTTCTTACAGATTGTACTTCATCAAATGTGTCAGGAGTCCATTTTGCTTATTGTATGGAGTTTGATTTATGTCCAAGGTCCCATCTGTTGTTTTTTGTTTTTTTTTTTAATCTTAATACCTTATTTCAATCTGTTTGCCTTCTCAAATCCCCCAGATATTCTGGAATATTAACTGGGCTCTTACAGGTTTTGTGTAAAGCAAATTCTATTATATTTGTCCTATTTTTTTAAATGTTTTTTCCTCCAGTTGATGTTGAACACCCACAGAAACAAGCAAAACAAACTCACTCTGCAGGGGAAAGATGAGAAATGCAGTGAAATATCCTGGGGCATAATCTAATGTTTGAATTATACTCCCAGAATCTTTAGTCTTTCAACCTTCAATATTGCTTGCAACAACTGTAGGTAAAAAAACAATTTCAGTCAGTAGATTACTCCTCTACATGTGCTGCTTTGCATTTATTTATTTTGGAATAAGACAATAACATATTTGTGCTGTTTGAAGCACAGTCATTTTCTGTAAGGTTTACTATTATTACTATTATTTTAACAGAACACTTTTCATAGCTATTATTATGAGCAGTGAGCAGTACTATCACACATTTTCAGTCCTAATACAATGAAACTCCCTAAGTATTAGTTGTTTTACTAACTGTACAGTGGGATTTGAGCCTGTCAGTTTAGTTAAACCCTTTTGGCCCTTGTTTCCCGGCTTTTCATTTGGAGTTACCAGTTGACCAGTTCCCTGACTTGTTTAGGTCCCTGCCTGCAGCAGGTTGAAGATTTATCTGTGCAGCTCTGTGTGTTTGATCAGTCTGCCCTGGAGGGCACTCAGTGTGCTCCAGCCTTTGGATTGATTTGTTGGTATCTGCAGCATTTACCACACACTGTGTTTCAAGAAAGAGCCCACACCTTGCACGGAAGGGAACACCTGCCATACCTCAGTTTAACCTCCCAGCACTGACTGCCAAGCAGCACATTTTGGCAGGACTGTGGTTGGTGCTGAGACCCTCCAAGGCAGAATAAAGGGGGGCATGGCTTTGAAGAAACCCCAGCACAAATGTGCCACGTGAAACCATATGAAATGTGGTGCTCAGAGTTGGCCTGGACATCATTTGGCAAAGTCTGCAGGCAGAGAGGAAGGTGACAGCTAAAAAAATCCCAGAGCTTGAGGGGTGTGAATTACAGGGAGAGTCTGGAGGATCTGGATCCAAGTTATTTGGGTCTGGAGTTTTGTTTTGAGAACTTCTTTTCGTAATTGAAGTTTCAAAACTATTTTAAAGTTCACAATCCTGCTGTAACTCTTCCCATTATTTCCATAAGGTGTAGGAGTAAAATCCTGTTGTAACACATTTGTTACAGTTTAAACAAATGAATGTACTGAGTACACGATGTTTGACTAGGTCTGAGTACATGACTTTACATGTCGAACTCTCACGTCTGCAGCGTGTACAGCAACACAACTGCTGACGAGCAGTGCACATAAATGCTTTGGCGTTTATTCTCGCAGCAACTGTGTGGAGCAGTGTCATTTCTGCAGTGTGACAATAACGTGGGAAGTACTATAATTGTCACAGGTATCTGCTGTGTTCAAAGTCGTGACTTGGCTCCATAACATGCATCATGAAAATAAGTACGAATCGATACCTGTCATTTTTGGCCTCTTCGAAACAGTAACAGGAATACAAATGCATTCAGAATATTTTATGCCTTGGAATTATCTTTATGGCACACTGCTTCCAAGTACTGGGAAATAATTTTTCCTAGTATTTCTGGGGAGAATAAATTGTCCAAGGGATGAAAGTCTGCTGCACAAGTGTACTGGCACTGGCAGTGGGTGCTGTCACAGCAGGAAGAACTGCATCTTCTGCTCTTGATTGAAAATTGCAGCAAAGAAGTGAAACAAATGTTGCATAAATTAACCTGTTTTAGGGTAACTGTGTGCTGTTCTGGGCGGCTGTTGTGGTTTAACCTGTTGAGCAGCTGGCAGGGTGACACTACACAGCTGCTCTCTCACTTGCCCTCCCCCAGTGTGGGGGGAAGTAAAATTTGTGGTTTGAGATACAGTTTAATAGGACAGATTAATAATAATAATAGAAGAATATACAAAACAAGTGATACACAATGCAATTGCTCATCACCTTCCAGCCAGTGCTCAGCCAGTCCCTGACTAAATAACTGAATCTTGGGTTGCCAGTGCAGATCCACCTGAGCCACTTCAATCTTAGCAGCCTGCTTTGATGTTTTTCAGTGGCCCAACATACTTTTACAAGCAGCAATATGTTGCCAGAGTTCAGCAGCCCAGCTGGTTTTTCCCCTGCACTGCCAGTTGCTCTACTTCCACCCCTGCAGCCGGGAGAGCATTTGCCACCATTCAGGAGTCAGTAGAGATGTTTCTCATTCAGTCATGTCTAAAGCCACCTGGATTCTTTCACCTCTGCAAACTGACTCAATTCACCTTGTCCTTCAGCAATTTCTGTGGCTTGTGGGAGGCTCCATGGCAGCTTTCCACCAGTGAACTGCTCACATTGCTTCTTGTTTCCTGCTCATTCATTATAGTGGAGCTTCTTCAGCACATGTCACCTTCTCCTCTGACAATATTCTGAAATCTTTGCCTGGCCACTTCATGATCACTTCCAAAATTCCTTGGTGACTGGGGGTTTCTATTCAACCCTGTTGATCAGTGTGACTCACTTACCATCGTGCAGCTGATGCTGCATGGAGTGTAGAGAGGACATCCAGCCCCACACCAGCAGTCAGAGTGCCAGGAGGAGCTGTGCTCAGTACCAGTCACTTCTGAGGCAGCTCCAACCCCTACAAGTGCTGCCAACATTGCTTTTTCAGTTGGAGTATAGCAGGCCCTGGATCCTCTCTGTCCACAACTCCAAGATCCTACAGGTGACCTCGAGCCTCCCCTGGTGCTCTGCCAGAGGCTCCAGGTAGGGCTGTTCTCTCCAGCTGTGTTTAGTTTGGTAGCTGATGGAGACATAGCTGTTATTTTGCTGATCACATCCCTTGGGATCTGATGATGTTCATCTTGCCATTTATTTCCTACAGCTTGTTCTCCTGTGCAGCTCCCTTGACCTTACTTTATGTTAGGGCAAAACTGGCTTTCAGAAGGATTCAGACTATTTTCTTCCACTTCTCAAAAACTTCTTTTGCTGTGTTGCCCCACAGATGAGTCACAGAAACTGCTGAAGGACAAAGCAGCAGACAGGTTCCATTTATTTCTTCAGACATGCTGGGTGCTGGGTTTCTACCTCCTGGGCATTTGCCTTTGGAGAGCTATGAAGCTCATGTTCTCTTTTTCAATATATACATGGAGTCACCGAGGGAATTGTGAGATCCCCTCACCTCCAATGACATTAGTACACAGCCTATACTGTTCTTTGCCTTTCAGCCATTTCTGGTGAGAAGAGCACTGTCTCCCAGGTATTTAATTAATTAGGTTAGCTGGAATTTTGATGCTTTGCCACCTGTATCAGCTGTGCTTGTGATGGCTGCAAGAAAAGGACTGGGAAGAGGCCCTGTGTGCAATTTATAAAGTAACTTGAGCAAATTGCACAGTTGAGGAAAGGCATACAACAGGACTGATGGTAATCTGCCAGGCTTCTGCTACCTTCCCTTGGCAGCCACTTTCAGGGGTAGCCCAAAAGAGTTCTTAAGACTGGGCACCTGTAGCCTCTTGTAGCCAGTTCTGATTGACCCATCCAGCTCTCCTTCTGGCTGTATTACTGGTATTTACAGCACCTGTGAGGTAGCAAAATGATCTTCAAAATAAATTTAATTAATCCAGAGTGTTAAGAGTTTACTTCATAACAATCTCATCACTAGAAACACATCTGTGCTGTTCTCTTTTGCTGGTCTGATTTCTTGTAGAAAGCTCTGAACTCTGACAAGAGCTTTAACCTTCAAGGCTTTAGAGAGGCCAGTGTCCAGGCATCCTCGGGAAGGGCCTGGCACACACAGGAGGCTTAAACACCTTTCGGGTTTGCTGAACTTGTCAGCCCCAAGGATGGAGCTCTTCAAAGAGGAAGTGGGGTTTTTCAAACAAAATAGGCTTCAATCAGAAACAGCAAAGGAGAAAGGAAAGGGTAAAAACCAAACCCAAGCACAACCAAGCTGAAGAACAGAGAGCAGTATGTAATTTATTGTCCCACCATTTATATCATAGCAATAGCATTCAATTGCAACATGGAACTTGTAGAGCAATATGGTCAAGAATTTGGGTAAGTTCTGGCAACTCAGAACGTGCATTTGCAATAAAGACAGAAAAAAGATTATTGATTCTTTCTTGTCTTTAGGGTGCTAAAGTGTGTCTACCTTGCATTTAAATAACCCAAACACAGGAACTAAGGCTATTCGTTGCTCTGATGTAAATCGGGTTAAGAGGATGCCAGCGCTTAACAGGTATTTTTAAAAGATTGCGGTGAAGATGCAACTAATCTAACCTAATGGAAAAGAGTAAACACAGCAATTAAGTGAAAAGGGGGTCAAGTCTGCCTGGATATTGCCCACGTCTCTGGTGCCATCATCAGTAACGCCGAGCGGGTGGCAAAGCGATTGGATAAACACTGCGGAGCCCCGTCCTCTCCTGGAATGCACCTACGGCTGGGAATAATGGATCAGAATAGGAATAATGGTCCCCTGGAAACGGGACCGAGACACGAGTGAGGCGCAGCCGCCACCCCTGCCGGCTTCCAGCATTCCACGTGGCCGCGGTGTCTCGGGGAGCCGGGTGGCATTACCGGGGACCCCCGGGCACGTCCTTGCGCCGGGGGCGGCTGTCGGGACGGGGGTCCAGCCTGGCCTGGGGGCGGGCTGGGCCCTGCCGGAGGTGGTCCGGTGGGTGTTGTCCCCTGGGGGGTGTCCCTGGGGGGTTGACCCTGGTGGGGGGTGTCCTCCGTGGGGTGTCCCCTGGGCGGTGTCCCCTGGGGGTTGTCTCGATGGGTGTTCCCGGGGGGGTGTCCCCGGTGAGTGAGTGTCCCCGGGGGGGTGTTGTCCCCTTGGGGGGTGTCCCCGGGATGTCCCCCCGCGGCACGTGCCGGGGGCAGCGCGCAGCCCCTCCGCGGCAGCCCCTCCCCCCGCGCGCGCGCGCGCGCGCCCGGCCACTGGGGCGCGCGCCCCGCAGCCAATGGGAGCGCCGTAGCTGCGCGAGCCGAGCGGCGCCGCGCCCAATGGGAGGGCGCGGTGGGCGGGGCGCGCGGCCCGGGCACTATTGTTGATGAGGCGCTCGGAGGCTGCGGGAGCCGCGCGCGGGGCTCGGGCTCGGGACGGGGCTCGGGCACGGCAGCGGGAACCGGCACCGGCACCGCGACGGGGCTGCGGCCGCCGCCCGAGGCGTTGCACCCCCGCGAGGAGCGGCCCGCACCGCGCAGCCGTCCCTCCCCTCCGCGCCTCAGGCCGCCTTCCGCGAGCCGCGGCTGCCGACGGACAATGTCCCACCAGCGCGTGAGGCGCGGCGGGTCCCCGACCCCCAGCACGGCCCTGGCCGGGGCAGGCGCGCCGGCGGCGGCGGGCGGCGGAGCGGCGGGGGCGAGCAGCCGCCTGCAGCCCATGCGGGCCACGGTGCCCTTCCAGCTCAAGCAGCAGCAGCAGCAGCAGCAACATGGCAGCCCCACGAGGAGCGGCGGCGGCCCCGGCGCGGGGCTCCCACGCGCGGCTCCCCCCGGCAGCGGCGGGCGCGGCGGCCCCGGCACGGCCGCGCTGGGGACAGCGGGGGGCAGCGCCGCCGCCGCCGCCTCGTCGCGGGGCAGCCCCACGCGGGGCCATGGCGGGTCGCGGGGCAGCCCCCCGCGGCACCACCACCTGCCCCCGCCGCCGCCGGGCTGCGCCCCCTCGCCCTGCTCCTCGCCCGTGCCCCCGCTGCCCGAGGGCAGGGTCCGCCACCACCGGCGGCAGTCGCCGGAGCCAGGCAGGAGCTCCCCCGAGAGGAAGAGCCCCAGCTCGCCCGTCTGCAAAGGTGAGCGCCGGGGGGTCCGGGGCAGCCGCGGGGGGCTGGGGCCGGCGGTGCCCCCGGGGCAGAGGCAGGGCCGGGGCTGTGCCCGACCTGGTGCCCGCCCTGCCCCTTCCCTGGCTGGAGCAGCGCTTGAGGGGCGCCTGTGCATGGCAGGGCTCGCTGCTTTTGTTGCTGCTCTGTTCCGTCCTGGCTCTCAGAAGAGGGAGAGAGAGCCAAGCGTGCCATGCGGGGGGTTGTGGCCGCTCCTGGAGTACCGCGAGTGCTGCCGCAGGTTTGCAAATCGGGGAGTTCAACAGGGTGGATGTACTTTCGGTGCTTGGGCACAAGCGCGAAATGCATTTAGTGTTTGGGGGCTTTTAAAGCTTTCGCATCTCTTGTTTCTGGGCACCTCGTGCCAGATGGTGTGTGTGGTTCTGATCCAAGCAGTGGCCGCAAGCTTGAGATCAGAGAACTAACTAGTGCTGCAGGCACGACACATAAATGTTGGAAAAAAGTACTCAGTACCTTTCTTAGTAGTTAGTTTCAACATGAACCTTGCAGAAGGATGTATGAGCTTCAGAGTGATGACAAGCTTCTGCTATAGCGAAGATAGAAAATAGCGTGGGGATGGTATACATTTTGTAGCAAAATGTTTTTTAATGATTAAATAGTTCTTACTGGAAATGCTGGAATTCAAGCAATATGTGGCATCTGGTTGAGGATAACAGAGGCTGACATATGTAATTCTGTTTTCTTCTTGGGATAAAAGTTTATTCAAAATGCATGAGTGAGGCTTTGTGTTCACGTTTTCAAATCTGGAAAAAACCTGTTACTTTGAGATACCAAAGCTTACAGCTCCTTTTTTTTCATGAAATTGCCTGTGATAATCTAGACAATAAAATTGACTAATATACAATATATGCAGAAATCTAGAACCAATGGTCTCCTTAACACTCTTACTTCTCCTCATATTCCTTCCCCTTTCTTAAAATACCCATTATAACCAGACTACTGCATTGGGTTTTTCCTTTCCTCTTATCCTGGCTCTCGGGCAGTGGTGCTGCCAAATCAGACAGTCATACCCAGCTGGTACAGGATGACTGTGTGTGCCTGCCTGTCCGCGGTGTAAGAGAGCACTGATAAGGTTCTGAATTAGATTTTCCACTTCCCAGATAGGAGTAATGAGGATTTTATTAAGGTTATATTCTGAGGCTTTGGGTTGAGAAATGTGTGTATTCTTCATTTGAGATTCTTGTTAGTCAGTAATCTGAAAGACTTTATACACATCACAAAATCCTCTCTTCTTCCTGTGAACTTCACAGAACTCTTGGCTTGGGTGCAATTCCAGGCCTGGAGAATGAGGAACAGGATGGCTGTCCTTGAGAGCCACGTTCAAAACCTCTTTGTAAAAGCACATGTCAGACTATTAATGGTGGGAAAATTTCGCTTTTGGTCGTTTTGTAGAAGTCTTCTGAAACCATGTTGGCTTCTTTATTACAATTAATTAGCACGTAGAAGGAAACAAGTCATTTGATTGCTCTGCTGTGTTAACACCACTAGCTTTTTACAAGATTCCTGAAAACAGGAGAGTGGTGTCCATTTAATTGCTTCCATGTGTTTAAATTTCTGAGCAGTATTTGTATTGGCCCCAAATGCAAATTAAAACTGTTTCATATTGTTCAACATTTGTAATGTATAGTCCAGTGCTCAGTGATAGAGACTGAGTTAACTTAAATTTCATCTTCACCTAAATTAGAAAACTTAGTGGTAACTGAGAACATGGAAGTGGAACTTTTTTTGCTCACAAGGCAATGGTTGTGCAGCTACACAGGCCGCTTGAGGGGATCAGGCAGAATCTGCTGCAGAATAACCTGGGGTTTTCTGTTTCTGGCTTTCAGTTGATGGTGGCTTTTGTTGATTCCTACAGCTGCAGCCGTGGTTTTTTAGATTAAAATGAACCTTGAGGTTAGACAAATTATAGCTTCTTCTGAACTTAGATAGTGGCTGTATCTAAATAAGAGTTGTGTACTTTTGACTCAATTTCATGTTTTTCAGATTTTCTTTTCTGGGAAGCAGTTGAATAGTTTTGAATGTAGTTTTCATGAACCTGTTTTACACTTGAAATCCCAGCTTTTGAATTTACAAATGTGACTTCTTTTGCTTCTTTTGTGGGTTTGGAGTGTGGTTTTTGTTGTTGTAGGGGTTTTGTCTTTATTTTCTGAACTGAATTGCAAATAAATGTTGAAAATGCTTTACTGAATTTTCTGTTCATTATGGGATAATTGCAAACAGAAGATTCTATTATACTATTTCTAATTTTCCATGCTTTTTTGCCACTTGCCTCCCTCACAAACATATCAGGAACCTACATCTTGCTACATTCCATCTTTTACTTTCCCTTTCTGCAGTATCTAATTTCAAGGACTTCAGCTTCTAATTGGACATTAATGTGCTCTGTCCTTCCCATCACTGGTGTGGCCTCATTTTTACACTGTGATGTCTGTCCTGCCATCTCCAGTTTTGGTGCAGTTTTCACTCATGCCTCTTCACCTCTCTGCAAACCACTGCAGTGAGAGGACATTGTTTTGACCCACTGTTGCAAAATGAGATAGAGCAATGTGTGTGCCCTGTCTTTATTGTTGGCTTTGTCTTGGTTTATTTACTGAGTAAAGGTCTAATGGGATCTTATTACTTGTTTTCTTATATAAAATACATGTGCTCAGAGGAGTTCAACTGCTCAACTCCAAACATGGTGTGGTGTTCTAGGCTGTGTAAACAAGAAGTTCCAGACCAGAGCCATAGCAGTTGTTGACTTTCAGCTGCCTTGAGGTAGTGAGAGATTTCTTCACTGGATGCTCAACTTTCTGGTATATTCCAGTTGACTGTATTGGACATTTAAACTCATTCTAAAGTCAAGGAGAAAAATTGGTTACTTTTACATGGAACTGAATTGACTTTTAATTGTTTAGGGTAGTCTGTAGAAAAGTGATATTGAAGCCTACTTGTGTGAAATGAAATTATGAAAATAATTACAACAGTATATGAAGTCAGCTGGGAACTCCTTGGGGCAGAGGGGAATAAATGGAACCCCACCACACTCTTAAATTTCACTATAGAATTTTTTTATTTTAATAATTTGGTGAGTGACACAGTAATAGCTGCAGACCTGTCAACCTTAATTACCAAGGTTTTGCAGTAGTTCTGAAAGATATTAGTGTAGGATAAGAGTACAGAAAGTTCTGTGTACCTTTACATGCTTGCTCTGCTTACTTAGCAGTTTTTAAATGGTAGGTGTAAAGAAAGTGAATTCATTTTTACAGCATCATGCTATATGTTTCTTGTAGCCAACACTTCAAGGGAGTTTATTGGGATTAAAAATGATTTCATTCTCTAGAATTAAGTGTCTTGAACATAGTTTTGCAAAACAGCATTAGTTCAGCCATTCTTCTACAGTGGGACAATTTTGAATTACTGGTGAATAGTTCTCTTGCATTTATATGAGGATAATAGCCAGGATTGTGTTCCAAAGGGAGTGTACGCAGTTGGGCTGTGTGTCTGGTTTTAATGCTTTGAGTCTCTTGAGTTCTCCTGGTGAAACATGAAAAGTAGGTGAAGTCCCAGAGATCAGCTGTGTTTTTGGAAGTGACAGCTCTGCCAGCTGTGCCCGGGAGAGATCCTATGAATGTTCTTTCCAGGGAAAACCCTGACCAAAACAGAACAGAAAGGTCAGCTGTAATGCCTTGATGCCAGAGGGGCTGGTTGGGTCTCAGTGCTTCTCACTTCTTTGGATAGCCCACTTGTATAATAAAAGCTTCAAGTGGAACTATGTTGGGGAGTTCAGTGGTGTCTTACACTTTTCCAGTGTTCTTTTTCTGCTACTTGTTTTCTCATGGTATCTGTTAGATGGTATTTCTTTGGAGCTTTTATTTTCCTTTCCCAAAAATAGAGGTCAACAGGATAGTAAGATCAGTCTTCAAGTTACATTTCATCAGTAATCATTATTTTGTCATTCTAACAACAGTTCTGAACTTTTTCGGCAAAACTGGAAGATGAATTTTCAGAGTGTTTTATCTCAAGACTTGCTTATGTGTAAGGCCATTCTCTTTTCCCCCTTCTTTTATATATAGCAATTTTCTTTTGTGAAGTGTCCAGTTTAAAGGTCCATGTTCTTACACTGTAATTTCCCTTATCAATTGTAATTGTACTTGTAGGACTTGTATGCCAAGACCCTGCCAAAGTCAGTGCACTCTTTCCTACCTGTTTCAGTTATTGGCAAGCATCTGTATTTGTTCAGTTTTGCTCTTTAGCCTCACTGTTGGGCTGCCTCAACCTCCTTTGCCTCCAGAGGTGTGTGTGGTGCCATTCACCTGCAGCTGGGCAGGGGCACAGCAGGGGCTGGGGAACACACGTCACTTGCTTGATATTTTCCTGCACTGTTGCTTCGTATTGTGTGTGTTCTGTTTTTGTTTGGTTCTATGCTTTGTTTGAGGCCAGATTGCAGGAAGACTTCCTTTTCTAAATAGATCTATACCAGTGATGGGTGCACAGGAGGGTTGATATTTATCACAAATACTGGTTTTAAGAGATAATAAGGCCAATTAAAACAGATCTAGTATTTAGGAAGCGTCTATTTGATGAAACAGCTCCATTGTTTTTCATCAGCCGCAGCTGTTGTAACTGTTATCTCTGTGGAGGCAGATCTCTTGTTATGTAGGTCACATCAAGGGAAAACAGCAGCTGAGCACTCGCTTGAGTATTGTAGGGGAAAGTGCAATGAAAACATTGTATACGTTCCCATTGAGATGTTTGAGACTGTGAGATGTGTAGTAGACTTTGGCAATTTGTATTAAGATAGGCTGTGAAGGTGGAAGAGTGAGTGAAACATATCCACATGTCCTTCCTCATCTAAATATAAGTAATTTGAAAACAGAATTCCTTGAAGGAATTCTTTTAATTCAGAGGAAAAGAGAGTACTTATAAGCTTTGTCCCTTGAAACAAGCAGCTTCCCTTGAACTTAAATAGTAAACAGGCTCCTCAGTTTTCATTCTCTCTATTTCTTCAACAAAATAGTCTTTCCACCTTTTTTTAATTAACTTTTTTGTGGTGGAGAGGATGGTAGGTCCTGCTTCTCCAGATCTGAGGCTGTGCTGCAGTTGCTTTGCAGATGATGTGGCTGACTACGTACACTTCCTGATTTATCATTTTTTTCACATCCTTTCTGTTTCCCTGTGGTAAAAAGAGAGAAGATTCTTGAAGAGGAAGAATAATAACTTAGAAGAAAAACAAACAGGGAGAGTATGGCAGCTAATTCTAAGACAAATAACACGTTTGGTATAACTTTGGAAGCAAGTGTAATTTTTAAGGAATGACACGTTGCATTAGCATTCCACACTGTCCCATAGTGCAGACAAAAGGAATTGTTTTGAAATCTTCTGATGCATTCAGACCCTTCAGTGTGCTGGTGGTAGTGGAGAAATTCTTTGATACAGAGGCCTTAAGAGCAAACTCCAAAGCAGATTTGCTGCTGTACCCTGAGAGCAAATCTGCTGTGAGCTCAGTAGTGAGGTTTTGTCAGTGTTGGTACTAGTAGAAATAATAAACCATATGAGGTTTCCTGACTGCTTTGTGTGAATGTGTCTGGTTATAATGCTAATAATTGCTTCCTTATAATTGAATTGAAATATTTCTCACCTTTTTAATGTGAAATTACACAAGGATATTTAGTGTATAGTGTCACTAGATGTAGATGCTGCTCACACCACTGAAATCTATACCTAGCAGGTTTTAATAATATTTATCATATGTATTTTTAGTAGATTGCAACAGCTTAGAATTGGAGTTCTGGACTTCTGATGTCAGTGGTTTTATTTTCTGACAGTCAGACAGTAATCAGGCACAATTTCTTTTGCCCATAAATGAGTTTATGTATAATGGGAATTGCTGTTATTGGTACTTTCAGTGCAGAATTCATCCTAAGGCACAGTCAAGGAGGGCATATGACTGAGTTTTTCCAGTGCCCTTTTAAAGCTTCCATCTGATCTCTGAACCATGTTTGTTGTGTTCTAGCCATGTATGTTAGGCCTTTATATTCATTATAGGTAAGATTAATGCACAATTCTTTCAAGTATAATTCTGTGGGGAGTGGATGAGTTGATAGCAAGCTTAGGTTATTGTGGTCTCAGTATTTGCATTTTACATTTTCAAATATGTGAGCATTTATGTAGGTCTAAACCCTGGGTCTTTCCTGCTTCAGTCTCTTAAATTTAACAACCTCAATTCCTGTTTTGAGGAATCTTTCTTTTATTCTTAATAGCTTGCAGTGTAGTCTTTTACTGCCACTTTACTTATCATTGACTGATGAGGTAGATACAAATTTTTATTTGTATTCTTTCTTGTCATGTTTCTTCCTGTTGTTTTTAAATATTTAAGCCTTTTTAGTAAGGATTCCTCTTAGTATCTAAATTGTTCTGAAAAGGGATAGCAGTGTAAACAGTAAAAATGAGGTGTTACAGAAAATACAGCATCAGGCAAATAGGAATGTAGTTACCTAGAAACATGTAAAGGGTGGAGATGACTTGATTAGCTTGTAAAATGTAAATCATTACCCTACCAAAGTTGGCTTCTGGCTCTAAGGGTTGAACCATGTATCATATATCATGTAGACTGATTAATAAAACATGCCAGTTTCTAATGTTCCTTGAAGTAAAGTAAGTGAAGGGTAAAGGGCTGGTGGGATGAACTCTAAACTCAACACTAAATTGAGAATGTTCAACACAGTTTTTTCATTAACCTTTATGTATGAAGGAAACTTAGCTATTCTTATTTCTTTATGCCTTCATCATTTAAGCATCCCATGACTGTTATATCTTTAAGAGAGTGGTTGTATGTGAGGACTAATGCAACATGTGTGACGAGGATGTTTTTAAGGAACAATAAAAACAGATATCGTAGCTTATTTTAACTGAATAGGGGCTGGAAAAGCAAACTTAATTTCCAAATTAAAAGTATCTTGTTATATTCTTAAGGTAGTAGCTCCAATTTGATGTCATTTCCTGTAGACTATTAAAATGAGCCTCTCTCTTACTCCCTTTGTAATCCCGTGTTCTTGTTGTCGCAGACAAATCAAGGCCCCCTTCATCCAGCCCTTCCAGCATTGTCCGCCGCACGTCCTCGCTGGACACGCTCGCTGCTCCCTACCTTGCTGGGCAGTGGCCTCGTGAGAACCATGGACAGGCTGCTCCATGTATGAGGGACAAAGCCACACAGGTAGGACATTTTTGTCTTTGGAGTATTTAAATGTGGAGATGGGATTTAAATGCAAGCAGCTTTTCCCTTGAAAACATTCGCTTTTGCTTTCTTGCTTACAAGTTTCTTTTCATTTTCAAATTGCAGGAGTCCTTTGCTATTGCCTATGTTAGTTATTTTATTATTTAATAGTTCCATATTCTTCTTGCTTCAGAACAACACCAGTGCATTGCACGTCAGTATTCTCATTGCTGTTATGATGTGCAGAGCACTGGATTGTGCTGGGATTAAGTACTATCTAGTTTAAACTTATACAGGGAACTTAGTGACTCCTTATACACGTCTGTCTTAAAACTGAATAAAAACGTTTCTGTAGTGGCTGTACAAAAGTTATTGTAGCCTTTTTTATGACAATCTCTTCATTCTCTGATTATAAAAGGCCCTTAATGTTCACCTGAGTTCTGTGCACCAAGGATAGAATTATGTGCATTGAAGAACTGCCTCAATGAACCACGACTGATGTTGAAAATTAGCTCAGCTCTAAAGTTGTTGAAAAAGTACATGATTTTCCAATAAATGTCACCAGCTTAACCAAATTTCACAAGTTAAAGGGTTTAGTCCTATGCTACCTGTGAAAACAGAACCAACCAACTATGGAATGAAACTGGAGTTCCATGGCAGCTGTTTCAGCCTCCTTTGAGGAGCTGTTGCCACGTGGTGTCCCCCTGTGTGCAGGAGGGATTCAGGATAGGTTGTTCCATTCCTCCCTCTGTGGGTGCAGTCTGGCAGTGGGTTTCTCTGATTTGTAGAGTGAAGGAGAGGCAAACATATCAGATTTGAGATCCCTGTTCCTGCAACATGGTTTCAGCAAAGTGTCTGCACTAATTCCAGAGAATATAAGCCAGATCCAGTTGGAAGAGGCCCTGACAGCACGTGGGACATTCTTGTGTTAGTTTTGATAACAGTAACAAAAATGTGGCCATGGAGGTTTCAGTGTTTTTCCAAGGACATGTGGGGGGTGCTGAGCAGAGCAGGTCTAAGGTGTTATTGTGTGCCCTCCTTCAGATCCACAGCCTTTGGTGAAAATGCCCACAATCCAAAGAACAGACCAGCAGAGAAGGCAGGTGTTTTGTAGGGGAATATGCCTGTGAGGATAGGGTGGAAATAGGAACTGATGAAAAAGGACAGCCAAGGAACAACTGCTCTGTGCATGAAACTGAATTGGCAAAATGGTTGGAAGATGGGCGGAAAAAGGTAAGCAAAGTGAAGAGGAGGAGGGTGAAGGAGGGTGTGTGATGTACAGAGAAAACCTGTATGGGTGTCTTAACAATTTATTATGTATTTGATTTCTTACAATAATACTTTGTTTAAAATAATTGTATTTCTGTACTCCCACCAAAGTATTTGCTATATTCAGTTGATCTCTTTCATCTTGGTTTCGATACAATCTCTGTGTTTTACAGATATCATCCTTTCTGGCTTTTTATTTTGTCATTTTTATCCAATCCTGACACATCCAACTGCCGAGGGAGTGGGGCTTTCATGTACAAGGGGAAATATATTTGAAAAGATCAATGGGAAGATTGTAAAGGGCATTGGATGTTTCTGCAGAAACAAAGTGGTGATTTATGGTAGTGTATTTCTGAGAGAAGTAGAATAATCTGTTTGTACTTCCTAATAAATGATTCATCAAACCAATAGAAAATTTAGGGATATAGACATAGATCAACAAAATCTTTGGACATACAGATGTGACAATGAGATACTATTGCTTTTAATCTTCTGTTGTGCTTTGGAGCAGCCTCTCAAGCCAGGGATAAGTTTAAAATGTGACTCACAATAGTTTCCCAAGGTAATACTGGCTCTCCATTTATATTGTTCAGCTTTTCTGAAGTTGTCCTATTTGGGTGAAGTTTCACTTGTGGGTTCGTTTGGTTCCAGTGTATATTTTCAGATTTCACAAAACCTGACGTGAAATGCAGGTGTTCAGACTTCAAGACTTCAGAGAACAGGAACTGGATCTATGAAGATATAAAAAATTTTGAAGTTGAGTAAGCAGAGTATCTTGATCCTGTGGAGTTGTGGCCTAGGGAATGGGGCTGTCCAGGAAGCAGACGGGGAAGAGATGGCAATTAGTGGCACACTTGAGCTTGCAGGCCTTTCTGGAGGTGCCCATGGGTGATAGTGAGAACTGTGTGAGAGATCCCAGGTCATGCAGGGACTCTGTGTATCTGGCTTCCTCTGCAACTGATTCTTTTGATGAAACCTGTCTGTAAAACCAGACTGAATTATGTACATGAAAATTGTTTGTTGGATGATGACTAAGTATATTATTGGTCATCCCAGGGTCTGCACAAATTGTTTTAAGTGCTCCTAAAACAGGTGATGGTGATCTTGTGTCTTTTTTGTTTTGAATTAAACCTGTTTGGCTTACAGGTTAAAATTAGACAATTATTTCATATTTTTAAATTATTAAATAACAATTCATTTCGACTGCAAAGCTTTTACTTCTTAAGGCTTTTTTTCTGAAGTGTTGTGCTATCTTTAATAAATAACTTACTATCTGTAATTAGTCTTTAATTTTTCTTTGTAATTCTATGATTGGGAGGATGTTGTGAATGGTACCAACTAATAAGCAGGTAGCAGTTTGTTAAGAACCTAGAGAAATATAAATCCCACTTTGCCCACTGGTTGTTTTGTCTCTGCTTCTTGATAGTAAATATTATAGACAAAATATGGAGAATAAGTAGGATGAGCCTTGCTAAAATAATACCACATTTCTGTCTTGATGTACAGGTTTCCTATAATTTAATATCTTCTGTTTGTTTTGAGGATGAGCATCAGAGCAACCTTTAATGCTGTAAAATGAACCAGATAATTTATTAAGTAACTCTTGAATCTTGAGTCAAAGTCTTGAATATAAATTAAAGGCAAAGACTGATTAGAGTGTTAATTAGACTCCTGTAGGCAAGTGCCATGGTTGTGCTAAGTTGGAATGGTAGAATCAGTGGCTACAGCTTCCTGTTCCAGGAGCAGGAGGATAGGATGAGACTCCTGATTGATATCTGAGCATTGACTAGACAAGGATTGGTACTTCGGAATGCGTGTTGTCAATGACTCTGTTTTATGATGAAGGTCAGTGAGGGATTTTCTGGAAAAAAACAGATCGTAATTGATTCAGATTTTGCTCTGAAACAGGAATTTCAAAGAAAGCCTACTAACTTCATTATTCAGATTTGTCCTGGTTATTTTTTTTATTTGGAATGATGAAGATTAAAAACTACTGATAGTGCAGGTTTCATTTATATGAAGCTTATATCTGTACTGGAGCTGGTGGGGTACAGCTCCATATTCCCTGCAAAATAGGCATTGATACCACAAAGGACTTGGGGTAAGTAAGGTGAGCTTTTGGTCTCACATGCAAGAACAACTACTGCTCACTGTACATGTGAGGACTTTGAGGCAACCCAAGTTCCTCTCTACAGGAGTAAGTGAGATAGCAGTGACTCCTAGAAATGAGGTCAGATCAGCAGTGTATGCCAAGAACTGCTTTGTGGCAACTGAATTTCAAGGAATTTGCTGTCTGAGTGTATAAGCTGCTTCCAGATATCCTTCCCCTTGCTTCATTAGGTATATTTCTTGTGACTGCACGGAGCTTCCTGAGAGATTTTACTGTCTGTCTCCTTATAGAGCCTTTACAGTTCGCTGCTTTTGAAGACATTTCTGGGTGTGGTGAGGTGGAAATACAAACTGTCCATAAAGCGTGCAGTGTAATAATAACACCACATATTATGCCTGTGCGTTTTCTTACCTTAAATATAGTTGATCTTAATGATACTTTGAATTTCTCAAGTCTTTCACCACAGTATGTTTGCAGATTTTTTTTTATTAAATGCTAGTGGCTCTGTTGGTTTAGTGAAATCAGTTGAGTGTTATCTGTGTTGCTTTCTGCTTGGCCTGAGACAACTATGAACTCAGAGCACTCTGAGGCATTAATAAATGAATTCCCTGCTTTGCAATAGCTCTAGTGGTGCTTCTATGCCTTGCCTTTCTTTTTCTCGTTCTTGTGAGCAAGAACATGGTTTTGAAGCTGTTCTGGTGTGGGCTTTCACACTGTTTACACCGAGCTACCCTTGCTAATGTGTCAGAAATAACAAGGTCAGCATCTGTGCAGGAAATAAAATATGTAATTTTCCCCCCTAGTTCAGCACTGTCATACTGGTTTTTCAGAATTCTGTAGCAACTTGTGGTACATCTGGCTGTGAATACGGCCTTATGCTCACTAATTTGAAAAGGAAACTAGCACATTCCTATATTAGAGTAGGTCTGAAAGTTGTTGGGATTTTTATTTATGTAGTTTCACTCCACTTTTTCAGACTTCACCTGTGAGAAATGTTTCTAGTTGGTGACTGCTGTTCATTTTCAGCTCTGAATCTAGCAAATCTTAAATGTTCTCTTTTTAAATTTGTCTTAAAATATTCTACCAGAAAGTAATAATTATCTTTTTTAATTAATCCTGTAATCTTCTTGCTGCAGACAGAAAGTGCCTGGGCTGAAGAATATTTGGAAAAGAAGAGAAGCTCACACAAACGTTCATCATCATGGGGCAGCAATGAACAACTCAAGGAGGTCAGGAATGCCATTACTTGAGATACCCTTTGGATTAAATTTTGTGCTGGTATGCACTGATACCAAGATTTCTCAGGAAGGCAGGATTTAATATAATAATGCAGGTCTATTAAAATTTTTAATCTGAATGTGTGGTAAAGAAAGTGTTCAATGCAGGTGACATTCTTCATCAGAGGAAATAAGCAGTGACCAAGCTACTTTCAAACTTTGTGCATTTCAAGGTCTTTCATTAAACCTCCAGAAGTGTCTTCTGGGCCTCAGCTGAACTGTAACTGACATATTAGCTGTGAGAAGAACTAATTCAGTGCTGGCAGTATTTATGAATGTTGTGGTAGTAAAGAATTTTTACCTAAGTGAGGGACCAGACCGATGAAGCTACGTGAGCACCTGAGTACTTGTGCTGAAATGTCACTTTTCCTTGGTCAGATTGCCAAGTTGCGGCAGCAGCTGCAGAGGAGCAAACACAGCAGTCGCCACCACCGCGACAAGGAGAGGCAGTCCCCGTTCCACGGCAACCACGCAGCCATTAACCACAGCCAGGTGAGGCCCGGGGCTCTGTGGCATGTTGGGCAGCTAATTCTGTTTTGAACTCCTTTCGAGGTTGTGATATGCCTTAAAGAGAACTTAGAAATACCACAGACTGATAAATATATTGTAGCTATAGGTGAATTCTATGAAATGGATCTTTCTTTTGACTTCCCTGAGTGAATGGAGTTCTGTATCTTTGTATTGAGCTGGCTTTGAACTCCCACTTTCAAATAATTTCAGGTAGTTAAATCCTTCCTTAAAGCAAGATTTTTAAAATGCATTCTATAGGCTCCACAAAAGGATGACAGACAAGTTTAATCTAAAACCATAGATCATCTTTTTATTATGCATTGCTGTAACAATTATGACTTTGCATGTAGAATATGGTGTGGTGCAAACTGCTGGTAAAACTATATACTGTTATAATATGTGCTTTTTTTTGAGAACATTTGGTGCCTTGACAAACACTTGTCTAATACTGTGATGAGATTTAGAGAGGTTACCTGGCAAAAGGCCATTCAATAGGATTATTTATGTAAGTGTTTATACACTTCATGACTTCATTCAGCCTTTGTAAAGTTTTATTTCTTTTTTCTGTCATTTAGAGACTTGGAAGTAGTAATCACTTCAAAAATTGTGATGGTTGGGCCACCACATGTTCTGTGTGCAATTTCAGTTTTATCTCAAGACTTTTAATAAGGTCAGTTTGACAGAGATGTAATATTTTTAGCTCAGTTGATAACTGACATAAAAAAACCCAGGCTTTTAGATCCTTTTACAGATCCTTTTTCAAGTGTGTTTTGCTTATGTAACTTTAAGAAAACCAATAGGAAAGTTTGGTCATTATTTCAGAAGAAAACGTTTTTCTTCTTCTTACTGATACCTCATGAATGTGTATTTGATGCACACAATTTTGTAACAGTTACAAAAAGAATGAATTCCTCACAGTGGCCTTGCAAGGCCCTGTAGTTGAAAGAAACTCTGAAACTGTCAGTCTTGTGAACTGAGAAACTACTTCACTTGTGAAGCTTCTCTGAAAATCTAATCATACTCCCAATTACTCATGAAATGCCATTAGCATTGTTCTAATAAATACCATCATTTGACACCAGTTAATAAAAACTGTTTCATTTCTGTCATTCCATCCTTCTGGAAATACTTTAGGCCATAGAGAGAAGCTGTTACGGCATCAGCATTTATGCTGCTCCACAGGTACTGAGCCACTCTGACAGAGAATGAAATCAAAAATAGAAGGGAGAGCCGTGCATCCTGTCCTTAGCAGCCAGGTTCTTCCCCTGCGTAAAAGTCAGGGGTGTGAGTGAACCTGTTATTCTTCAAGACTGGAAATAAGAAAACAGAAGAGTGTTTTGAATTTCTTCTGCCCTGTTCTTAACTCCTACTTTGGATGAAAAATCATTAGCTTGTTTTGTCTTAGTTCCTAATTTGTTATCCCTGCTGTGGGTCACTTAATTAGGAGTCATGCATTTGCAGGATTTAAGTGCCTCTTGATTTCAGTTTGTTGGTAGTTTGAATTCTGTGCTATTAGAAGTATTTAGCATTTGTTTTAGAATTACATTTTTGATGTAACAATTTAGGCATTACTTCTTCAAACTCCTTAAATCTTGAGAGAGAAACTATTTCCTCCTCTTCTGTATGGTAGAAGAACAGATTGAATTTGGAACAGGCCGTGTAGCACAGATCCCTGTGTCCTGCTCTGCTTTCCTGCAGTGTGGGTGCTGTGTTGTGTGCTGCTGATCTTTAGTGTAGCTGTAGCTCAGGTCAGAACAGTCCAAAGTGATGGACAAACACAAAGGACCCAATCCCTTTCTAGGGGTTTTTGAGAAAGTTTATGAAAATCAACTTAAAAATATGTCACAAACTGTTGGTTTCAGAAAAAAAAAGGCAGGTCAACATATTTGATGCAGGTGTTTTATCCAAATTTGTAGAACTTGAAGACATTTGAGGCCTTTCAACCAAAAGGTGTACTGAGGGACTTTCAGTGTAGGCCCTTTAGTACCTGCAGGATCTCATGCAGCCTGATGGGGTTTCTCGGCATTCTACAAACCTGTGGGTTTCTGAATGCTGAATGCTATTGTCACTTGAGCATAGATATTCGTAGTGGGTTTTAATTTTGAAAATGAACAAGTGATGCTGTTACTCTGTAAAATACCCCACACCCAATTGTGTACATAACTTTATTTTTTTACATCATGATTATTTTATTATTTTGCTTCTTGTGTGGGTGCCTTTGCATTCTGCCAAATTTTAAAGTGTGTGGATAAAATATTGCACAATGGATAATTCGTTTTTAGGCTTGTGAAACAAACTATAAAATATAAACTGAGGCAAAGCAGCTTTGCCAGGATTGTGTTACAAAACAAAACATTGTTTTAATTTGTAAATTTCGTGCCTGCTGCGTTGAGTTACTTGCGAAGGGGCAAGTTACAGGAGGATTCCAAAAGATAAGTGAAGGGTTTAGATTAATGGCATTTAGTGGCTGTTTTCTAAGTCAGAGTGAGAATCTGCAACTGTAGGCATCGAGGGCAAAGTTCTCAGATTTTCCCATTCCTCTTTTGGGAACCACTAAACTAGAGTTTCTTCAGGATTTGTGGGAAGGACTATGTGGAAAATAGCTTTTGATGATGAGAATATTTAGAATTTTTTTTTACATTCCTATCTTGAAGGAAACTTGTGTTTGTTGACTCTAGAGAGTCACAAAGATTTCTGAGCTCAAAGAGTTGGATTCCTGACAAGGTGAAAAAAAGTGTTAGGAAATTGCTTCAGTGGTTCCTTCACAGAGACTGAGTAAATGCTGTTTAACATTTGGAAAATGGCATATTCTTCTAGTTAAAATTAAAAGAAGAAATTTCAGTGAATTTATTTCCTGTTTTCTTCCTTACTAATAAAAACTTAAACTTTGCCAGAATTCATGAATCTTACAAAAATTTTTAGTGGGTGTTGCCAACTAAGCCTGTGGTTGTTGCTTGTGCATCTTTCTAATGCAATTGTTGTGTGAGGAAAAAAATCCACATAATCTCTATAGAATAAGCTTGAGAGCTCTTCCTGTCCATCTACTCAGAATCAGGAAATAGTTGGTGAGGACCTTGATCAAGGCTGATCTGCTGACGACATTCTTTTGCAGAGCAATTAATGTTTTTTGTTTGTGTGGTTTTTACATTATGTCCTCAATGTTCCATTCTGCCTCTCCTGACAGGAAAAGGGGTTTGCAGGAAGGTCAGAGCCTCCTCAGGTGATCTCAAGATGCTTCTGAGAACAGTTTGAATTAATTGCATGGTACTAAGTCTGTAAACAGGAGTCAAAGCAAAGGGATCTTTCTTTATTCTCGGTGTTGGTCTAATGGAGAAACTCGAATTGAGGCCAGAGCTGAAGCTACATGGAAGAATAAATGGATTAGTTTTTCTAAAATAATCTTTTTTTCTCAGTGCTCTTGACTGATACTACATTGCTACTTGACACTGAATCATCAAGCCCCCCCATCTCCTTTCACTTCCCTGGGAAACACGAGTCCTGCATGTCTTACCAACTGGCTGATGCTGCAGCCACTGATACAGACACCAACGTGTGCAGCTGGCAGTGTTTGGGGGCTGCTTTCTTTGGTGTCACTCTTACCTTACGTAGGTAGAACATTTCATTTTTAGAGTGGAGTTACCATGATCCATTCAACTTTGAGAAGGTCTGATGTTAACATCTAAAGGCATCAAAAAGCCTTGGATTCTGTTTAAAGGTTTGTTGCTTGTTGTAAAGTTGGAAGAGCTTAGAGCATTTTTGCTGAAATGCCTGTGAACAGTTTGGATTTGCCATCACCCATGTTTCCTGTCTTACGAGTTTGTGCCGTATCTGTAAGTTTCAGGACTGTAACTGTCCCCCACCAGAGCTCCCTGGCAGGGTGTTGTTATGTGAGCTCTGTGATCATCACCCTGTGTTTGCACCTTGCCTCGTTTGTGCGCTCACAAATACGCAGCTGAGTAGCCGAGGGTTGGTGGCCTGGTCTGTGTGTCAGGGCTGTGATAGTTTTGATCCCGGCCTTCCCTACTAACCAGTGGTAACTAGGAAAAGGCCCATTTCCCAGGTATTCCACGCTTGGGTTTTTTTCTCTTCCACATAACGAGGGAGTATAACTAAGCTCTAGCTCCGTGCAGACTGAGCGCAGGATTTCCAGTAACAAGGTTCTTGTTTTGAGGCTGAGTGTTCTTCCCATGTCATGATACCTCCTTCCCATTCCACCCTCTGGCACTCCAGGCTAACAAGTCATCCTCAGTCATGGACAGAATGTTATTTTTCTTGGAAGTGAAACATGCTGTAATGAACTACAATGAACTCCATGGAAGCAGCTTTTGCTTTTCTGCTTTGAGCTCTTCAAATAGTAGCATGAGTCTAAGAAATTTTGTGGTAGGCAATCATATTTAAAAGATTGAGAATTCATATGTTTTGCTAATATTGGATGAAATCTTGAAGCACACTTGCCTTCTACCTTTTGACAATTCAGTTTGTCCTAAGAATGTGTACATTGAGTAACTGGGTGTATAAGCAGTCTTTATTGCCTGAACTTGTGCTGATATACCTTTATTATGACTGAATATTGACCTCTATTACAGGATTGGTGATCCAAGGTCTTACTTGAAATAGAATTAGCAGGGTTATATTCTCAGGGTTTCTGTGCTCTTCTCCAGTGGTTTTGGTTTTCTCTTTTTCATCATCACGCAAGACTTTTGGAAGTCTTTCAAGTTTGGCTAATATGAGAATGTTTATGTTTTTTTGACATAAACAGAGTGACGAGCATTTCCTGAACAGAAGATTTTGTGCTTGCTTGTGCAAGTCTTTTTAAAATTTTTTTTATAGCTAACCTAATGTTTCAGGAAAGCAAACCCCATGTACTTCTTCTTTTGCTCCCTTAAAGATTTGTGATTGTGACAATATGTCTGCATTATGATCTGCACTTAAAATTCTCTTGTTTGCATTAGTTTTTCTGTGGCAGGTTTCCTGCCAGACGCTCTTTGTGGTTTTTGAGATTGTGCATGTGAAATCACAAAGCTTTAGGGTCTGTCTGTGCAGTCTTGTTTCTTAAAGGAAAAATGAAATGAAAAACCATAAACAAACCACTTTGAAGATGAAGCAGTGCTGGTCCTTCTGTCAGTAGAGGAGATACTCTCAATCACAACACCCTAGGCTGTAGAGTCCAGAACTGTTCTCAGGAATTCTCCTGTGACTGAAGTGCCCTGCTGTTCTTTGAGTTGAACTGACTTTGCAGGAAGCATTCCATTATCATTATCGGGAGTACAGCCCTGCTTAAGGAGGCCAGAATTCTCTAATGGTCTGTTACCATGGGTTTTTTTAACAGGAGTGAGAATGCTAATGGAGAGATGGAAAATTCTGAGAAGTTGGGGTGTACCAGAGGGAGTTTTGGGAAACTTCAGTAACGTGTTTTGTGGGAATAAAGTTTTCATACATGCTTTGAATCACTGGGTTTTTAAAATGCTGATCTTCATTCTGGAGCAAGTGTGTGTCAGCGTTCGGGTTTGGGGTTTTATTCTTTATGTGCAGGTCTTCCCAAGTTGATTTGTCAACCTTTTATTTTGACTTAATATAGTTAATATGTTGGTCTTAATTTCTGGCGTAATAGTCTTCTACATGTGTCCTGTTATTGCAGGTGACCACAGACTTCTATTAAAATACAATTTTAATGAAGTTACAAGTGGCAAATCCAACAGTGAATGATGTGCCTTTCTGGTATAGCTCACCTCAGGAGAAATGTGGAAATACTTAAGAGACTTCAAAGTTACTTACATTTAAATGTTTACTGCTAAATTTTCACTTGTAAAGCAATGTCAGGTTGGAGTCAGACCATGTTGAGGGAAATTTTGAGACTAGGTTATATAATTCTTCCTGCTAGAAATTGGATATGAAAAAAAATTCAGGATGTCTGTCTTCATTTAAGGTATCCATTTTAACAGTTGCTATGGTTTCAGGTGCATCTGGTACAGAGGTGCAGATGTTCTGTTTCAGGGATTGCTTTTGAGTGGAAATAAATCTAAATTTATTTACAAAACATTCTAATGGTGTCTGGTTCTTCAGGCTCCCATTCCAAAGAGTGCTCTTGTTCCTGTGATACCTATCACCAAATCAACAGGATCACGATTCCGAAACAGTGTGGAAGGACTGAATCAGGAGATCGAGATAATAATCAAGGAGACGGGAGACAAAGAGGAACAGCTTGTGGTATGTGTCTGCCACCAGGATTGCTCTGTGTAATTATTTTGGGTTTGCTTTGAGATTTTTAAGTCATAAGATTTGGTTTGCACATTTTTTTGAAAGAAATTCTTCTGGAATTAATTTTATTTATACTTATTTATTTATTTATACTTATTTTCTTTAACAAGCTTGGTTGAAAAGTCTCTTGGAAAGCAAAAGGAAGAAATGAGTTAAAGCTTGAATGTGAACCTTTTAATAAGAAATATCAGTAAAACAGAGAAAAAGACAAAAAGTCTGTTTTGAGGGTTTCTGTGGTAACTTCTTTGCACATTCTAAACTGTCCCCATCCCAAATAAAGCATAACTTGCCCATTTTTTATGTTAATTTTATTTTAATGATTTTTAAAGTAAATTTAGTAATAAAGTATTATAAATCCAGACCATGAAGATGATTAAGGGACTGGAACATCTTTCACATGTGAGGCGAGGCTGAGCAAGCTGGAAGGTCAGCCTTGAGAGGAGAAAGCTCAGGGGGATCTTATCAATGTGTATAAATATCTGACATGCAGGAATGAAGAGGAGGGAGGTGTTCTCTTCTCAGTAGTGCCCCGTGATGGAGCAATGGGCAGTGGGCATAAATTAAAGAACATTTTTTTAATGAGTGAGAATGTGCAGAACTGGAGTAGGTTGCCCAGAGAACTTGTGGAATTACTGTCTGTGGAGATAGTAAAAACTTGACTGAACAGAGTACTGGACAGACTGTTCCAGCTGACTCTGCTTGAGCAGAAATGTTGAACTAGATAATCCCAAGAGGTCCCTTCCAACCACAGCTGTTCTATGATGATGTGAAATCTTGGGAACTGTTGTCCTCAGTTTCTGAACCTGACTTCTGTTTTATTTTATTGGAGTTGTGTATAATGAATTTTTCTACCTCAAATGGTTTTGAGAAACGCCGCCCCCCCCCTCCCCCCTTCCCCCGTTGCTGAATTTACGAACTGCTAACCAGAGGAGCGGCCCTCTGATCCCTGTCCTTTCCAACAGCCTCAGGATATTCCGGACGGGCACCGCGCGCCGCCCCCACTGGCTCAGCGGAGCAGCAGCACGAGGAGCATCGACACCCAAACGCCCGGGGGAGCAGAGAAGGGCAGTAACAACAGCAGCCGCTCCCAGTCCGTGTCCCCAACCTCCTTCCTGACCATCTGCAATGAGAGCAGCGAGGAAAGTCCATGTTCTGCAGATGATCTTCTTGGTGATTCCAGAGATAAAGGTACTGTGTTACTTTAAGAGTTTGACAACGCTGAATGTGCGTGGCCACGCAGTAAAAGGGGGATTTGTTCCCTGGAGAAATGGTAGAGTGGGTTTTATTTTGTAAGGGATGTGCTTTTTCCAAGTTGTTCCCAATACTGCATGCACACACATTAGTTAGAGCTGAATAGATGTGACTGAGGAATATGCTTCCCAAACAAGTTTTTGTTTTTTAAAGAATAGATTCGTCAAGTATTTTAAACAAGGTAAAGAAGCAAGAGTGTACAGTGACAGGTGGGACAGCACAGTAGGCTAGTGCTGTTGCTTGTCAGGTAATTTTTTTGTGATCTTGGACAAAGTGGGCAACCTTCCAGCATTTCATTCATGCACAATAAAATTTCAACTGTTTAGGCTTTTTTAATTATTCTTTTTATCTGAAATCTTGTGAGATATACTAGAAAAATTTTATAATTCAATACAACCTCTTTTGTTTTTTAAGGGATATGGCTTTTGCCTGTTTTTGTAGGTAATGGTGATGGCACAGAACCATAGGCTTGGATTAGCAATTACAGATTGAAAATGTCCAGGAGTGATCAGAGATTGCAGAGGAGCCTGAAAATGTTATGAAAGAAATAGAAAGGAGGAAAGGGATTGAGATAAGAAAGTTTATTGGCAAATGAAGTTTTCTTAATTTTGTAACATTGGTAATGAAGTGGCTTTAAATTTGGGGAGCATTTAAAGACAGCTCTTGTGGTTTTTTTATAGTGTGACACATTTAAGTAATCAGAAATTCTGTTCCTGCAGAGAATGGGAATAATTCTCCTTTGCCAAAATACGCTACCTCACCAAAACCCAACAACAGCTACATGTTCAAGCGTGAACCTCCTGAGGGCTGTGAGAAGGTGAAAGTCTTTGAGGAAAACTTGTGAGTTGATCTTTGCTACATAAGAAATAACAGAGTTAATTATTGCTTTAATTTTTGTGTGAGATCAAAGTTATTAATCTAGTTGCTAAAACCATGATAACAACCTGATCTCTGTTTTGTGTGACTGTTTACTGGCGTATGTGTATGTGTTTTACTGCTGGAATTTTGTGTTAAAATCTTGAGAGACTTTTTCTAAAAACGGTAACTTGAGAGGACTGTCTCTTACCTGGCAGATAGTGGGAGAGGAACTCAGATAATCAGCTGGAGAGAGATGTACTAATTAGCTGTAATACCGGTGCACCAACTAATATTTGTCACAGCTTGGCAGGCACATCCAGTAATCCAGACTCTGAAGTCCATATTCTTTTTAGCTAAATCAATGTAGTTGTGAAACATTTAGTGACAGAGCAGTGAATTTTACCCTGAGTATTTGGTGCTTTGGGTTATTCTGAAAAAGCCAACTTTAGTTGTTTGGGAATATTCTGGGAGGTTATGTTTTATTATTATTTTCAGAGGAGTTTTTATACCCTTATGTCACTTGTATGCAAGCATCTTAACCTGTAGTTAAAAATTTCAATTTTGTCACACAAGGAGTACATAGTGGCTATAGTTCTTTTATACCTATATTATTTCAACAACCCCATCTAGTATAAGTGTTAATTTAAAAAATACTTGAGCTTGCCTGATCTCTGCAAAGAATTTTGAGAGGTCTCTACAGCCTCTCCCATAGCAATGTGGGAGGGGTTACGTTACCTGTCTCTATTCTTGAGTGTCTTAAGTTTCATTGCCAACAGATTGGGTAGTATTCACTTGTTTCAGGAACATAACCCACTGTGGTTTGACTTGCACTGGCATTTCTTTCTGAAAGTCCTTGCTGTGTAGCTGTAGGACTGTCCTGCTGTAGAGTGAAACAGATTTCTGTGACTTCTGCAGCAGTTTTTACCTGCCTGTGGCAACTCTCAGACACTGCAGGCTCACAAGAAAGGTCTCGCATCTGTTACTTGTATTCCACGTGTAACTGGAATACATAAGTGTAACTATTTAAAGATCAACCTTTTATTTAACATGATTTCTATTTGAAAATCTTATACAGGATTTTCATTTGGGAAAAAAATTTCTAAGTTGAGGTTGAATTTTCTGGACGCTTGGGAGAATTGACTAACATGGAAATGGACCCTATTTCATCAACAGACTCTACTCTGAAAAGTAATTCTCTCCTACAAGGGCGTACTGAAGATTGGTTTGGCCTAGTATAACAGACACAGAAGTGCATAAGGCTGTCTTACAAGCACATGGAAGGGAGGGGGAGGTTATAGGCTACAGGACAATGCTGCAACAAGAAAAAATTAATATAAATTTCTGAAGGCTATATTCCAGCAGTGAAGAGAGGCTTTAAAGCAGATTCCCCTAGTTCTGTCTTAAAGTAGAATTTGGCCAGTTTAAGCATATTTACATTACAGGGTAAGAAATGAACTCAGGAGGCATTCCTGTGCTATCCACAATTTCCCTTCCAGCTCTGCTTTCCATAAAGCATGTCTTTGATTTGGTTGAGTTCTATGCTGAGATGGCAGAACTGCAAGTCAGGATCTAAATGCATGTTCCATGTTTTCTTCTCAGTTTATAGGTACTTGGTCATGAATGCCTCTTCAGGAATACTGTATTTTACTCTCTACATGTTGTTTTTAAGTAAGATGGGGTTATTTTACAGAAAGTCAGGCCACAGCCATGTGAATATACAGAGCAGTTAAAAGTCTAGAAAAGAGGATCTCGTTACAATCTGAACTACTGTGAGATGTGCAATGTTAGGGACATTGCTATGCCAGCTTTCCTTCACAAGGCTTGCTGTGTAAGTAGTGTCTGTATGGGGAGGCAGAACTGGTTGGGTTGTGAAAGTTTCTGGAGAAGGTGATTGGGAAAACTTTATCATATATTGGATGTGCTAATACATGGACAGGGTTTGTGATCTGCTACATGGAGCTGGTGCCTTCCTTAGGCTTGGAGACAGGCTGCCCTTGTAATTTAGGCTGCTTGTTTACATGTACTATCTGTGCTGTACGGTGTGAATATCATTAAGGCATTATTGAGTAGCTGAAATACTCTTAAGTTGAAACCTCCGTTTGTTTCTGATGATGTGTTCAGCAGTATATCTCTGCCATTGGCAGAATAGTTCCATAAAACTATTGTGTGTATTTTATTTCTAGGCCAAAGCCATTGCATGAAATTCCAGCCTTCTATTGCCCTGACAAGAACAAAGTGAATTTCATTCCGAAAAGTGGCTCTGCTTTCTGTCTTGTCAGCATCCTCAAGCCACTTCTGCCCACACAGGATCTCACACTTAAGGGCACTGCACACAGCCTGACTGTCTCCTCCAGCATGACGCCTGGTTTGTTACAGCCCATTTCCATGGCCACCTTGGCTACAAACACAGATCAAGACAGGATCTCTCGTGGAACAAGTACAGTAATACCACAGAGCTCCCTGCTCCAGCCATCGGGGTGTATCGAGGAAGCTGAAGAATAGGTTTGGATTGTCTTGACATTTTTCTGGACAACTACTGGGGAAAAAGTGGAACCAGTTGACTGGACCTTTCTGATCACACTATTTGCATTGTTTTAACAAGTTATGGCACTGCCATAATCAAACTGTTTGTATAATTGACAGTTTGGTAGCACATTGGGAAGTTCAGGAGGATGCTGCAGCTGATCTGCTGTTGCACTTTCTGCTTATGAAGACTATGGTTCTGCTTCTCTCCTGCTTTTTTAAACACTGGTGAAAACAAAGACTGTCATAATCCTTTGCCATTTAAAGGACCAGTTGTTGTGATGGTGTGTGTCCTTTGACTTTTTTCCCGTTAAAGCAAAAATCCCAAGACCAACCAGCTGATCCCATTTACCATTGTAATCTGCAGAGGGAGGGACAATCAGATGGTTTTGCAAGATGTCTTTTGTATGAAAATGTGTATTTTGTAACAAAGATTTGCCTTTTCTGGTTCGTAGCAGATGGTGTTTCCCGGTGATGATTCCCCCCTCTTTCTTTTTTCTTTTGTAGGGAAGGTTCTTTTATACTTGGCTGGTTTACAGCTGATGGGACCAAAGGATTGCTGGATTACTTTAGCAGTCTCAAATTATGTGACCTTGCTGAACAGCCTCAGCCCTAAACAAAACAAGACAAGTTAATATGTTTGAAATTTTTAAAACAGAAGAGTATGCAAAAAAAACAAGTTAGTATATAGTGTACATTTTTTTGGTATTGCAAATTTGTGCTTCTGGTAAGTCACATTCTTAAAACTTCTTCCTTCACAAAATTCCTACTACTGTTGGTTTATTGGCTGGAAAATTGCATTTTAAAGCACTTGTCCCAGTATTGTTCTGTTTGTTCATAGAGTTTTTGTGCAGAGGTAGGGAAAACATATTGTCCTCTTACTTGGCATTCTTTCTTTCAGAAAATACTTGGCTCTTACAGGCTTGCTTGGCTACTTATGAAGTTAGTCAGCCTGAATCATTAATCACTCTTGGTACAAATTTGCTCTGACATGACTCACCACTGTATTATAGACCCTGGCCACATAGTACTGAAATACCTGTGCATGGTTTCCTCCCTTTTGCCATAGTGGTGTTTGTGTGTCTGTTGAAGGTATGGTTTGTCAGGCATGATATCTGTTAGGCAGAAGTTTACAGCAGCAGATACATTCTCCATTTTTGAGTAGCAACTTAGGTTGGCATGTAAAACAGAGGATTTTTTTTTTGGATACTTGGTCTGTCCTGATAATGCAGCAGTTAACAGTTCCTTCAAAATTGCAATAAAAGGTGAAAATGGGGGAAAGACAGTTGCAAACAGGAACTGTTCAGGAACTTCAGTGGGGTTTCTCATGTGTTCCTGGAGTTCATTACTTGGGTTTGAGTAAACACAATATAGATATGCAAAAAACCTGCATTGACCTAAATACCAGTGTCAGACCAGCTTACAAAGTTGACCTTGTACCATTTTTACAGAGTTAGGTTTGGTAATTTCAAACTGTCACCGTGGGCAGTCTCTGGGTCTGAATATTGGACAGTTACACATGAGCAGCTCTCACTGGCTTCCACAAACACATCTCCCACTAATCAGATACACACTCAGGTCTCCTCATAATGGCAACTATTTAAAGATGACACTGCAAATATAACAGTTTTATTCAGTGCTTAATATGATAAATTTGCTTGGAAATATTTTGCTTGGGAGAAAAAAACACCCCTGCATGTGTGTGCAGATAATAATCACAGTTTCAATGAACATTTGCTGTTCTTTTAAATCCTCTGTAAGTACCTATGATAGCAATGTACTTTACTCAGCAAGTAAATGTAAAACATACTAGAATGTGAAAATCCTGTGTTTATAGTATAATGAACCCATTCTTACAACATGATGCAAAAAATCAGTAAGTGAAAAATGTACCAGGAAGTATTAAAATATTACACCTGTTAAATTAGTAAACAAACAGTTTTGCTTACTCCTTATCTTCTCCTTGAAAAATGATTGTTTTGAAGTAACAGTTCTGATTTGCACTGATATGGTCAGTTATCTGAAGTTCTTGAGGGAACAGTGTTTTAAAGTAAGTGGCTTTGTGCATCACATATGTGTAATTTTGCCAGTTGATGTTTCTTTTGTGGGTGTTTTGGATATTAATTAGTTTCTTCTAAAACACTACAGTGCAATTTGAAGTCTAAAATTTACTCCTTTAGGTAAGTTTTTAAACCTGATCCAGATCATATTCAGGTGCAGGAAGTGCTTCTAAGTCTGTTTTCTATTTCTATAAGAGTAGCATGTAACGAACTTCTCCATCATTGCCAAACTGCCTAGTGCTTTGTTAGGAGATCTTAACTGAATGGTTAAGAACCAAAGGGCTAAAGTTAACAAATAGCCTTTACTACAGCCTTGACACTTAACTAACTTCACCAAAACTGCATTTTGATATTTGTTTTCATCACAGTGTGACTCTCCCAAATAGCAGTGGCTTTTGTACCGTAGGACTTTCCTTTGCACCTGTTGTTGTAGTACTTCAAGTATCTCTTTGGTAGTTTACCTTGTATGTTATTGGACAATGTACTGTACAAATTAGTGAGCTGCTCTGATAAAAACCAAATGACATGTGTGAAGTTTTGCTTTTTGTAAAAAAACTCACAAAAACAAAATAAACTGCATTCGTGACAACATGTTCAGGACAACTCTGCTATGGCTTGGCAACTGGACTTTATTATGAATCCACACTAAAGACTCAGTATGAAGAAAATGTGACAGCTCTTGTTCTGGGACCAGCTTTGACATGTGTGCAGACAAAAGTGAGCCTTAAACTTTTTATATGCTGCCTTGTGCCATAGCATAGCTGTTAGATCAAGTATTTAAATCGATTTCCACATAGCTTTGAGAGTGCATGGAGCTTTTAAAAAATTCTTTTATGTATAAAATGGGATATCCACTTTTTTGGGGAGCTGACCTTGCATGGCTCAAGCACAGTTCTACTGAAAGTTCAAATTGTTTTGGCATACTTAAAATCCAAACTATGCATAGACCTAATCAGTTCCTTGATTGCCTACTTCTCAGCTTAAGAAAAAGTAAAGGTCTATTTTTATGCACAACTTGACACACTTAATATTCTTGTTTTCTTGGTATTTGACACTTCCAGCCGCATTTAAGGCTGGTGGCAGGGTTCAGTAATAGTGGTAGTTGATTTTGAGATATCCTAAATGATGTTAGTCCAGCTGTAAATTTTACTTAAGTCACAAGGAAGGAGTTCATTGTAATGAAGACCATGGTGACAGCTGTGATTATTGTAATCCTTTTGTCAAAAACTCAAGGCATGAGGGAAAAGGACTGTGTTGAAGTTTGACCTGCATCAGCTGTTCTTTACTTGCTTGATGCCATAGTCCTGTAGCATTTGAGTTCTTGGAAAGGTTGCAGATGATGCTTGAATACATATGTCTTGGGAAGAGATTGTTGGTGTCAGGTAGATATCCCAGGTGAAATAAAAAGGCGGTGAAAATTAAATATTGCATACTGTGGAAGAAAATGATTGCTGTGTTTGACTTACATAAAGCAATAGCAGCTCTTAAAAAGTATGTTTAGTCTCAGGGCTATTTTTTGATTTGTTCTAAAATACAATTTCCTGGAATTCAGAGTCTGAGACTGTTGGAAAACACTGAAGCTGAGCCTTTTGGGAAGAAGCAAAACAAAGTCCATTAACCTTTCTTCTGCCTGAGGCCAAACTCCTTGTTGCTTATTGAGTTTAATAGAATCAGTGGTTCAGCAATAATTCCTTGCTGAAGTTTTATCTGTTCTCTCCCTGCTGTCTTGGAAATGCGAACTGATGTCTTCCCAGTAACTGTGTCAGTGATGTCCATATTTCCTTGCTGAATGTTTTCTTGCTGAATTCCTGACAGCTTCTCCCTGAAGCTGGGCCGGGGTGACAGAGGATGCATAGGAAGTCACCAGAAACTTTCAGTTACAGAGATAATTTCTGCAGAGTGGCTTCCTGGGTGTCTTGATTTTCATTTGACTCATTGTGTGCACGCACACATACAGTCTGCACAGCTCTGCTGCTTTTGTCTGTATGGATTGAGGCAGGGTTGGTATTTTTGAGAACCTTTTATTACTTTCCTGTGTACAGACTTGCAGACTTGTTCTCCTCCAGAACTGATGCATGCTTACACGTATCTCCAAAGCAAAGCTCCTGCGTTGTTCTTACTTGTTCTCATGAGATTAATACAGCCTGCAAAAAAGACATCAAAGCACCCAAACACTTGAGGATATCGGGACTGTTGTGTCCTCCTATAATTCCATAGTTTAAGTGTATGTCCTTCATCAGATGTCATAGCTAAAAGATGTTGTTGTGGCTTAGACCTGAACCAGGCTGATATGTATTAAAACAAAAATGCTTGCTCTTAGAAAAGGCAATAGAAGGTATGCCCTTCCCTTAGGTGAAAACCTTTGGGGAGGTGAAAAGCACTGGGGAACAATTGGTTTTATTGTAATCACAGAGTTCTTTTGGAATTATTTTTCTAAATATGGATATACAGGAAAACAAAATGACCACTCATTGCGAGATGTACCTGTGTATTTTCTTGATGTTATTTGTGAGTGTTCAGCAACTCTGAAAATCATTTCTGCTCTTAGCGTTTTGTTGATACAAAGAGTGACCTGGATGCATTGTTTTGAAAGTGTTACTTTGCAAGTCAAGTCAGGTGGGGAGGGAATGTTAACTGTGTTGTGAAATTCAGGTCCTGTACCCCCACTCAACCACAACAGTCTCTTTCTGAATGCTCCAAATGTAAGTGGAGTCCTGTTACTGCTTGCTCGATTTCATTGCATGTCATTGGTAAATACAGAAGGAATAGTCTGTGTTTAATAGTTCTACAGTGGGATTTGTGTTTGACTACAGGGACTTCTGTAGTGTTGGCAGGTCTGTCTGAATAGCAGAAGGGGCCTGATAACATGGCAAGTTAACATTTCTTACACAAGCTTCTTTTGAAACAACTCTTTGGAAAATCTAATAAGCTAAAAAACAAGAGAAAACACACCCCTTCTGAACACATTGTCCATCCTAATTGTCAGTGTACTGATAGTTAAGAATACAGCTTGGCTTCATTCTAAATAATTTCATTTATTGAAATGTGCAATTTTTGAGGGTAGCAGTCAAGGGATGTTTAAAACTGCCATTAGATTTGCCTTTGTATGAAACTGGCTGATATGTTTTCCTCTGTTACACTGTGATAACTTGTGGGGGTGTTCTTGCATATGTTGTATTGATGGGTTACTTGTTGCATGTAAAGCGATTTTTTTAAGCAAGAGGAATTCCAGGGATATTCTGCAAAAAGGGCCTATTCCAAGGTGATAGACACTGTTGTAAAACTGGAGCAGCTCAACTAATTTCAATGGAATTCTTGACTTACACTAGTCTTTTTGCTATGTGTAGTTATGCCAGTACAATTTTGCACAATGTTATTTGATATTGCGTTCTGACTTGTGAACTGTTTCTACTGAAAACAGTGAAAACTTTACAAACTGCAATAGAGGAATGTTTTTGGCCTTTTTTTGTTGGTTTTTTGGTTTTTTGCCTAAAATAAAAAGTTGTCACTTTGAGCTATGGGCTAATCTTGGATTTATTTTCAGTACTAAGGGGGTTTTTGTGTTCTGACAGCATTTACCCTGAGGGTAATAGGCATTTATTTCAAATAAAATATGCACTTTTGACCTTTTGGAGGAAATTCCTCAGGGTGGAAATCTTTGTTTAATCCATACCCTTATTCCTCTGGTGCATCCTCGGAACAGTCTTGAAAACTCCTTTTCCTGTCTTCATCTGCAGTGGGTTTGGTCGGTTTCTGAGCACTCTACAATTCCACTTATGGGGGGAGATGCCCAAGTCCTGAGTTTGGGGAACAGCAGGATTCAGCAGGTGTTCCCCTGGGAGTGAAGGTATGAGAACAGGCGTGAGGAACAAGCCCTGGATTCTTGCTGGTAGGTTCATCCTGCTTTCAGTGGAATGCACTGGGAAGGCACTTAGGCTTAGATTGTTGTAGTCTCAAGTTCTACATGTTTCTCTTCACTCAGGATTTGGAGCCAGAACTCCCTTAAACCAGAAGTGGTGAACTGGATAAATTACAGTTTCTTCAGGTTTCTTGCAAGCCTTTATATTAAATTTAAATCTAATTTGTCTAAAAGGCTTGGAGCAATTCCCCTTCTGGAAAATCATTGTCAACTATATTTTATTCCAGAACGGAGAGGTGATTTCCCTTGGAAAAGATATTCCTCAAGAGGAATCTTGAAGAATTGATGGATTACTAGCGTGTACCCCTCAAAGCAGAGCTGTCTTGTGCTTTTCCATTGGTGGAAAAGCATGAGCTGATAATGTGACATCAGATTTGAGTTCCCAGCAGTGTCATTTCCAGCCAGAGTCCATGGGGCAATGTGTGCCTGACTCAGAAATTGCTTGGCTGAAATGTAAAAGCAGACTCTGCAGCTGTTGGAGTCTGGAGCAGAGCACAAGGGGCTTCCCTGTATTTGATGCTTTCTCACAGCTTACTCCTTTTCACCTGTTCAGTTGTCTACGGGTGTTTGCCTGTCTCCCTCCAGGTGAACAGGACCTGATTATGAAATAGGCTGTGACCACATTCTCCATCAAACTGTTTCTTCACCACTGAATACAAAGCTAGTTTCCATGGGTTTGTGCATGTAAGGATGGTTTTACTGTAAATATATCTGGTGATTAAAATATCTTCACGCTTTATGTTACATACAGGTAAACTGCCAGACACAGTAAGAAGCTGATGAAGATAATCTTATGAAGACAAAGAGAACTGAAAGAGTAACTGGGGTAAGCTAAGACAGTCTTCTGATTCTTGATTCACTGTTTTCATTAACTGGTGAATAAAAATGCTCTTAGACAGCTTCTTGTTTTGTTTCTTCAAATTGTGAGAGATAACCAGACAGGAGACTGGCTAGAAGGATTTTTCAGCTGTCTCTGTTTTTTCTTATAGTTGGGTCTGACTGCATAGCAAATTAGTACAGAAGTTGTGGGCCAAAGCTTCTTGTCATATTCTCTTGTTGTCTTCTTGCCTCCTCTTGGCTCTTCACTCAGGGTTTGGAAATGGTATAAGATGCTTGTCCCACCCACACTTTGAAACTTTTCAAATGCTACTGTCTTATACTATGTTTTCTGTATAAAGCACTAACAGAGGCACTTTCCAGCTGCCAGACATGTATTGATTAAGTGCTGTGCAGTGCAGACTTAACTTGGAATTATGCCAGAGGAGCAAATTCAGGTGATGTTCTCCCACCCTTGAAAAGGCTGGCTTCATCACCACTGCATGCGCCCTTTTTTTCAAGCCTTACTCCTGCCAAACAAGCCTGATTTTCCTCCTCCTGCGCTGTCTGTTTGCAGAGCCATTTTGCATAACCCAGGCCATGGCCCTGTAACTGGTGCTTGTACTCATGTAGGAACTTGTCTGTGATGAACAGCAATTTCACATTGTGGTGACATTGCTTGTAGTAAAGGAAAAATTCAGTAGTAGATTAAAACCTAATTACTGCAAGCAAAGTAGAACACTGTTCATTAATTCCTGCACTTACAAGCATGGGTGTGTAACTGCTGTGATTAAGCTGTTGATTCAGGAGCTACACAGTTTGTTGTGGATGCCTTTTCCAGCTACAGATGTGTAGCTGCCCACTGAAACCCTGTTCCTCTGCAAACACTAATTTCACTGGGGATGGAAGTGGCTCTGAGGGAGGTTTCTGTGTTTCCTGACAGCAGGTGACAGCAGGAATTCCTCTGGCTGTGTGTGTCAGGCAGGCAGGGGATGAGAATCTGCTCTGTTGGCCCTCCATCTTTCCAAATCTGAAGTTAATCACAAGTTACAGCAGAGCTTGACCTACAGCATCTTGTACTGGCCGAATTAACAAAAAGGCAACATCCTTTGGTGTGGCTCAAACGTTTTGTGTGCCTTTTGCAAGATTTAAATCATGTCTTCAAAATATTCACTGTATCCAGAATTCATAGAAGCACAGCTCAGCTGCAAGAGGCATTCAAGTGCTGTGTGGAGTAGAGGAAGGGCTACAGTAGAATTTGGTTTACATTTGCAGTTTTACAAAATTACCTGTATTTGCTGCAATGGAAACAGTTAACATCATCTGGGAAGCCACAGACTAAGCTGAGCAGTCAGATAATTGAGTTACTTCTCTCTTGAGATGAAGTTTTTGTTTCTATTTTCTCATTAAATAGAGCAGTTCAGTCTAGGGTTGTTTTCGGGGGGTTGGTTTTTTTAAAAACATTCTCACTCTTTTGTGAATTGGAAATATTCAATCCCCATTAAGAGGTTATTTAGCAGCATGTTCCTGCAGCTTCTATGGAACAATTCCTTTTCCTCGCACAGAAAATGATCTTTTTGTAGTGACACTTGGTTCAAGTTGTAAGCCATGTCTTCAGCCCATAAAGTTGACCTTCAGGTTTGTGGGATCTCTTTGCTAAGTTCCAATAAATTTCTTAAAATAAAACTGCCAGGGGCTGTCCTTGCTGTAAGAGTGGGATAAATGGCCGTGTTTTCCTGAGGTGTGTAGCAGTTGCCATCCCAAGTCACCAATATCCATCCACACAGTAGAAAGTGGCAGGCCCCTTACTTCAGAAGTCACTGTACATGTTAATTTTGGTCTTAAGCTGCAATCTCTGGACAGCATCAAATGCTGCTGTTCAAAACCCACAGTTTCACAAATGTGTCTTCAGCTGCATTGCTGTCTGTCCTTTCCTTTCATAGCACCTTCTATGGTGCCATGGATCTCTTCTAAGAGCCATGACCCCGGTGAAATAACTTCCAAACTCCACTGCTGTGCTGTCAGAAATGGCAGGATCAGCAATGCAAAAACAGCTAAAGTCTGCATAAATTAAATAAATGTTTGAACTGTGTCCTGCAGTGTAGTTCTGCATGGCCTGGGGCTCACTGGAACCCAAAGAGGGTTTGTGTTGGTTTTGCTGCAAGAAGTTAATTGCAAGTTGAGGCAGAGATTGACCAATCTCATCAGCAAATGCAGGAAAGGGCTGCATTCTGGCCTAACCTGGGCGGGTGTTGTGTGTGTTTCTTTGGCAATATCAAGATTCCAACTGTGAGATTCCCAAGTGCCCTCCTTTTTGGTGTACTGGATCTGTATTTCTAACTGCAGTAGAAAAGGTGCAGAACCTGCGCTCAGTCTCACCTTTGTTGCCAGAAAAGGTCCTGTGAAATTGCAGCCAGCCAGCAGAGCAGTTCCAAAGCTTTCAGAGTGCCCAGAGAAGCTGTCGATGTCCCATCCCACGAGGTGTTCCAGGCCAGGCTGGATGTGGCTCTGCACAACCTGGTCTATTGAAAGGCGTCAGGGCGGTTGGAACCAGATGATCTTTAAGGGCCCTTCCAACTCAAGCCATTGTATGACTATATGAAAAATGAAGTCATGGCTTCCTCAGGGTTTGGAAATGATACCATCCTCATATCCACTTTTATGTCCCAAATACAGTTTTGCTGTCTCAGAGGTGTCAGTTGTAAGCATGTGATTTCCTTGAAGATGAAACAATTAAAAAGAATTCTTTGTATGCCCTGGAGTATTTTCCTGGAACTAGTATTTGCCTGGTAACCCCAGGGATTTTATTTTTAGAAGACCACGGGATGAAAAATAATTAGCTAGATCTAGTTTCCCACCCCTTTTTTTCCCTCTGTGATGCATCAGAAATCACATCTGCATTGAACCATACCAGCGTGATAGGCTTTCAAACAGCTCCAAAATGTCCCAAACCCAAGGTGTTAGAGATGGATTTTCTCTTAAAACTCATAGTAGGAGCTTTTAATTCTGTTCTCCTTGAAACTTACATGTCCATTGTCATGCCAGATGATGGTGTATGTTTTAGCAGGATTTTAAACACTTTATAATAGTAAAGTGAAATTAGTCTGTTTTGAAGACCACTGCAATAAAATACTGTAAATATTTGCCCATAGGAGAGCTAAATAAACATCAAACAGTTCATCTGCTGAATGTCCTGTGGCATCTGGATTTGAAAAGAGATGCAGATCTGCAAAATGACTGAACCATGTTGATAAAGTTTTGATCACATTCTAAACAGCTAGAAAAAAGTTCATGTTTTTTGTTAAGTCCAGTAAGATGTTTTCAAAGAATGAAATGTTTAAATTGACCTCAGGATATTTCTGTAGGCAAACAGAGTAACTGTGTTTTCTTGTCTCAAAAAACTTGAAGTGCTGGCCTAACTTGAACTGATTGGGACATGCAGTGAAGTGGGAGAGTGAGTTGCTTCACAAGTTGAATGCAACTTAAAGTATGTTACAGATGAGTTAGAATTAGGGACTTAATGAAGTAGAAACTGTTGGTGTTTCTCACAGAAAATATTTCATAATCCAGTATAGAACACAATCTGTTCAAACCTCTTCTCCATCCCTCAGCATGAGTTCCCTTTCGTGAGACCAAGTACAGCCATTGTCAAACACTGTGTGATAAGAGTGTTTATGTTACTTTTTTCCCTTTTCTTCCTGGCACATTTTCTGGCACTAGTGGGGCTTAAGAGTATGCAAAGTACAGAACAAATTCTCTCCCTGTGCCAAGACTGAAGTGCTGCTGTCTAAGGCTGTAGTGCAGTGCATTCACTTGGAAATGCAAAATGTGGTTGACCTCTGGAAGAGAGAAAAATGAATTTGTGGGAGCCTTAAAGGACAGTAGGGCTGGAGGTCACATGTTGGTTTATTTTTCCATTGGGAACTCAGATGTTGTTCTCACTTTTGCTGGTGACTTTGGGAAATAATGAATTGGAAGTCGACTATGAACTAAAGATGCTGTAAAATATGAGCTATTGGATTCAGTACAAGACACAGACTACAGTGTGGTGACTCAGTTATTATGAATTAGCACTTTTCCAGTTGTTTGGATTTTGTCTTTCCCCTGAGCAGCTTAAGGAAATTATGCCCCAGTAGATGTTATTAACTGTGTCAGCTATTATCCTTTTCTGATTTTAGTGCAATGCTGAACACTACATATTTCACATTTTAAAACATGCTCTACAAGACCTTCTGTTATTGTGAGACTTAGAGATGGTGTTTCTATTTGTGCTTTTGTGTGAAGCAGTGATACAGATTTAAGGAGCACTAGTTCTGTATTTGTTGCATGTGAGACAATCACATCTAAATTTTACAATAACTTTTTTTAGAGGATTTATGGGAAATTTTACAAGAAAATTCAGTTTAATCTACTCAATCCAAGCCTATTTCTGACCCTCATTTTCTTTCAGTCTAGAAAAAGCAACTCAAATGAGTATTTTAAAATATGTGTTTGAAGAGTGTGGCTTCAGATTATAAAATTCTTAACCAAACACTTTAAAAAGTATTTTCACTTTGCTGACTGGTCTTTTCAATGCTGAAAGAATCAGGACTTCATGAGGGATCAGATTCCCAGAATTTTATTAGGATATGTTGAGAATTGACTATTTGTTTTCTTTCAATTTTCTAGTGACTAAACCCTAACAGGATTTTATTTCTGTTCCTTCAGTTTTCCAGTTGCCTGTTCTCCTGCCAAACTTAGCAATGTGTAAAGTAGAACAGTGGGATGTAATGTCTTTATGTGTAAACTTACTCAGATAACTGTTTCATAACCTACTTTCAAGAAGAAAAATTAATTTCTATAAGTATGAAGTTTTCATTTGGTTTCTGCTAGATTTCAATTGGCATTTCTTAAATGAGTGCATGTTCTCATTTGAAAGTCCAGAGACTTCAGAGATCTTTTCTTGCTTTGGAGCAACAGATTCTGCAGGTGGTGCAGAACAAGCCTGTTGGCCACTGGACCAAGAGCAGAGTGAAGTGTTTCCTCTCTGTAGCTGTGTTGAAACTTTTGAAGCCATGGTTGGTTTGAGTCATCCCGACACTGGGTGTGGCTGATGCCTTCATTAGCTGGCTTTCCCTCTCTTCTGCAGGAGGTTATTCCTGTGCCTGGGAAGCATTTGGAAATGTTTGTAGCATCTTAGATGGGGCCATGTGGTCTTGCAGGTTGAACACCCCTCCTTCTTTCCTCTTGCAGAACCTTTGGTGGCAAACGTTAACGATGTTACCACATTTCAGTACAGAACTGTTGGGTTTTTCAGACTATCTCAGGTAGAGGAGGGGGGGTGATGGTTTATACAGAATCACAGAATGTCCTGAGTTGGAAGGGACACACAAGGATCATGGAAGTCCAGCTGCTGTCCCAGCACAGGACCCTCCCCAGGAGTTGCACCGTGTGCCTGAGAGCATTGTCCAAATACACCTTGAACTCTGTCAGTCCTGGGGGAGCCTCTTCCAGTGCCCAACCACCCTCTGGGGAACAAACCTTTTCCTGATACCCAACCTAAACCTGCCTGTCTCACTTCATGCTGCTTCGTTGAGTCCTGTCACTGGTCCCCACAGAGAAGAGTTCAGTGCATGCTTCTCCTTTTCCACTGATGAGGAAATTGCAGACTGTGATTAGGTCTCCCCTCAGGCTCCTCTTCTCCAGGCTGAACAAGCCAAATGGCCTGAAAATAACAATCCTTCTGCAGGTACTTCTGGTTGCTGTTTGCCTTAACACTAAGGTAATCTCCTTAGGTTGTTGTCATGGAAAAGCTGCTCTACCTTCCCTCTCTTCTGAAGAATAATGGAAATGTCAAAAAGTAATTTTGAGTACAGGTGTTACAGGCAATTTTTTTTTTCATGATTATTTTTCTTAACTCATTTTCTGGGCTTAAATCTGAGAATCATCAGACTTGCTTATCTTCGCGTCATTTCTTCATTGAATTTCTGTCTTCTGAACTTCTGGAGTAACTCCTGAAATAAAAGTAGGCCTGAGATTTTCAGCTTTTTTTTCAGTACTGCCAGAAGGACTGAAAATTAAAGCCAGGAGGCCAAAATAAATTCCCAAACAAATGTGTATGCATCGGGTGGGTCAGCTCCATCAGTATTTCTAGAGAAACAATGATATAAAAGTTAGATGACAAAGTCTTTGGAGTAGTATTGTTTAAAGGTTTACATCACTCTTGCAAAAATTGGGTGTTGTATTTCAGAAAGTTCCTTTAAAAAGGATAATGAGATATTTGACTTTGAGTCTCCATTGTTTGTAATATCCTCTTTCAGCATGAAAATATTTTCCGTTCCCATCAGTTTTGTCGGTTTTTTTACTTGGCAAACATGAATAATTTTCCTGAACTTTGAGTAGAATGAAAAATTGTTATTTTTGTTGGCTTGCAGACATTGTAGCTTCCCCTCCAGTAAGACTGGCAGATGTATTTTTAGAGTTGTTGTACCAAAACATATCTTATACAGGTATTTAGTGAAAGCAGATTAGAGAAGCCTAAAGGAAAGGTTTAGTATAGGCCTTGCTTGCAAGATTTGAGAGTAAGCTGTATGTGACAGACTATGGTTCTTTGTGAATATGCAGTAAGTTTCCCCCCATGGTTACACAGCTATCTGCTCAGTTCTCTTGGCTGCCTCCATCTCCCTCTAATCCAGCTCCAAAGGGACTGCTGCTGACATTCCAAACTGCTGAGCAGCTTTCCGACAGCTGCTATTGAAATCTGAATAAAAACAAAACTGTTTTCTTTGCCTTCCTCCCAAATGGGGATCCAGACCAGAGCCAATTCCTCTTGTGTGCCAACTGTGCCCCACTGCCCCATTGCTGGTGTGGGGGCACTGATAGGCAACTGTCCCTTGAAAGGCAAAGGCAGAGCTGGAGCTGCCCTTGGAGAGAGGACAGACAGTCAGCCATGGGCCTGCACATCTGTGTGGGAGGAACTGCTTGGCATTTTGGGTGAGGTGGCCCAAGATACCCAGCAATCATTCTTTAACACAGCACTGTGGTCCTGGACCTTAAATTGTAGCATTCAAGCCTATAGAGAAAGTACCTTAGGTGCCTTTCAAGTGTTTAATAACTTAGGTCTTAACTTTCCTGTTCCTTGTAGGTCAGTTAGCCAGGTAAAAGATTAGGCACCTTGTAAAATAAGTGTTTTCTAAAAAAAATTTAAAGAAAGTACATGAGAATGAAGCTGCTTCTCCTTTCCCTGAATGGGTATTTCCATCTGCTTGGTCTGCATTTTAATAGACAGAACAGTCTGGGCACACCTTCTGCGGAGTTCTCACTTGGCTGCAGCTGCTCTGTCCTCTTCTGCTTCAGCTGGGCCTGCTGTGGCCTGAAAGACTCCGGTAGTACAGAGCGCCTGATGCTGCTGCTTCTCTTCTCTGCCTCCTCAGTGGGAGGAGGGAACTCCCAGGAGGGAACTCTCTGCATCAAAACGTTGAAACGCTGACCTGTGTGGACACGAATCTGATCACACGTGGTAATGTTTCTTTCTCTTTACGAGGATGAAATTCACTCTTGAAAGCAAGTCCCTTGCTGTGGGTGAGATGGGTGCAGGCACAGGGGACCTGAAAAGGCTCAGGTGGCTGGTGATGTGTGTGAGAGGATGAACTGATGCTGCTCAGTGTGCTCCTGGTGTGGCTTTGTCTGCTAAGGAGAGTGTGCTGATTGCTGAGCTTTTATTGCAAGTTTCCTGAAAGAAAACTGCTGTGCATTTGTGTCGCACCTGCTCCAGTTTCTGTTGTGACAGAATTTTATTTGATGAGGTTAATCTGAACAGGGTCAGAGCAAATACACTGGAGTGTGATTGTGATGCAGGTTAGGTTGAAATCTTGATCTGCCTCCTGTGTGGGGAAGAAGAACCTGTATCTCCCTCCTGCTGGTTGTGTGTTTGGCCAACCCCAACTGCTTCAGTGGAAATAACTCTATGCTGATATCAAGGAAAGATAACTACTGTGAACGTGTGTAACTTTTTTTTTTAAATTCAATAGATAAAAGTAATGAACATGTCATCATTTACAAATGTGACATAATCCTAGCAGGAACATTGAAATTTAAATCTGTTGTAATGTGAAATAAGATGTGATAGTATAACTAAGGTGAACAAGAAATTAAATGAAAGACTGCAAGTTGAAAGAGAAGATTAGAAATTAGTATTTTTTTAATTTTGTTTTTTTTTTCCCAAAAAATTTCTGGGAAGCAGCTATTTCCTTTCCAATAGAACATATATAGAATGTTTATGATTCTTCTGGATTGCAGTTTATTTCTTGTGCTTGTTGCTTACTCATATTTCTGGAATTGTCATCTTTCTTCTCTCCACATTCTTCAGTGTGGTTGCTTTAGGCAGACTTCTGAAGTGTCCAGGAAAAAAAATCTTTCTCAAGAAAGAAAGAACACATTGATCTGTTGTTCCATATCTGCCATTTGATTCTTCCAGTGCAAGATGTGTAATGGTAATGTTCTCTGAAGTATCTGCTTGTAAAAATAGTTTCAATAGTGTGTTTAGAAACTGTTATGGAAATTCTGGTTATACTTTGTAACATTGGGACTGTTTATATTTCCTCAGGAAGATGATGATATGCCAAAATTTTGGTCACACTTAACGAGAAGATTCCATTTCTAAGTTCCAGTGCTCTACAGCCATGTACTAATTCCATCAGATTTCTTTTCTTAATTCTATAAAAATACTTTTATAGATGGAATTTTAATATCCAATATGGTCAAAAAGGTTTAAAAGAGGAAAAAATGAGGGAGAAGGAGAATAAATGTTTTGCACTTCAGTATAGACTGGCAAATGGCCATGGGGAATGGCCTTGAATGTGCTGAATGCATTTCAGCTGTTTAAATGGCTGTTTGACTTCTCTCAAACTTTGTAAGAAAGCAATTATCTTACTATGAGAGAAATTTCTGAAACTTTGTATCTGTAAGAAAGCAATTGTCTTCCTGAAAGAAATTTGCCTTCTTGCAACAGAATGACACAGATGAAAGTTCACAGGCTACCCAAGGACGTTGGACATGAGCAGAATCACAGAAAGGTTATTAAGGGAGGCAAAGAATTCAATGAACAAATTTAAGTCTGGCTGCTTTTTGCATTGTTGTTTAACTGTCTGGTTCTGCAGTATGTGGATCTCAAACAATTGGCTTCCTATGCAATTAACTTGAATAAAAAAAGTATATGAGGTGTCTCAATCTTGGAAAACATAAGTAATTTCTTCATAAAGCTTCACATATTCTAAACCTGGAAAACTCACTACGGAGCATGCACTTCTCATGTCCAGATACCTGTGCGTGTGATTTTTGGATAGAGGGATAATTGGAATATTTGAGAGCAAATGAGCACAGAATCTCTTACTTGCTTGGAGGAAGACAAGGAATTAGGGCTCAGCCTTTCTTTATGTTGCTTCCCAGATGTCTTTGCAGAATTCTTCAGATTTTATTTTTTAAGTTGAAAAGAAATTTTTTAAAACTTAAGTTACATTTGCTCTCTCTCATTGAAAAAGGCGAGTAAACTGTGCAGGGAGTGGTCATTCCAGCAGGCAGACAGAGGCATCAGGTGCTTCCCTGCCATGGCAGGCTGCACACACAGCTGTGGGAACTGGGGAAGGCGGGGGAGCAGGAGGGGGCTGGACACTGGCAGATACCTGACAGCAGGGACAGGGAGTGTGACAGCAGGGACAGGGACTGCCTTTCAGGCAGGTTCACCTCCTTACAGGTGCCCCTTCAGCTTCTCAAACTCAGACTTGGCCACCCTTACTTTCATCTGTACCTAAACCTATGAAAACTGGAAGATGCAAAGGAGATCAGTCTTTGACTCTTAGTGTGCAATATACTACCTGCAGCAGTTTCTAATTGGGGGATCTATGAATTTTAGACAACTTAGAATTTGTCCCAGTCCTACAAATTTCCGTTGTTCTGAGGTTTTTTTGTGCTTATATGATAAAGAAATCATGTCTGTTCCAGAGAAACTGACCATCTATTGGGCAAGTGTAGAAATACTGAACAGTAAGTATAACCTCTTCTGTTCCTCAAAGTGAAACCAACTGAAATGCACGTTGTCTTGTACAGTAACCTAGCAGAAGATGTGCAATTTTGACTTCGATTCATTTTATTTTGCAAAATTTTAGCTGTGCACTTTGCACTGTCACCTGGAGGACGGTGTCCCAGGCAGAAAACAGAGCTTTCCTTCACCCTTTGTTTGCTCAGAGAAAGCACTTAAAAGAGCAACTGCTGCAGAGACAGAAGATGGAGGAGAGACTTGTGGAAGGCAAGTGTCTACATGAGTAGAAAAGTTGTTGCAAGGTTCCTCTTATGGTGACTTGTGCGTGGTGCTGAGCATATTCTTCTGATTTAATAACAAATACAGGGAACAATAGGGGTTCATTCTCCAGGTGTGGAAGGAATTCTTTTGGCTTTGTTTTGTTTTCTGAGCTCACTCATGACATACAATGGATACCTTAGTACATTCTTGAGCTACTGATGACATGTCTTTGCATCCACTTGAATTCTGGTGAACTTGTTGGCAGCCAGAACTTCCCCTTAATCAGACAGTACTTGTATGGGTGAGTGAATGTTCACTTTTTGGAATTCCCCATTTTGTTTGCAGTTGTCAGGATACATCTTGTGGGATTTGTCTTCCATACACAGCATTGCTTCTCTATTCTGTGCAGACTTGCTCCAGAGGGCATCAAATATTGTAGTTTTATGGCAGAATGTTGGTAGTTCCTGCCAAAGGTGAAACAAAGGCCAGTGTGAAGGTAAAAGAAGTAAAAATATGTAAGAGCCCAAGTGAGCAGAAGTGGGGAGAAGTGGGCTGATTGTAACTACAGCATAGTTAGAATTAAGACTTCAGCCTTCATGTTTTTCAGCATTCACACAGAGGCTGCCCCTCATTGCCTTCTTGGACAATAACAGACTCTGAGCTAAAGGATGGTGCATAAAGTGGTTTTTCTGCCATTCTATTCTCCACAGTGCAGTACCAGAGATGCATGTTTCATAAATACAGCCCTGATTTACAGCAGTAACAGCAACCTGTTGGCATGCCCATGGGCAACAGTGCATTGGAGCACTGCAAATGCCCAACTTAGGGGATGCCCACTTTCTTGAACTGGAATTCCCAGCATTCTGAATATAAATAGAATTAAAATGTCATACAGTAATGATGACTGCTCTGCTCTTGCCAGCTCACTGTAGACAAGTGGGTGAAGGATCTGGTTTTGATAGCAAGGTGTGTGTCCATCTGCCCAGCAGCTGCACTGGGCTCACCTTCAATCTGTTGCCTGAGAATGTCCAATAACAGCCCGAGTGCTGTTGCCTGTTGTTGCCTGAGCACTTGAGCAGTGAGATTCCTCCTCAGAGCTGCACAGGGCTTTGCCAAGTCTTAGTCTATCAGGCTGAAGTTTTGGATTTGATGTATCTCTGGATGGGCTTTGTCTCAGGTGGTTGTGTGGTTCAGTCAGAACAGGAGGAGGACGTGGGAGAGACACGGAGCAGGCACACAGCTCCAACTGTCCTGGATGATGGGAAGAGAGATGTAGAGCTCACATTATCACCAGATCTTCTTTAGAAAGAAATCATTGTTTTGTGGGCAGAATCAGTTAAAACAGTACATTATATAACATATAAATAAGCAATATGAACACAAAAATAAAAAATGTAGTACATAACAGCATTCTTTTATCTCACAGGAATCGTTTCCCAGTAAGAGAACGATCAGAGGCAGCAAGTCAAGTTGGACAAAATTCTTTTTTAGAAGTTATCAAGGCATTTCTGCTGAGGTGTTTCAGTACAGCATTTCACTGGGCAGCAGTGCAGGGTAGGCAGTGCAGGCAGAGTCACAGTCAGACTAACCTGGAGTTCAGCTCACATGAGCACATGACATTTGTTTGAAATGAGTCAAACCCAACCACTGGCAAGTGCCGAGTGCTGCTCTCAGTTTATGAAATGCAATCAAGACAAAACTCACAGAAGAGTGGTGGTGGTACAAGTTATTTGTGCCTTTCGTCAGGAGTAATTAGGACCACATGGAGGCAGGATTAGCCCCTGGAGACGGGTGGGGCTCAAGCTACAGGAGTGCAGACATCTGACTGTGCTTGGAGACTGTGGGGAATGTTCTTCCCAGAGCCTGCTCTTAGTGCAGGAGCCACCTCAGCAAACAGGGCTGTGCTTTCTCCTCACTTACCCCTGTTCTTCAGGTGCGCAGTGGTTCTTCTGAAGGTGGGGAAAACATAATAGAGACATTTGTGGAGTAAATGTGAATGCCAAAGGGTGTGCCAAGGGCAAATAGTCCCTGCTGTAATGGCCCTGGTGTCACAGTGTGGTTAGTGAGGTGTGTGGGTAGAGAAATACAGTGGCAATGCATTGGGCACGCAGAGTGTCTGCCATACCCCGTGGTGTGCCTCAAGGTCGTACTGGCTGGTCTGCCAGCCTCAAGGTCAAAACCTGATATATTGGAAGGGAGGAAGACTTTTTCCTTCTTGATCTTGATACTCCTGTGAGGAATAAGAAACTAGATACTTTCCTTATAAAACAAGGAGTGGGTGGCAAAATGAGAGTAAATGGCAAGATACTGCTGCAGAGGGAAATGAACAAAGCTCATGTTTCTCTGTAACTTCTTGCAGTAGCAGCCCTACAAACTCTTGTATCATAAACTAGAAAAAAGAGAGAAAAGTGGTAGAAAATGGCAAAAGCAGCAGTTGAGCCCACTAAGCAAAACTATTGCCTTCAAATGTGTCTGATAAGATATGAAAGATACAACTCAGACAACCCAAGTGAAAATATTTTTCAGTTGCTGGACTACTCTACAGCAGGCTGAGAAAAGCTTAAAAGCAGAGATTTTCATTAAAACAGAATTCTCTGGTATGTAGTCTAGTATTATTATTCTCAAGACTGATCTGTTCAGATAAAATTTTCCACCTCACAATGCTCTGTTCACATCCAGCAAGCAATACTATAGATATTGCAGAGATTCAGAACAGTGCAGGGTGGGATGGTGCACAGGCTGGAAACTGCTCTCCTGCAAAAGTGATGTCTTCTTTTTAACTTGACAGTCTGGACTTGCACATTTAAATTGCAGAGGACTAGAGACTGGTAAAACTGAAACAGGGAAACTGCAGTCCCTTCATCTTCTCATCTTTGGTGAGTTCATGCTGGATTCTGTGGCGCCAGTATCATACTAAACATCTGTTGTTTTGATTCCTCTGTTTAAATAGATTGGATTAGAAGGGGAGAAAAACCATCATCTCCTCCCCCTCACTGTTCTGTCCAAAGCTTAGTTACTATGAAGACAAATCTTATTTATTTCCTTTTAGAAAAGACTTTGCTGATATGGACTATTTGATTTTTGGAAGCTGGTTCTGACTCAATTTTCAGCTACATCAAGATATAAGGACTAATTTTTGTGAATTATGGTCAGATAGGCTGTGTGTGAGCCCCTCTGTGAATCTGTGTTAAGTGATTCTGATAGGGCTCTAGAATTACAACAGTGCAACTGAAACCAGGACCTGTTTGAATTTGGGTTGTGTAGATGTAGAAAATATTTTTTAGGAGTGTTATCTCAGGAGATAAGTCCTGTTTTCTGAGAAGCAACAGAGACTACCCATTGAGGGTCTCTGTATACTTTTAAACCTAAAGGCAAAACATAATTGTTAAGTCTATGATTCTTTTAAATATATCAAGAGGACTATTTGTATGTGGGTGGAAGATGGAAACTATCTTTTGTGTAACACCAAGAATTGTTCTTGATCCCTAGTCCAAGTATTAGAAAGCTACTGCCATCAAATTCCAACACCTCATCCTATGCTCAGAGTCCATCAAAATAACAAACTACCAATCCAAGATCTGCTGAAAGATAAGATCTCTCATCTGAAATTAAGAATGCGAGAGTCAAGGATCCTTGTGATCTTAAAAACACACAAATTTAGGTCCTGATGGAACTGCGGGAAATTCTGTCAAATTTTGACAGGTTTTTGTTTATGGGGGTTTTTGTTTTGGTTTGGTTTTTAAGATGAAAAAGTCCTTTCAAATTTGCATGACTCTTCCCAGATTCAGACTAAAGTTGATGCAAAACCTGAGAGGGAAAGAATGGGAGAGAAATGGAAGTTTGTGCTCTTTAAATTAGAAAAGAAATTACTGTCTTTAACAGGGGACATTAGCAAACAGATACTTGTTGTGAACACCAACCATTATAGCATGAACGACACTTCCCTCTGATACCCACCCACTCCACACCTTTCAGTCCCGGTTTTGAGCAGATGGCTCTGTGTGTCCACATCCACTGTGTGATGAGCACTGTGCCTTCAGGCTTGGAACCACACCTAGAGGGATTTGTCACCCAGTAGCCTTCAATGCTGCAAGTACTTCAAAAAAGGAAAGGGTGGTGTTGTCATCCTCCTGATCCCCAAATAAGTGCCACATAACAAAGACTCCTCAAAGAATCCTGGCTGGCAGGGGCTGGGAAACACTTGGGTTACTGCAGTAAACTCACCAAATGGTGCGTTTGGGCAGGAGTGTGTGCACAGGTGTGGCGACACCACTCAGAGTGGAGAATAATTTAAGGAAGTCCTCCCCTCTGGTGCTGAACAGCTTCAGAAAACAATAGTGTAATACTAACACTAGATTTTGGGCTTCTCAAATGATGCAAGTCACTGAGACTGCCCTGCTGAAAGTAACTAGTGCTTGTCAGTGGCAGGGAAAATTATGCTGTTTCCATATATTCATGTTCTGCATATGAGTTCATATTGACCCTGCTTATAATCCTTAGGTTTATCTTTAACTTGGCACTGAGCTCTGCCTCAGATGTTGCTGCATATGCATCATCATTCCTTGGGGGATTTGTTTCAATTTCCAATATTTATTCTGTATTTTGTCAGAAAGTCATTCTGTGTTTTGCCTTTGCTTGTTTTTTGACCAGCCTTGTGTGCAGAAATCCAGGAGGCAGCTCTGTGTGTGCAAGTGTGTGCAACAAACTTGAGTGTTTTTCAAGAACTGGGATAGAGGGAGAGTTAAAGGAGAGGAATGAATCCAGTGAGCATTTCCTGAAAGCTCCTCCAAGTGATTTCAGCTGTCTTTCACAAGCAGTGTAGAGCAGCTGTGGTCTGACTGAAGATCAGAACTTGCCTATTCTAATTTTATAGACTATATTCAAGAAGAACTGTATCTTTTGGATAAACAATGTAGATTATTGGGATGTTTTGCTATAATTGGCATATCAGGTTTCTCCAGACAGTTTTTTAATGAATTCTGATTTGGCTTCAGAGATGGTTTCAAACATATAAAGAAATTTCTTTGCTTAAATTACACATTATAGGCTGAAAGTTTCAGTAGCAATCACAGAGTTGCAGTGTTTATTTAGTTTTATGGTATTTTGAACTCATACTGAGATCCCCTGTTGGTCACAGGCTACTAGTTTTCCAATGGAATAAATTGCAAATGCATGCAAATTGACATTTTGAAGTTTTGAATATTGTAATTGATACAGAAATTTACATTTTTGTGGTTTGAGTTACATTTTCAGCATTCCATACAGCCCATGTCTTGATCTGGATGGCCTGACAGACTCATGCAGACTGAGCAGCTGTCTTTGCTAGCCCAGACCCAGCCAGCTTCTCACTGGCAGCTCAAAAGCCACTTGTCTCATGCAATTTACAGCACAATTTAGATGGTTTTCCCGGACAATTAATTTCAACTCAAGTTTTGCCTGTAATTTCAGACCTCTGCCAATGCGCTTACATCAAACAAAATTGGTGATTCAAACTCGACTGGGCTTTTTTTGGTGTATAAACTACAACATGAGGTACTACAACTTGTTGTTAGCCAATAACAGTGTGTGCAGCTCACAGTGGGCTCCTGCTTCCCTCACTGGAACTGGATGAGCAGGATGCAGCTGCAGGGCAGTTGAAGCTGGTGCTGGTGTTGGGGCAAACCAGCGGAACAGCCGCTCTGTGTGTATGGATCAAGGGCAGGCTGTAGTTCTGTCAGAGCAGGATTTCAGGCCTGCTCTCCCCAAAGCCGTGTCCCCCAGCCATGGAGCCGTCACATGGGTACAGTGGGGACAACCTGCCACCATCAGGCTTTCTTAAAGCACATTCAGGAAATCTCAGCAACAGCTAATCCTACCACAGGGGACTACCTTTTTTTTTTTCTTCTTCCCAACAAGGAAACAAGAAGATAGATACAATAAAACAAATAATGACAGAGTGGTGATCCATAAGCTGCATTTACCCCTGGCGTAGGGTGTGTGAGGACCAGCCCCATTCTGAGAGAGCAGAAATCTGAAATCAAGTGTGTTGACCCAGTTTACATGAAGTTTAAATCTGATGAAACCTTTTGCCTTTCCCACAGCAGGAGAAAAGAGCACATGCTGAAATTTCAGTGAGATTGTGGAACAGATCTGCTTAAATCTCCTCTACCACTTTAGTGGTTTTGTTTGTTTGTTGTTGTTTGGGGGAGAGTTGGTTGGTTTGTTTTAAAGAAACATGTTTAGAATCACACAATCTTTGAAATAACCCTCCAGTAATTCAGTGATGAGAAATACTGTAAAAATTCTGGAATTCTTCAAGTTATATCCACATTTAAGTAACAAGTTGATAATTAACAAGATTTAAATCCACTTGAGAGTAACAAAAGTATGTATCATTCCTTTGGGGAACCTGTGCATGTGCCCATTTAGTGCTTTCTGTTGCAGAAATATCAGAAAATGCAGGAGAAAACCTCATATCTCAGGATTTCTCATTAAAACATAAGTTTTTCCTTCCAATCTCTGTGAAATATTTTGATTTAAATTGTAGAAGTTACTACAAGCTTATGTGGTTAGATTTATTTCCTGAGGCATGTGTGCTAAAAGCTAGAGGAGTATGTTGAGTTTATACTGGAAATCTCTCAGCCTATACACAAGTAATTGAACCCCAGTGAGTTTATTTTCATTGAGGAAAATCCTCACCCCCAGGTTATGGGCTGTGTGTTGAGAGGAGCAGGCAGAGCAGCGCTGGCTGGAGATCTCACTGTGGGTGAGCTGATGTCCCTTCCCTGGTGGGGATTCCCGTGTCATGGAGAAGGTGCTGATCTTGTGGGTGGTTCCACAGTGCAGGGCACTATCCACACACTTGTTTAGGTCACTGGAACATGTGCAGTTTCCTTCCCCCTCCCCTTGTTTTTAATTCAGTCTCCTACTTGAGAGAAGACTAAGATTAAAAAGTAAACCAAATGCCAACAAGAGAGAGAAAGCACTGCCCTGCCAGGGCTGGCTGTGGGAAAGGGGTGGCAACTGTCCAGAAGCAGAGATGGAAGTCTCGAATCAAGTTAAAAGAACCAGCTGGAAAAAAGCAAACATGTGAACAGAAAATGCAAGTGTGACATTAAACCAGGGACCAAGCAGGTAATGCTTTTAATGGCTGTCTTAAGCCACAGTGGGGTTTAAAAACTGTATTTAGAGGCAGCTCACATGTGCTAGTAAAGTGAACAGTTCATGCCAGGGCTCAGGTTAGAATGAAAATGTGTGTATTGCACAGCCTCTCATAAACAAACCTACCCCCTACCTCCCATCAATTAAAAAAATTAGTCAAGTTACAGTAATTGACCATTGCCTTTATTCCCCTCATTTATGGTATCACTTCTATGTTTAAGGAAAACTAGGAGTTACTACATAAAAGTTCTTTACTGTTCATGTTATGCTAGCAGGGCACTAGGAATAGGCAGAAATGGCTTTTAGGGGAGGAAAAAGCTATTTTGGTGAGTAGAATCATGATCAGCACATTGATTCTGAAATACTAAGTTTGTTTTTGACTCAGTTCTTTTGCAGTTTTAAAATCAACTCATGCTGGACATTGTAATTTCATGTTATTATTTTAAATGAAAGAAGCGCATGGAAGAGAAATGTCTTCTTAAAACAGTTTTTAATTAAGATTACAGATAATCCTTAGAACTTCCAGTGAGCTAAATCTAAAAATTATTTTAGTAGGTTTTGGGATAATTTATGGACAGTGGTAATACAGATGCATTTAAAAAATACATCCTACTTATGCTGGTATCCCTTCATGTTGATATGGTTTATTTAGTTGCCTCTTTGTCTGCCATAGTACTTTTCCAAACAAGAGGGTGTAAAATGCTTCTGTTTCTAACGGTGGTCCATCAAAACCACCTTTCTAGGTACATTTTGTGTATTTAATACAGGTGACAACTGTAGTAGATCTAATAGATTTAATGTTTGAAACAGCTAATGCCAGCTGGGCTTTCTGAGGTCTAAATTAATATTAATCTTTCTAAGCTAAGCTGATATTTTGTAAATCTTTCTGAGAAAGCAAGAAAAGCATATTAAGGTCACCTGTCATGCACTTATGAGTTTTTAGACCTATGCATGTAAGAGGAGCCCATTGATTTGTATCAACTACTTAACTGGCTGGAGATGTTCCACAGCTCCATGTAAAATGCCGTAGTAATTCCAGAAGCCATGACAGGTATAAGTGATCTGAAAGAAAAACTGGAACGAGTATAATAAACATAATACACAAAATAGCTCAAGACTTTCAATGAAACTGTCACTGGGAATCTTGATGAGAAATGAAACTAACTAGTTTCCAAACTTCCCTCACTTTCTGGCTTTCCACTGAAAACATCTCCAAACTTTACTTGGTTAAGACCTCCAAAAGTGAGGTGTACTGTATTAACGATTACCTGGGGAGGATATTACTCTTTTCTGGATTAGTACTAAAAAATGATTAGAGATTTTTTTAAACTTTTATGAACAGTAGGCTGAATACCAGAATGGACTGGCATATCCACAAGTGTGCATGTGAAATTATATAAATCTCTAACAGTGAGGACAAGAGAGTGCTGCCTGTTCCTGCTCAACAGATGCTTTGAATTTTTGCTAAGGTCACAAAACAAAATGGCTATACAGCACTTATTTCCAAGTTCCAGTTTGTGGGGTAAATAAAGGCAATATTTTAAAGGAAGTTTAAAGAATTAAAAAATATAATTAGCTGCTCTATTAATGTATGAATAGCATATATTGCTTTAGAAAGAACAAACACATACTAAGAACATGCACATGGATAATAAGATGAGGACAAGGCCCTAATTATTTGTAAGCAGCATTTGCTGATACTCTGTTAGTTGCAGTATTTCACCCTTGCCATTTCACCAGTTTTACTATTCTGGTATTTCTTAAAACTCCTTACTTGTCTGTATTGTAAAACTGAAGGACACAGCTCTCACTCTTTAAGAAAATTAACCTTACAATTTATGTGTTTGACTTGGTTGTTCTGTACAGGTCTTACATTTACTGAAAGCCAAGACATTAGTAAGGATTTTGGTTTCCACATTGTTAAACTCTGTGCTGGTTTAACATCACATATATGGCATCCAACAAGCTGCAGCAACAGCTTTTCCATTTTAATGCTGAACCAAAAGCAAAACAACCAGCAGAGAAATTGGGCATGTTTGGAAAGTACTTATCCTCTATCAACCTAAAAGCTATTGCAACTTCTTGTATCCCTTCTTTCTAGGAACAAATTACTTATTCCTCTGCCTTCTATGTGATCTTCCACTTGTTTCTATACATCTGTTGCTTTTTAGCTGCCACATTAGTTGTACTGCAACACAACATGTACTGTGGCACAAGGCAGGCACATTCTTATCATCTACAGCCCTAATTTATGAGCTACAAAAAATTGGAAGATTTCATCTGCCAGTACATCTCTCAAGTTCCTTTATATCAAGCCACTTGCACTGCAAACACAGCAAATCTTCATCCTAGAAAAAAGCCTGGATTTATCAATTAAGGACTTGATCTTAAGAACTGCCAACAGCCATGTTGGGAGAAGGGCTGAAATCTGATTTTTACCTGAAATGATGCACAAAACCAAGGAACTATTGATAAAATCTTTATTTTTTTCTTCCAAGGGAAAACAGGTAAATCAAAAAATAATTTAGTCAGTGAGCAGTTTTTCTGTATCGGCAACAGTTTACTTCCTATTACAAATAGTAATTTAAAAGATGTTAATTCAAAGCCATCGAAAAGGGAGGAAATGCCCCTTGCTTTGTTTCACAAGTCCTATTTGGTTTTTGCTATTTTTCTCTGACAGATATGGATATAGGTTACCAATACAAAACAGGAACAGCTCTCTGAGCAACAAACTCCTCCTTTCTTCAGATGTTGATTGTGTAGGGATGTTAACAGAGAGCAACTGCTGCAAAACTCCTTTTTTTAAAAAAAAAGTCTTGTCTGTTGATCTTCATGCCCCAACATCAGAGGTTGTAGCTGGGTATCTGTAGCAATACAGTTTGTTGTCTGCACCTCCACTTAGTAACAACTGAAGAGAGAAGAAAACTGTGATTAATATCAGAACTAAACAAATAAGTACACAAAAGTTGAGGACTCAATTTTTCTTTGAAGACATAAAAAGAAGTAATGAATAATGAACTGCTAATGCATGACTGAAACCCAGAATCAAAGTGCAAAAGCAACTTTTTCTCTTGCCCTTCTCTTAAAATTGGAAGCGAAGTTTTTGTAGGAAAGCTGCTGTTTTTCCTGGCTTTTACTGACAACAGGAGCCACACTGAGAATCTTGGAACATAAGCAAAGTGGGGTTTTTTTGGTAATTTTAAACATGTGTGTGCTACTACAGCAGCAGCAAAGTTTGCTATAGAAAATTATATTGTTTCCCCCTTCTACATGTACTGCCATGCCTCAGCTGCCACTTCATGCTGCCACTTCATGAGGTGCAGTGCTGTTCTGGTGTCTCTCCTTGTTTGGAGTATCAGGATAACACTCAGTTAATGCCTCAGAGCTTCAGCTCCCACCCTGTTCCTTGGCACGGGAGGGAGGGACACACTGCAGTGCTTGTGACAGTAACACCCAGTTACAACCACAGCACAACGCAAACTTCCTGTTCTCTTCTATCTTTAAGCATAAAGGAAAAAACAGTCCATGACTGCTTTTGGCCCTCTTCCTAACCCCTATGCATATAAAATTGAGAAACTTTCTGTGCAGATTCTTACCCCTGCTTCTGTCCAGTCCACACAGAAAACCTTGTCTTCATGAGCAGCCAGGTCATACAGAGGAGCTTTGCAACTAGTAAAAACCAGGTATTTACAGTCACATGTTTGAAGTTGAGTGAGCAATCATAGAAAACAGAATCGGTCCTGGAAGAATACTGTCACAAAGCTATTAAACAGATGTGGTCAAGCAGTTATAAATACTTTGAGAGAGTACTGATATCTACCATCTGTGATGTTTCCTCTGCTTTCTCCAGAGCTGATCACATTAGTATTATCCTCTCCTACATTTCCAAAGAACAACACTTTTCATCTACTTGCAAACTATCTTGATTCTGGTATTTAATCAGTTTTTAGGAACAGTTTATTATATAGTTTCTTTCTTCCACGTCTGGATGCTGCTCAACTGTGTGTGTTTTCCAGAAAAGCCATTTGTCTTCTGAATGCAAACCATTTCACTGCTTGGAAATTTGGAACAAAAGGTCTGAAAAGCGTATCAAGTGAAACTTCACACTGTTAGGCTCTTCCCTTAGAAAGAGAATGTATTTTGATCCTTAAAACAGAATAGTGGTGAGCAGCCCCCCTGCTGTTCCTCATCTCAATAGCAATGTTATGGTTGCTGCCTTTTCCATGTCACCAAATGCTGCTGTTACTGCCAGGTAAGTCCCATGCTGAAACACCAGGCAGCCTCTCAGATGTTCAGCCATAAACTCCCCAGCAGACTGCAAGTATTTTTCTCCCTTTCATTCCATGCTTGACTCCCAGAGCCTAGAGGATTTTCACAGATGCCACAAGAGTTTCTAATGAATGTCTCTGACTGATTTTGCTATTTCATGAGGGGAACTCACCCTGTAATCTTACATGCCTTTGAACAGCAACAAAATGCAAGTTTCTTTTACCTCCTTGTGTCCCAAAGCTTCACAATGTTGTCCAGAGAACCCGAGATCAGTTGGTGCTCATGGGTAGGTGACCACTTCACACAGGTCACCCAGCCTGTGTGGGAAGTCAGTGACAGGAGAACCAAGGAGCCATCTGGACATAAAAAGAGGAAAAAAACCCCAGACATCAGCAGATGCCAACTGGAAACAGTGAGAAAAGCAGTCAGCAACTTATTTGTGTTCAAGTTAAGTGTTTGTCCCACCAGTAATTCTAGTTTACAAAATCTAAGTGAACTTAAAAGAAAGCAAACAAAAATATAAATCAAGTTCTGGGGAATTAAAAAAAAAACCAACAGCAATCAACCAACAAGGTGTGAACCTTACAGAAAAACTGAAACTGTTCAGTCCTGTGACTGCACAGTTGAACATTATTAAGTTTAAAGGAGAAAAAAATGGAAATCCTAAGCTTAGTTAGGTTTCTAAACTACTATATAAGAAATCAAAAGAAGTTTTGCATCAGATTACAGAAAACAGATCTTTGTATTTAATAAAAGCCCTAAAGATTGGTTTCAAGCAGAGGGACCAGAAAACAGTTTGTGAGATGTCTCCCAACTGGGAAGGTGCTGATTTTGAACAACATCTTTGAGGCCATGCATGTCTTTACCTCACCTTTAGTGCGAGGATCCCATAGTCTAATATGTCTGTCAGTGCTCCCTGATGCCAGACGTCGACATAGTGGTGAGAAGGAGACAGAATTAAACACTTTGTTTCCTGTCTGTCAGAAAAGAAAATCGTAATTCTAAGAGGAGCTACTGTTTTGCACACCTTCTTTTTTTCTGAGCTGGACTTCAGCTGAACCTGTAGACAGAGAATAATGATCTCACCAGAGTAGATTTGAGATCTCCAGTCTCAGCATCCCAGATTTTAATGGTGTGGTCCCATGATGCACTGCAAATTTCTTCAGCATCTGACCACAGCACAGAGGAGACAGCTTCTGTGTGACCAGAGAGGGTTGCCAGGGGAGTCTGCAATTTAATGGTGGCAGATTTGATCATCAAAAAAAATCATCAAAAAAAATCTGTTCTTTCAACAAATAAACATGTGTCTGATCAGCCTCACATATCAGCAGAAGTTTCTGTACAGTCCTTTGTAACAATGAGAAATTTTGTGTGGCCACACTTCTAAGGAAAAATCCTGGGCAAACCTGGAGCTCATCTTACCCTTGTTAGTCCCAGCTGTTCAGTTTTCTGCTTCTTCCGTGGTCTGTTGGCTGCCTCTTCCATTTCATCCTCTTCATCTGTAGGTACTGTGACATGAGACAGGCACACATGAGCCAGAGGTTTTTAAATTCCATCCCCATGTCAGTAATTAAGGAAACCCCCATATTTAACAGTGCCTACAAACATGCAAGTGGATAACCGTATCTGGAACTGTGTAATTAACCAAACCAGTAACTTAATCTAGTGATGTACAGCCTTCCAAGCTTACATCTTACCTGCAGACCAGATCTTTAACATCTTATCCCAGGATCCACTGCAGAACTGCATGAACAGAAAGTTTGTTAAAAGTTAATCCAGACAAACCTTGTAAGACACACCTGCTTGAAAAATTAACCACTGGGTTAACACATGAAGAACAGTGCTGGGCTCCCAAAAAAACCACCAAAAAAAACCCCATAAAAATATTTGGCATAAATAAAACTATTCTTTTTCCTTCCTTTGTAGGAACACCAAAAAGTCTTACTTTAACCTATGTGATACTGAGTCAAGCTGGGAGCAATTACTCCACCCTTGGTGTGACTGCTCAAAACTGTTGAATTCCTGCATGAGGGGAAATAACTTCTTTACCACCTGCTTTTTCCAAGTACCATTCTGGAATTTTTTTCCCCACTAAAACCACTGTGAAAAATAAGGTGAAATTTGAAAACAGTTCATTATAACAAAAAAATTCACATGCATTTTAAGTAAAATATACTTTAAAATAAAACATTCAACTTGTTTTCCAAGCAAAATGATTCTATGACCTAGCATTGATGTAACACTCCTAATTCTCAATAACCTCCATTTATAACAAGACTGGGAACTTATCAATGTGTGAGTCCTAAAAACATGCTAAGACAAAAGGATGATTTTTGAGATACAGGCTGCTAACATGCCAAAAACCAAAGGTTTCTTTCCTGGAGTCACTCACTTTGGTTTTTGTACAATCCACAGCTATGGATTCTACACTCCCAGCGTGTCCCCTGCAGCAGTGAAGGGCTTTCACTTTGTTTTTCTCCACATTCCACTCCCACAGCAGGACAGTTTGGTCCATAGAAGCACTGAGTAACAGGCACAATAAACTGTCTAAGGAAGAAAAAAGTTATGCTTACACCCAGCTCAGCCTTCCAAAGTCTTTATAGTCTATACTTATTCTAATCACAGAAGAAATAACAGATGGATAGAAATTAATACTCATTTCAGTTTACACCATGTTACCCTACAAGTACAATTAATATAATTATATATACAGCAGTATTTGCTAATGAAGACTGCAAGGTGAATAGAAAGGTACCTGTTAAAGTAACTATATTCATTACTGTTAAAGGACTTTTACCCACACTACAACTTCATTTCTAACATCACCGACAGACTGAAATAATGATCTCATTTAGATAATTAAACTTTCACAGTGGAAGAACGCTGACGTTTCTGCCCCAATAAATCAAACTATTACTACTCCCCTAATACACATACTGACCTTGTTTCACCCACGCCACATCCTTCACTACTTCTGTGTGCCCAGCTATTGTCACGATGGGTTTTCCTTCCACAGACCAGACTCGCGCAGTCTGATCGTAGCAGCCAGTTAATATCCTGCAGGGCACAGAATGTGAAACATCACTGGCTTTAGGATCAACATTGTTTTTATGAAAAAAGCCTCAACCAGAAACTTAGAAAAATATTAGCATAATAACTGGTTTAAAAAGAAATAGCTTGAAAAAGTAAAAAAATCTTTTTGTTACAGAGCAAAACTTTGCTAAAGCCTACAAGTGGGAGGCCAAAAAGAAAAGCAGTGAGAGTACTGCATGTTCTGGCAGGTAAAACTTAAAATAACTTATATATTTACATAATTTAAAATTTTATTTGTTTATAGTATGTTACTAGAGGTTCTCAAAGCATTTTCAAAACATTACATCACCTGGTTGATTGGAAAATTAATGTGAAAACACAGTAGAAAAAGACAATTATGGCTGTTTGGCTTTTTTTAAACAAAAGCTCTGCATAAAGGTACACTGTTCTATTTGTTGCTAATGAGTGCCACATTGGAAGTCAAGGGTTTAAGCAACAGAGATGAGGAAATCTCACTGTCCTCCAAGAGAAAGGACAGTAAACAGCATTTATTTTGTTTGTTTGTATTAGAACTATCTCATGTTCAGTGACTCTAGCTGTTTTCTCCTTAGATTATAATCACTGTAAGTGAACTGTTCACAAAAGCAAGGAGCTGATTGACTTGCCAGGTTAAAAAAAATAGAAACAGAGCAAGAAGGGGCAAACCTCCCACCCAACAGATTATTAAAGAGTGAATACCACTCAATTTAACACCATGGAGGAACAGGAATAAACAAGACAAAACTTAAAATTGGCTGTGTGGTACCATTCTTCAGTGGCTTGAACAGAACTGATCCAGTCGTCGTGGAGGATGCATTCTTCTGGCTGAGGGGCCATGTATTTCTCCACATACTCTATTTCCACCACTTCTTCCTGAGCTCACAGACAAAACACTTACTTAGTTTTGTTTTTTTTAATCAATCACAAAAAAAATTTAACTGTACTGTGATACATATATACAAATACACAAGTCTATAAAGACCTTGGTATCCAAGTCCTTTGTCAAATTAGTGGAAGTGAAGTCTTTAGAAAGTGTGAATTATATATTGCTTTCCATATTTTTATCAAATTACTATTAATAGCAAGCTGGAAGCAAAAGTAAGTAACCACTCTTCTCAAATTCCTCTTCTTCTGTATTTACCCATACAAAACTGGTGTCTAAAACACTTCACAACATTTTCTAGAATATTAACCTCCCCCATTATCCCCCAGTGTAAGAGACAAAAACATACTAATGATGAACTGAATAAGACAAGAATTTTCCCTCTGGGCTGTTTACGGACAACACACTGGATAATTAAGTTCCTTGCACTGCTCAGTCCCACAGTCTCTAATCATTTTGCAGTTCAGAATGGTTTTAAAAATATATGGAATTTTCCTGGGCAAGTCAGAAAATAAATAAAACTGAGCAAAGAGATCTACCTAGTCAGGATGACAGATTAAAGCAGATTGAGGTAAACTGGCCAAGTCTCTTCTGATGCCCAAGAAGGGGAGAAATTGATTATGACTTACTGTGGAGATATTCTCCATTTCCATGTGTGTGACCAGCGGCATTCGCAAGAACTGGCCATTGATAAGGAAGTCAAATTCCACATATTTGTGATCCTCTAAAATAAATTAGGAAAAATCCATGTTTAGTTGTCATTGTTTATTTGACACCATCAAGAATAGCATCATTTTGTGGTTGGTACAGAAGAATGGAACCAAGAAGAGGTTAAAAAAAGAACAAAATCAATCAATCAAACACACACACCTCCCCCCAAACCAGTAGGTTTCTTCTCCCAGTTACAAGTGGCAGCCCAAGAATCCCATTGGATTATTTCAATTAAGAGGAAGGAAAATTTGCTGTTGGCATTCAAGGAGTTAAACTTTGCCTCTTAATATATTTTCTCTGTAGCTACCTATGGGTAATGAGCCCCCAGTCGTGCTTCCTTACTGTTCTGTATGGAGCTCAGACTGCCAGTTCACATCCCTGTTACACCAGCTAGAGCCCTGTATCTGTGGCAGCAACAGGAAAACCCCAACAATTTTTGGTTCATATTTGTCCCTTTGTAATGGCATAGTTGATAAAGGCCCTGCATTTTGTCAGCAGCACTGTGCGTTAGTTGTCTAATCACGGTTGTTTGCAATTTCGTGGGTTAAAAGCAACTTGCAGAAGTCTCAAGAAGTAAAGTAAGATACCATTGGTCCAGTTTCTTATGAAAAACGGGATTTTTCAACAACATTGTGTACACAATTCTGTGTCTTTCACAGAAAATCTTTGAAGTCAGTCAGGCCCATGTCAGCCTGCACTGACAGAATGGCTGCGCTTTCCTCAAAGGCTTTCATTAACCCAACCCTTCGGTTTCATTAGTTCTTGTGCCAAGTCTTAGGCAGCGCTTCCGCTCCCATGTGGCAGCCTCGCCTGTGGCTCCGGGCGGGCACTATCTCGGCCCTGGAGCATCCCACGGGCCTGCCCTCCCGCCCGGTCCCCGCGGGACTCCCGAAGGCCGCGGGGTGTGGGGGCAGCCAGGCCGGGCAGGGCCTCCCCCCGGACCCACCGTGCGCCGCCGCCAGCAGCTTGTTGATGAGCTGGCTGAGGTCGGTGGTCTCGGAGGCCGCGGGCACGGAGAAGGGCACATCCTCCACGGCGAACCTGCGGACACAGCGCGCTGTTATCGCCTCCGCGTCACCCGCGCCCCGAGCGCGTCCCCAGCCCGCGGGGGGCAGCCCCTCACCTGCGGTTCTCGGTGCGGAACCGCGCCGTGAGCTGCGCCATCGCTGCTACTGCCGCTGCTGTCGCTGTCGCCGGGGCCGACCACGTGTCGTGACGAGCCTCCCCCTCTCCCCGCCCCACGCGGCCGCGGGACCGCGCAGCGCCCGCGCGCTCCCGACACGCCGCGCGCGCCCGCGCCCCGCCCCGTCCCGCCCCGCGCTGAGGGAGGGAGGGCGCGCGTGCGCGGGGCGGCGGCGCGCATGGCGGCGGGAGCTGAGCCCAGGTCCGGTAACGCGCCCCCTTGGCAGCCGGGCCGGGGGGTGGCTGGGGCGGCCTCTGCGCTCCTCTGCTCCCCTCAGGGCTCCTCTGCGCCCCTCAGGGCTCCTCTGCACCCCTCAGGTCCGGGGCGCGCCCCGGGGGCACTGGCAGGGCTGCGGGGCTCCTGTGCCCCCCTGCCGGCCCGCCGCTGTCCCCCGCCGCTGTCCCCCGCCGCTGTCCCCCGCCGCTGTCCCCCGCCGCTGTCCCCCGCCGCTGTCCCCCGCCGCCGCTGTCCTCCCCCGCTGTCCCCCGCTCTGTCTCCGCCGCTGTCCCCCGCTCTGTCTCCGCCGCTGTCCCCCGCTCTGTCTCCGCCGCTGTCCCCCGCTCTGTCCCCGCCGCTGTCCCCGCCGCTGTTCCCGGCGCTGTCCCCGCCGCTGTCCCCGCTCTGTTCCCGGCGCTGTCCCCCGCCGCTCTCCCCGCTCTGTCCCCGGCGGGCGGTGGGCGCAGCTCCCCGGGCGGCGCGGGGGTCTCTGGAGCGGCGGCTCCGCTCGGAGCGGCTCGGGTTGTGTTTCTCTGCGCGTCGAGCGACGCACCCACAGTGACCTGACCACTGCAAGTAGTGAACCCAGCGCGCGGTGGACTTTAAAAGAAGCCGTGAGTGAGTTTGTGGGAGAAGGCTGCGTGTGTGAGGGCCTGCTGTGGTCTTGGGTTACGCGTAAATTCCCCTCCCACCCCCATCTTTTTGATAGTCATTCCTGGCTTTTCGTGAATAGCTGGGCTTTCCCTGGATAGTGACTCAGGTTGTGATGACTCCACTTGTTGGAGTGGACAGGTGTTGATTCTTGTTTTGTGCGACTCTGAAATCTCCATTTCTTAACTATACTTCAAAGGTCCAACATTGTCAGCATAATTGACAGGTGTGTGTCTTCCAGTTATTGGTGTTATCTACACAAAAAGTGTTTGAGAAACCTTTTAAGTGGGAGCCCCCAGGTATTCTGTGTATTAACAGAATCCGCCTGCTCTTCCATGACAGAGATAAGCTAAATCTCAAACCTGGTGCAAGTTACTATAAAGTTAATTGTAACTCCTTTACTTAAGAGTATCACTGTGCCCTGATTTCCTCCCTGGTGTGTTTTACTGAAATTTGTGCCCCTGCGAATTTGTGCCACTGTGAATGGTTGTAGAGTAATGGCCTCAGAGGGAACTTTTTTTAGAGAGCCTGTTTAACTGTTGCAAGCTATGCAATTATCTTAAATCTTTTTATGACATCTCTGAAACATTTAATGGAAGACCCAAAAAAGATTGATATATATATTTCCTGTCGAAAAGTATAAGCAAGATCCTGCATAAAGTGCTGACAATGGTTATTGTGTTTGCCTGTGCTGGTAGTTTCTGTGGCTGCTTGCTCTCTTTGTGGAGTTGAACCAAGGTTAACAATGCCCAAACAGAGGCAGGGTGAAGGAATTAGTCCTGTGGCGTTAAAATGCACTAACCCCTGGGTTGGAAACTTGGAGTGCTGGACTCGGAGAGCAGCCTGTGCAGTGGTCTGGTGGAGCTGAGGCATGGAGAGCTGTCTGTGTGGGGTGTGCTCTGAGGAGACAGCTCTTGCTCCCTTTTTACACTAACATTAAACTCTCCCATTTTTCCTTCAGCCTGCTGGTGTGTGTGATACAGTGGTGTTACAGTGGAAATTTCTGTCACACTCATGTATTAATTAATATATACTTGCATGTTATTTACTCATTAATTACAAAACATCCATATGTGTGTGTGTGTATATATATGATTTTTATATATATATATGATTCAACTGTCCAATTTGGAGAATTGATCAGCAATATTTATATGACTGTAAGATCTATGAACTGTGTTAAAGTAAACAATAAATATGTGGAGGAATAAGGACACCATGCACCACACCAATGTGATCAAGCAAATGGCATTTATTACACACTGCACACAGTTTATACAGGGTTAAAACTATGTTCTGTTGGCTAAATTGAACCTCACACCATCTAACTGCAAATCCTAATTGGTTATAGTCCATATCTCACAAGTCCAGTGTTTTGGTGAACTCATCCTGTTTTCAGGTACACCCCCGGAGTCTTGTGGGAAACCTGAGGAGTTCTCATGAGAAACTTCTGGGGAGTTGCTAAGAACTCCTAGGGGAGTGATTTCTCCTTTACCACTCTGCAGCAGCTGTGGCCTTGATTATCCTTAGCTGCTTTCAGTCTCACAGGGTCTATGTAGATCTGAATTGCTCACCTTTGATTTTTCTGTACCGACACTATGTATGTATTTGTACATACCTGTAGAAGTGTATGTCTGTAGCACAAAAATTAATAATCTTTGTTTATGATTGCTCAGCACTCGGGTTAATGAAGCCTGGATGGTTAAACCATGAAGTTCATTGTCCAGACAGTCTGTGTGTCAGTGGTTTGCCTGGCTTAGAACAGTAGATAAAGTCACAGGGCAAAACTACCATGGGAATTTTTATAAACATAAGTATAAAACTTCAGGTATTTCTGGGCTGCTTATAAAAAGAAGCTGGATAAATATTGCTGTAATTTAGCCTACTGCTGTATTTTTTCCCTGAGCTTTGCTGTTAACCATTCTTAGATACAGGATATTGGGCTCCTCAGCTCATTGGTGTGTCCCAGTACAGCTGTCCTTGTGTTCTGTTGTCGGGTTCCAGCACGCTCAGAGTATGTGCCATCAGTATCTCTGCAACAAACTTGTTCAGTTTATCTCAAAGGACTAAATGTGCTACTTTAGCAAACCTGCCATGTCTTCTTCACATCTTCTAACTGAGAGGAAATGGTTGAGTGATGGTGAAATCTCGTTTTCTGGGGTTTTTTTTTCAATTCCTGCTAACATGCTTCAGGCATTGTAACTGAAACATCTCATAATTGTTCTCCGATCCAAAGCTCCAAAATATTTGGTAAACGTGAGGTAACTTCATTCGGAACTTGGTCTGGAGTGTCATCATTTGAAAATTGAATGGAAAAATAAATCTGCTTTAGATTAAAGTATTAATATATTGGGCATATGAGCAGCTTAACTTCTCAGTGTTGTTTGTATCAGCAGGATGCTTTTTTCAGCTTCAAAAGCCAGGGAGATGTGGATTTACTTTGCATGTGTCCTTTATACTTTTGCAAGGCAGCATAAATTTGTACTTTCAGAGTTACAGGTTCAAGTTACTCTCTGGCCTTTTACATTCTCCTTACTGAAGCTGTAAATGGGTGAAATAACAGCCAAGAAGGATGATCTTGAGGAATGTACTTACTGATGGAGTGTGGTGAAGAAGATACAGCTGGTGGGCGTCATGTGCTAATATAATGCAGCCTGTCTTTAAAATAACTACTGAAGGGAATAATCCTGAACACCTTTCCCCCTCCTTCATCCCAAAGTGCAGGCATTAAGTTTTCTTCTATTCAGTTGGGCATATTATGTGTGTAGACTAATATATGTGTACTGTTGTAACGTACCCCAAGGTAATTGTCATTTTGTCTTGTTGCTTGTGAATAGTTGGGATTGATCACTGCTTTAAGGAGTGCATTCTGTGTGTGAGAGCACTATCCTGTGGGTGTGGCAATTCACTGTCCAGTATTCTCTGTTTGAAGGTTTGTAGTGGGCAGCCGAGCTCCCTGAAACTTTCTTTGTGATAGGAGGTGGATCTCTGAAGTGCCAGGAGCTCTGTCTTTTTGTCTTTCATCACATGATTAATGCCAAATTTTGTTTGAGTTTTGGTGGTTTTCCTGCCCAAAGCATACTGCTGTAGACTAACAGTAGGAATTTTATTTTGTTTGTATGTTGTTTTATAACCCTTTAAAACAAATGCAATTTACTTCAAGTTGTCTGCATGGCAGAGTTGTATCCTGCTAATCCTGTCTTTTGATTATGGAAGTAGGTGACTAATGTACTTGTGTGCAGTGCTGGCATGTGTTTGAATGTCAAGTGTTCTCTAGATGTGTATGGCTGTTAGTTCAGTGCTTGTGGACATATTTAGATGAAAATGATGGAAGGGGGTGTGTGTATTCTGTGTCTGTGTGTGCAAATTGTCTCATATAAAAGGCACAGCTGCACTCTGGAGCAACACACTGCAATTGTTCCGCAGTGAGTAATAAAGTGGCAAGGATTTCTTGGGGACTTTGCTGTTAGCTTGCAGTGGCAAAGAAAACACCTGCAGCAATGTCTTGGCAGAAGGATGAAATAAACTTTTGTGTTTTTCCAGGTCACCTTGTAATGGAAGAAAATGGAGCTGACCATGGCATTGCTGTGGAAGGATGTAATGATTTGTTCAAAGGCAACTGTGATGGCACAGAAGAATCAGAAACAAATGATGGGCTTTTCCAGGTGAGGTGCAAATCCTTTGTCCTTGTAGATGCTTCCTTTACATCCTCTCCGATGAATTTCAAGTATGCTATTTCGTCAATGCAAGGGGCCTTTCTTGCCTTTGTAGTAATATATTATGTCTTTTTTAAAAGTACAGAAGTTCCTTTCCTTGGATTCTTGTGCCATTCAGTTTTGAACTGATGATTATCCAGATATTACGTGTAATGTCAACCTTCAGTAATTATAATAATAGATCTTGTTATAGTGCTGAAGAAATATGTGCTTTATTGTGTTAACAAAATCCTGCAAAAAAAGAAAAATTGATGACATACCTTGGAGTAGGAGAGGTTGGCAACACATGAAAATCAGGTCAGATTGCTTAGAGACCAAATGTGTCAAATAAGAGTCCAGGGACACAGGATGTGTGTGTAGGTATTGGGGAAGGGGAGCCTTTCATTTAGCTTTGTATTATCAAATATTGCCAGATATTCCTATTCAGGGAGATTTCTGTGCATGAATGTTCCTCTGCAGAATGTTCTTCAAACATAAAATATCATTCAGGTAGTGATTTAGTAGTGTGCTTATTGTCTCTGCACAATGTCTGCAACACAATGAGTGTCATTTATTTCTTGCTGCTTTTCTGGTGTGTTTTACAGTAGACGGTTTCAGTATAGGAGATTTATATGTGCAGAATTTTTTACAAGGTTATTTAGCACAAATCTGACTTTTATATAAAATTTAGAAATGTTTTTCTCCATTATTTGATTTGTAGTGTGTAACTATTTGTATCAGAAATGTCAGAGTTGTTTGTGCAGTCACTGCAAGAGATACAACAAATTGCAGCCCTTCCTGCATTGGCCAAGTGACAACCTGACATGTTGTTGGACACAGGGACTGCCTATTTTCCATTATTTTTACATGCTTAATGTTTGTGTTGTCTGAGTTTCAACAAGACAGATAGTCGTGCCTATGCACTTAAATGCAATGAAAATGGGATATTCTGCAAGACTTTGATTCTGTAAATTTGATGAGAATAAGCTCTTTTTTTTTGAGATTTTGAAAATCTGATTCTTGTCCTGATGCTGTACAATTCTTGGACTTGAATTGCAGGTTGTGTTGATTGTGTTTTTTCTGCAGTAAAGAGCTACAAACGTGTAGAGATTTTTGTCTTCATAACTAAATGGATATATCTAAAGGCCAAGTAGAACAGTATCTAGGATTTCTTTTCAAGTCAAATCAAATTGGTGAATGTTCTGCAGTTTCATTTTTGGTTTAAGTTCTCTCAGTTTCTCAGTAGACTTGAGATATTTTAAAGTGATGAGTGGTCTTTGGGAGCAGATTTCGAGTGCCAGGGATTTTCCCTGCCTTTAATAGACAGGGTTGTTGTAGGAAGCAGAAATATGGATACTTTTTCAGCTTGGAAATGGCAAACAACAGTAGAACTGCTCGTGTCAGCCTCTTGGTCAGAAGGACAAGAGCTCCCTCTGAGAATACAATGCAGCACGCTGGTTTTAAATGTTCCTCTCTCTTTCTTTTTTTTTCCTAATAGAAGTTGCTACTCAAAGTGCATTTTACTGTTTTTCCTCTATGAAAGCACCTAACCTGCATGGATTCCAAGGACCCACAGTTTGGCCAGAGTCACTCTCCTGCAGCCCTGCCCATCACAGTCCCCCTCTCGGGCAGGTCTCCAAGCTCGGCTGTCCCGGCACTGCTGCCCCAGCCATGGGCTCACCCTGCACAGGAGTTTCACCTGGCAGACCAAGCCAGGCAACCTCTCTGTGAGCTGCAGCCCCCAGGAGGGCCCAGTGCACCCATGGTGAGTGTGTCTGAAAACCAGGCTGGTGGTGTGTTCACAGACAAAGGAGCTCTTTGGAGAACTCTCTTACATGGTGCTTGTTTGTTGTAGCAACAGCTGATTCAGACTTTAGCAACCAGATGAAACTTTGCAGTGGTTCAGTTCATTCTCCAGTTGTACTCCCTCAGGTAGGCAAATTCTGTCTCCAGCCATTACTAATTTTATTAAACAACTTATGTCTTTTGCCATTAGCAAGCCTGGATGCTGTTGTGTGATGAGATCTCACACTTCTGCTTTATTTATATTCCCTGCATAAGTCTCCCCCTGGTTTTTCTTGAGGGACCTGAACATTAGCAATAATAAGCTCACCTATTATGTTTCACCTTCCCAGAATGTCATTTGATTAAAACATTGCTTTGTAATTTGTAACGCTTATTTTGTAAAAGGTAACACTCTTACCCAGAGGGCTTGGTTGGCATGTATTGTGCTGTCACTGAAGAGACTTAACCCATTTAAAGTGTAGTAAATCAAAAACAAGATGATATTTTATGTTACTCTAGGTTTTCTAACATTGTTGGGAAGAAGTCCTTTGTAATAATGGAAAAAACATCATGAGGAGTTAAGTTTTTCACAATTCTAGGTAATTTAGTTTGTATTTTTTTAAGTCCTGGAGCTTCTATCTCCTTTTGCATGAAACGCTGCCCATAGAGGTCAGTTTCAGGAAACTGACAAGAAAGAAGTGGTTTTCTTATCATGTGAAATTAGTTTAATTTACTGGCCCTAATTCCAATGAAAATGTTTCCTGTACTGCTGATAATCAAACCCAGTCATGCTGCATGGTCACCATATAAACTAGTGCCATTCATCCTTTTGTGTCATTGCCTTACAGATGATTGTGGCCAGCCAGTCAGGAAATGGACAGGTGCTGCATGTCATTCCTTCTGCACAGCCAAGAGTGACCCAAGTGATTATTCCTCAAGGTCAGCTCCTGGATGCGACCAGCACACAGGGTGAGTTTAACCTGTGGGCCTTGAGGCTGTGAGTTCCTGTGACCGAGCCCATTCTGCATGGCCTCCTTTTGAGCACCTCGTTTGCAGGTGTTTCCTTTCCTTTGTCAGTTATAAGACAAAACACATACTGAATCTGCTTTCTGACTATGCATCTGGCACCCCACAAACCACATTTTCTGTCAGGCAAAAGCCTTAGGGCAGAAGAGCTATTATGCCCCCTTTCTGAAGGAGATGTGATGGGTAGATTGAGATATCAAGCACAGAGTTGTTTCTTGCCTTATTTAGCATTAATATGGATATTTATGCCATCAGACTGCTGTACTATCAGATCCAAATTGTCACTATCTGTTCATTTTGAGTGAAGGAGCCAATTCCTGTAGTGCAGGAAGGCCAGAACATTAATGCTTCTGTTCCAGAGATCGCTGGTGATGATGCATCTTCTGTGAAGCCAGGAATGAATTGCCTGGTAGAAATTCAGTTCTCAGGGAACGAAAATGAGATGCAACTTTCACTGTTGCAGTATGGTAATTGTCACATTTCATGTATGTGGGGAGATGCACAACTAGAAGTCCAGATTTTAAGATTTTCTCTAGAAAATGGACATACTAAAATCTGAAGGCTTTGGTTATTTATCTGCAAGCCTTGAGGGATGGCAAAACGCAGTGTACTAGTTTGCATTCACAGAATAAGACTGAGAACTAGTTAGTCACATTTTTTAAACGTTCAAAGGTTTTTTTAAACTTTTTTCATTCTCTATGAAATTATCAAAATCTGAGCCCTAGTTAAGTGCTCCTGTGGAATGATAGCTCATAGGTAAGACTAGAGTCCTGATGCTGGGTGGATAGGAGATTTGGGATTCAAGTCATGATCCAGCCCTTTTCACTTACAGCTGGAATATAGTTTTATGCCCTTGCATCGAAAGGCTTGTTCCTACCCTAATGCTCAGCCTTCCCTTCCTCTCCCTGCAGGGGTAACACCACTGTTACATTACTTTAAAGCTGTCTGTGCGCCTTTAGTGGTGAAACAATTGCTGTTACTCTTTGTAAGCGCTATGTTGCAATGCTGAACAGTAACTTTGTACTTCCATTCATCCTACGCTGTGTTCAGTGTCATAGTATGTGCATACATGTTGTACGGCAGTCCTGTAGGGTTTTGGTTGGTTTTTTTCCTAGAGACTTAGTATGTAAAAGACTTTGTAGGTATTTAATCTTCAGCAGACAGTTAGGAAGACTTGTCAGTGGTTTACTGGGGAGATTAAAGGGGAAGGAGAATGGCCTGTCAGCTCTTGAGCTTCTCTTGTCTGCCAGTGGTGGTATTGCATGAAATGGCACAGGCTTTAGGGTAGCCTGTAGTGTCTTAAGGGCATGTCTGTGTTAGAGAAACCAGTGCTTGGAGCCAGAGTGGTGTTAACCTGGGTGCACACTTACGAATCTTCTCATGGAGCTTTCTAGTGAAGTGACTTCTGTACTCTGTCAATACCTTATCACTCTGTTACGAGATGGGGGAAAGAAGCTTTCATAATGAAGGGCAAAAATCCCTCATATAAAGAGACCTTGTGTTTTTATGTTGACACCAAAATATAGAATGTCTGCTTTCACAGTTTTCCATTATATTTTTGTTTAACTGTACACACAAGCTTCAATCTAACAGTAATTTTTGGCTTATGGATTCCTCCCCATTACCAAGAGAGGCTAAAACATTTGTTCTAACAGCATGCCAGATTCAATTGCCAATTCAATTTCTTCTTTAAGTGTCCTTTTCTAAGTACAAAGCAGTATCATTACCTCATTTTTTCTTATTTTAAAAGCAACCCATGTGTGATTTGCAGCTGAACAAAAAAGTTGTGCAACCTTATAGGGATTCATGGAAATGTAAAGCAGAGTAATTTACAAGTTGTTTCTGATTATTTGCTTTGTTGTGGAAGGATTAATTAGCAGTAATGTGATTACCAAAGTCTTTGAATACAAGCAACCTTATCAAATGTATCTTCATATGTGTGCTCACAACTGTTCAACTACTTTATCATCTATAAAACTTTTTTCACATGTCTAAAGGTTTCCTTTTCCCAACACAAAGCTTAGTCATAACTTGTTGTTTCCCCAGTCTGTGTTCAGCTATTAACCAGCAGACTGTTTTATTTTTGTGAAGACGCTTCGCAAGAGAAGTGTGGTGATGGGAACCTGCAGACTGTGGTGGTGGCTGCCATAGCAGACAGTGCAAACAGTTACATTCTGCATTCACAGGCATCTCTCACTGTGTCAAAAAACCCAAGCAACAGGTAGGTCAGGAGTTAAAAGAATGAACAGTCACTTGGATTCACTGTTAGTACTGCATTTTTTTCTTTCAGTTTTGTATTTGCAATTGTTATCACAAAATTAGCATGGAATGGAGGTTATGAGCCCTTAGTGTTAGCGAGTGACACAGCTAACTGTGTTTTCAGGCACCTTTGTATGTGCCAGAGCAGCGGAAAAAGCAATTAAAGTACCTGTATTCTATTCCCTGTATTCCAGGAAGAGTTAGATAAACTGACTGGAGAAATAGGTGGGCATTTAAAGTAACACTGTGCAAATTACTGCAATTACTTTAAATAGTTCCTGCTGCTGCCAACTGAGAGTTGAGTGTGATCCAGTGAAGAAACTGCAGGGAAAGCTGATGTTTGAGGGAGCAAAGTTTCTTGTATCAGTGTTCCCAAAACCTACATAAACCATCCTCCCACAAGAGCAGTTGATTGTAGAGATGTATTTTTTAGGTAGAGGTTTCAGTAGTTGGCATTAACTGTGAGAGCCCAGTCTTTGTTCACTGGATAACTTCTTCAGTGCCCTTTGATAAAATGTGAGAAAGTGGCTGCTAACAGTGTATTTTAGTGAAACACTTAGGCAGATTGATTAGCAAAGTTTCCAAAGTTAATTAGTTCTTAGGTATTTTTAACTTGATATCCACCTGATTCTCTTACCATGCTAAATGTTGCCTACTATTTTAGTTTCTGAACACTTTGGAATTCTTTTTTGCTTTAAAAACCTCACAAAACTTCAAACCAACCAAACAGAGCAACAAAACCCAATGACAACAAAAAAACTCTGAAGGAAGGTGTTTGTTCTGCAGGCTGGCTTTGCATTGGTTTATGCTCTTTAGGATTCAAGATGTGGAAAAGATGAGAGTAATCTCACGCCAACAGAAATTATATGTATTCAAGAAACACAAAATGAAGAGAAGCAGTTTGTGAATGGAGGTTGTGAACACCGTCTGTAAATGTCAGAAAAATAATCCTAGAAAGGAGACATATTTTTATAGACAGGAGGTGATGCACTTGTTTTGAAGTAATAAACATTGAGTAAGCATTGTTTCTGGCACACAATTTTAAGGAATGAAGAAACTAGGTATGTACTTAAAATAGTTATTGGAACTGTTTTTCAGTAATTTAAAGTATTTTAAAATGTACAGCATGTAACAGGTGTTTGATATTGGTTTTAATCTTTAGCATCAGTCTGCATAAGAAAATTATCAAGATAATCAACAATCAGCTGGTCTATTTCACACAGTTTGTCTATTCTTGTCAAGCAACAGTAGTAACAATACTGAATGTTTGAAGGTCTTGAATAAATAAATACTTAACAATTACTGTAAATTACTTTAACAATGAAATAGAATATGAAGAAGATGAACCCCAGATTTTTGAGGTACATTGATTAAATATCCATAGTTTGATCATATCCTCTTGGGTTATACATAATACACTGATTTGATGTTACCTGTAGTTTAGATGAAATTGTTGGTTTCCTGAATGTCTGTATAGACTTCTATTGTGTTTTATTTTTCAGGGTGGTGGAAGATCCTTTTCCCATCCCTCATCAGCCATTGCCACTAAATGCACCTGCATGGGCGCGCTGTCTCAGGAGCTGTGAGGTGGGCCACAAGGAATTCTGACTTGATGTTTCATTATCTGGATCTAAGATAGTGATCCTGTTCCATGAAAGGAATGATTCATAGTTGTACAAGTTGTCAGGCTTCCTTGTACTGGTACTGCTAACACAGTTAAACACATAAAATGCTATGGAATCCCTTTGTATTTTGAGAATGTTACGATAAGTGATCATCAACAGCTCCTGAAGATAAAAATGTACTGCTGAAAACCCATTGCCTTACAGTGCTGGGAGGAGTCATTGTGTGCTATGTTAGAGTTTGCTCTTGAACTGCACTGCAAACTTTACTGTCTTCTGCAACTGTTTGTGTGCATTTGTGTCCATATAGAAATCAAAGTTCTTGTGACTGGGTAATGTCAAGTTTGAGATTTAAAGCACCTTAATGTCAGTGTTTTACTTAGAATTTCTATTTTAGGTATTCTTTTTTTTTTTTGTCCCAGCAGGTTAGGTTGCCTGTGCTTGTTTTCTCTTTTGTTAAAAAGTGTTCTGTCTTTATTCCCTGTGATGGCTTTTGACCTAACAGAACTCTTCCTTTATTTGCATATTGTTCAAAATCTGCAAACTGTCCTGATAACTGGATGCTGTCAACAGCTCGAATGTATCATATGTGACTTAAAAGGAAGGGAGGGGAGAAGGGAAGATTCTTGAGTGATCAACTACCCCTTTCTCCTGCTACCAGACTCTTCCTGATAGATGCTTCACTTTCTCTTACTACTTTTTAAAAAGAAACCTTATGTTCTCTGCATGCTTCAACTCTTTAGATATCTCTACCATTTGCATTTTTTCCTAGTGGCTTGGCCACTGAAAACTGGAAATTGCAGTTGCAGGGTCTCTGCATTTCTTTCTGTATCCACTTAGAAATAATTTTAAAGTATATTAATCTCTTCCTCTTTTTATATGCCATTTCTTTCGTACAAATGGTACTCTCCCCTCTTATATCTACTTAAATGTTAAGAGATCAGAACTAGATCACTAGACTGTGTTTTTAGCATTATGTCACACATACTTTCCTGTCTTAACGTTCATATGGCTTATCTGAATCATTTATTATTGGTTTCATTTTATAGGAGGACTTGTATTATTATCTACTTTGATCCATATGAGTCTATTACAAAAAATTTCACCTGCTGTGTTTAAAATTCACAGCACCATTTACAGAGAAGTTCTTATTTTTTAAAGAAAAGGAAATAGAAATATTGTCAGTTGGAATGTGTTCTGAGAAAAAACATTTCCCTCTGCTGTCCAGCAGAACTGTTACCTGTGTGCATGAATCCTCCCTGACCCACTGGAGATGGCAGGGATGTGTGTACCTTTTCATGGACACAGACTAGAGACAGTGGGATTTTGGAGTGTCATTTGTCATTCAGGTGTGACTGTCTTGCCAAATGTTCTGTTACTGGTAACAGAATTGCAGAGTCCTTCTGGAATTTGGAGATCCAATTTGGAGAGGTGCTGGTAAATATGTCAACTCACAATTCCACTTTTCCAGGTGCTTCCCAGAATGGAAGCAAACAGTGTTGAGGTCTCTGTGACTGTCACAGATGTCAGCAGGTGAAGCCACTGCACCCCAAAAGGCAGTGCCTCCTTTGGCAGTTGGTACTGCAAGTAAACACAGAGCAGTAAAAACCTACAGTTACCCAAATTAATACTGAGCTCTGTGTTTGGTGCCGATTCCCTGACTGCCTTGAAATGTTCAGCTCACACTTGCTGTACCCAGACAGCAGAATTCCTCTGGTATCCTCAAAGAAAACTGGAGTTTTGCTATGTGTACTGTAGTGTCAGCTTTTATGTACCTTTGCTAAGATGAGTCCAGGGGAGTGAAAAGGAATTGCTCCTTTTTTTGGCTTGAACCTCAGAGTGAAAGGTTGGAGAGTATCTGATTATTTCAAGGTAATCACCTTGTTAATAAAAAGTGAATTTAAAAACAGCTCTTTTCAATAACCTACTTAGTTTTCAGTGGTATGTTCAGAATGCATTTCCAGCATGTATGAGCATACTGAAAGAAGTGTAATAATAGTTAACTATCCAAAGCTAAGTTAATTTATTGGTCTGAAGCAGATAATCTCATTTGTCCATTTTTTCCCTACTTGCAAAGCCTGTAGAGAGCAGGGATCATCTTATGTGCTGTATGATTTTCTTCTTCTCCTCCACTCCCCCAGAAATTTAGGGAAAATGATCTAACTTTTACAAAAGTAAAGCCAGAATAGGAGACATGACCCTAACTATTGCTACATTTCTGGCACAACAGCTTTATCAGTCTTCTCATCTCCATACAATAATGTCAATGACCTATTTATAGTGACAAGTGTAAGATAATGTATATAAAAAAGCTGTGTTTACTGTTTGGAGTGGTGCTGTAATCCCTTTTGTGGAAGGTAACATCTCAGGTTTCTGTAAAGAAGGTAGTTCTGGTACTTCTCAGGCTGCTTTGCTTCTCCTGGAGTTTTCAGGCCAAGTTTTGGACAGAAATGTTATTTATAACTTGTAAATAAAAGATTTCCAACCTCTCTTGCTCTGCTGAGCTGTGTGAGTGCAGCCTGTGCAGGCTTTGGCAGTTGCTGGAGCAGAGTGCTGGCAGAGCAGGTGTTGGCAGCTCGTGGCTCAGGGACTCACACTCGGTGCACACACACCCCTCTGTGTCTGTTTCTCTTAGATGACTATGAGGCAGTTGTCACTAAAGTATCTGTGCGATAATGATCTTGAAGAGACACGTTGCTGCTTTTGTTGTCAGTATTACTTAAACATCTGGCTGTTCGGTTACTGAAGGTGACAAAGAGATCCATCAGACTTTGCTACTCCTTCACAGTGTATTTGTCCCACAGATACACTGTGAGACTGACCTGGCAAGCTGCTCTGGGTATTACTTCCACATGGCCGGCCAGCCTGACCCTGAGCTGCATGTGAACAGGGGCAAGCATGGCATTCTGAGTTTGGATGGGAAGTTCTTTTCTGTCCCAGTAGTTTTGCTGCTTGCTGGCTGACCCTGGTAGACCAGCAGTGAACCAGCTGTGATGGCACTGAGTAGCCAGTTAAGTACTTTGAGTCAAGTTAGATGTAGTTTTTGTGGAGTTGCCCAGTCTTTAGCAGAGTTAATTGAAACCATCCATTTGCACATGGCAAATCTGGTGTAATGTGTTTCTGTGTAATGTTGAGAACCAAGAGTGCCTTGAAGGCTGGGAGGGACATTAGGTGAGACATTCCATTCAGATAGTGCACTGAGTGAGACGGTTACTGGTGGTGTAAGTGGGTGTGTTCTGCTCCAGCTCTGTGCAGCCTGTGTGTGTTGCAGTAAATGCATAGACAGTTGTTAGTGGTTCAGAGATTCTCTGTGGCAGTCAAGTGAAAAACTTGATCTAAGACAGGTTTGTGTGGGCAGTGACTGCAACTGAATTGTGCATTCTGGGGAAACCACAGGAGCGAGGTTGCCCTGTGGAAATCAGAGTTGGCAGAGTAACTGTAACCGTGTTGGGGTTCTTGGTGTTCCTAGGGTCTTGGATGGCTGACAAATGCCTGACCTCACAGGGGACTGCTCTGGTGTTAGATCCTACAGTAAATCCCTGTGAGGATACCGGTGTGGGGACAAGAAACATGAAACGCTGGAAATCTGGGCCTGTGTTCTCACCTGCCAGAGTCCCTGACTGCTTTTGTTTTCTTGTGTAATGTTCAGCAGTCAGCTGGGTGAGTAATCCTATTATTTCACCTCCTTTCCATGCAGAAAATTGGGGACTCGTACCGCGGCTATTGTGTGAGCGAGGCAGAATTAGAGAGTGTTCTAACGCTACACAAGCAGCAAACACAAAGTGTGTGGGGGACACGCCAGTCTCCAAGCCCGGCCAAACCCGCCACACGGTTGATGTGGAAATCTCAGTATGTCCCATATGATGGGATCCCCTTTGTCAATGCAGGTAACTAACTTTTATTTTAATAACTACTTTCCAAATTTCAACATTAGCTGCCAACTGGCCATAAGGAAGAATCTTTATGTTGTTCCTTAGTTTGATGAAGTCAAGGCACATAAACAAGAGGAGTACCTTGGCCACTTGGTGACACAGTCTGAAGGAGCTTGTTTCCTGAAACCACAGGAACCATGTTTTTGAGTTTTTGAGTTTTTTTTTGTTTTGATGTTATTATTTCCCTTTGTTCTTTAGAAACTAGTTAAGAACTGTTTCATTAGGGATTGTGTGATGAGGTCTTTAGGTGGAGGTCTCATCTGCTCTATTAGGTCAAGTGCTCATAAGGGTAAGAACTTGGTCAATTATTCTTGCCTAACTTGAAGATCTTTTGAAGAGTTTGTTCCACAGGAGACAAGTCAATAAACTATTTAAATTGCAACCTTTTAAAAATAAATGCATTTTTAAAAACAACCAAATAAGATAAACATCAATGACATACCTCAGCAGACAGATTTTTGTTTTGTTTTGTTTTTTTTTTAAATGAACATGAAGATTTCACAGGTTGGTAATTACATATTTAGCTCATGCAGTGCATATGTGAAATTACAAAAAGTTAATTCAGATATGAAATGGGGTTTGTTGCATAATGAAAATGATCGGCAGCAATGTAGGTTATGTGTTTGGGTTTTGTCTTTTTTTTCTGCAAGGTACTGAAAAAGTGAAATATTAGCACCTGTTTTAAAGCTTCAGCCATAAACTGTGAAGTAAAAGAAAACAAAGTCAAAGCAACTTACACTTTTTTGCCCCAACATGCGTATGAGACATCTTTAGTTTCCTTTAAGATCTGCCTGGTAAATAAGTTGCTCCACAGTAAAATATTTAGAGTAAAAACACATAGTTTTTTTTCTTTAAAGATATAGGCTAATGAAGATCATTAAATTGTAATATATTTTGCTTTGCGCAGACCCCCAGACAGACATTTTTGCTTCTAATGTGTTGCCTTTCCAGTACATTTAGGTTTAGTTTAGAACTCCTGTATGAAAAACATTCATTAAAACTATTTTCACCTGTAGAACAGAGGCTCTAAATATGATTTACTGAACTGCAGTTCAAATGCCAGAATATTGAATTCTAAACTGTTCAGGACAAAGTGTTGTTATTGAGGAATTTATCCTTTCTGCAAGAGTGGAAGAAATCTGTGATAACTTACGTGCTGTGCTTCTTCAGTTATGGAGAAATACAGAGAAGCTGAGTAGCTCCCCATGGTATAAAACATGCACTAATCATCAAAATCTTGATTGTTGTTTTTAGTGAGAATTTTGGATAGTTGAAGCTTTTGTGAAACAAGGCCCTCATCAAACTGGTTTTGAGATTCATGTGAGCAAAGAGTAGTTTAAAGCTGTTGAAGTCTTTTCAATCCTGAAATCTAATTTTTAAGTTTGTATGTTAAAATGTTAAAGAGACAAGATATGCTTGGTATACATTTTTTTTAATGTCATGTCCTAAGGCAATAAATAATTTAGTATCTTATGGAAACACGTTATGTTGCTGTTGTAATACTTCAAAAGGTTTTGGTTATGTCACTTGTGGTATAGGCAGCTCCTTGCCTGATAAATAAAAGATAACTAAACATGATGTGGAAGAAATTTGGAAGATGTTCCTTTCTTGACCACTTTAGTACTTTGTTACCCATTTTGTTAGAAGTCTGACTGGAAAAAGTCACTTACTTCAAGTTTAGGTCAAAGCAGTGTTTGTTTAAGACTGGTTTTGTGTGGTTTTGCTGCACTGAAACTGTGTTATCTGGCAGTCAAGAGAGCTCTGGTTTGCAACTAAGAATTTATGGGGCAGACTGGTCTGAGTGTTGATTTAAGCCAAAGGGCTGGAAATGGCTGCTGAGCTGTTGTGGTGGTTTAACCCCAGCTGGAAACCCCCACAGAGCCCCAGTGGGATGGGGGAGAGAATTGGGAGGGTAGAAGTCAGAAAACTCATGGATTGAGATAGACAGTTTAAAGGTTAAGGAAAAGCTGTGCACACAAGCAAAGCAAGGAATTCACTCACAACTTCCCATTGTCAGGCAGGTGTCCAGCCATCCCCAGGAAAGCAGGTCTGCATCACCTGTAATGGTGACTTTGAACATTCCTCTCTTCCTCCTTCTTGCTCCAGCTCTGTAGGCTGAACATGAGGCCATATGGCATATTCCACACCATATCCCATGACTTTGGTCAGTTTGAGACAGCTGTCCTGGCTGTGTCCCCTCCTGGTTTCTCAGCCCCTTGGCCTCCTTGCAGGTGGGGTGGGGTGAGAGGCAGAAAGGACTTGACTCTGTGTAAGCCCCACTCAGCAGTAACTGAACATCCCTGTGGTATCAGCACTGTTTTCAGTGCAAACCCAAAACATGGGCTCATACTGGCTACTGTGAAGAAAGTTAATTCTGTCCCAGCCAAAGCCAGCACACCTTTGATTCCAGCTTTGAGTTTTTCCTGTATTTTGGGGATTCTGCTTCTTTTGTGTTTATTACCAGCATTATGCTCCTTTGGTAATTTGCAGGACTTCTCATTTGTAAATTATTGGTGTTAACCAGGGCAGAATGTAGTATTTTGCCTTCACGCATATTACAGGAGTGTTGTGAGGTGTAACAGGTTTGAGAAATGCTTAGGAAATGCTCTGTGTTCTTACACGCTATAAGAGAAGCACTTGCACTGTATTTGCTTGCTACACATACATGTTCTGCCTTCTGAAGAGTCTGATGGCAAACAGAAATAACTGTTTCAGAACTCTCATCTCTTCTGTAGTTACTATTTTACTGTAATAAATTCAGTGACTGCTTGAATAAATAGAGCATATTGCTTTCTGTTTCCAGGAAGTAGAGCCATTGTAATGGAGTGCCAATATGGGCCAAGAAGGAAAGGGTTTCAGCCCAAAAAAGCTGGTGAGCAGGAAAGCACCTCTGGCCATCTGTACAAAGCCACGTGTCCAGCAAGGTAAGGATTTTCTATGAAGCTGTAGGAGTAACTCAGCATCCTAAGAAAGTGTTCCTGCTCTGAGCTGTGCCAGAGCTCTGTCCTGGGGTGTTGCTGATTCTCACTGTAGCTCGTAGCTTCATCTCCTTGGGAACCTGAGGTTGATACTCATTTAGAGGGAAGAAGGAAATGCTCTCCTGTTTGAATAAGGCTGAGATTGGATAGATTGCCTGGATGCAAAGTAGCAGTACATCACTCTATAAAATAGAAGTGGGAATCATTATCTACCTGAGCATGAATGAGTTATTGTGATGTCCTTTAGTGATCGTTTCTGGTCCTAAAACTTTGTCATATTATTTGTTGGTTTTTGCTTCAGGCTTTTAATTGCCCTAATATCAGTCAATCATCCTAGTTTAACACATGTCCTGTGTGCTGAAGGAGTTACACTTCTTTCTATTCACTGAGTAGTTTCTCCTTATCCAACACAAATGTTTTTTCCTTGTCCTTGAGCATCCTGCTGGGTGCTTGTTCAGTTTTTACTGAGCTAAGAGTGTGTTTACCTGAACAGTTGCAATTGGGTTTGTATGTGCTCAGTTCTGCACAGCTGGGGGAACCACAGTCTGTTCACAAATGGTGTTGTGCTTTTACTTTACTGAGGGACAGGGGTTTTCTCTGAGGAGCAAAATCACTCTGTCAGAATGGCTGCCAGAACGGAACAGAAGTGTGTCTGTCCACATCCATCTCTATTGATGTGCCCTTAAGATTTTTGCAGTTCTTTCAGAGCCTCCTCATGTGCTGCATCACTCTGCTTGAACTGTTTCTACACCAATGTCTGATATGAAGTGTGTGTGTGTGGGGGGGTTACCTTTCTCCTCCCAAGGACAAAGTGTACTGATGGAGAATTTTATTTTTTATTCCCCCTGCTTTCCCCCTTGGAAGGATCTATATTAAAAAGGTTCAAAAGTTTCCAGAATACAGGGTTCCTACTGACCCTAAAATTGACAAAAAAATCATAAGAATGGAGCAGGAGAAAGCATTCAACATTCTGAAGAAGAACTTGATAGATGCTGGTGGTATCCTCAGGTGAAACTTCCACTTTTTTCTGTATTTTCACAAATGAAACAAAAAAGAGCAATATTTTACTTGGTTTGCTTTATTTTTTACTGAGTCACCTATTAAGGCTTTTGATTCATATCAATAGTAAAAAAATCCCACAATGTCAGTAAGATTTCTGTGGCTCCAGAATATTAATTTGTTCAGTGTGTTAAGCACCAAGCGGTGGAACTTCAGTAGGTGTTTTCATGCAGATAGAAACAGGTGTTTTATTTGGGGGTTTGAGCTAGTTTATTTTGCACTGAAAGGTCCGAGAAGGCCCTGAGCTGTGAAAGATATTATCCTCTAGCTCAGGGGCATAAAAACTAACCTCGCTCTAACTAGGTTGTGGTTGTCAGACTTGTTTGTGGTTCCCCTAAGACACTGAATTTTTTGCCTTTGCCTGAGAATTGTGTGTGTAAACTCTTTCCTTCTTGCCAGGTGGTATGTACAGTTACCAACTCAGCAAGCCCACCAGTATCATGAAATGGAAACGTCCTGCCTCCCTCCTTCACCCTCCCATTTTTCTGTGTCCCCTCCTGAGGAGGAGGAGGAAGTTGTTACAGATGAGAACTGTGCTCTTCCTTCTCGGCTTCATCCTCAAGTGGCAGACAAGATCCGAGAACTGGTGTCTCAGGGAATAGAGCAGGTCTATGCAGTGAGGAAGCAACTGAGGTACAGAACTCTCTGGAATGCTCTCAGTCTGTAGTGCTACTTTTGTATTTGATTAGTAGGGTTTGCAACTAAATGGCAGTCCTAATGCTCTGCCAAATATAATTCCCAGACAGCATGAGATGTTTTTTCTCAGCTTTGTCTTCTCTGTCCACATCATTGCTGGTAGCCACTAAGAGCTGCTGGAATCTTTAATGTTACTTAAATAAATGGGGATTTTAGATCCCAAACTCTGTAGCAGATGCTCACAGAACTGGCTCGTAAGGTTATCTAGATTGCTTTTGTCTTGTCATTACAACAAGGGGAAGGAGAACGTAGCAGTGTCTCTGACAGAGGGAAGTAGCACCATATATTTAAATATGCATATTTGAATGTCCTTTAACATGTGACAGAAAGTATGTGGAAAGAGAATTATTCACGCCTGATGAAGTGCCAGAAAGACATAATCTGTCCTTCTTCCCCACTGTGAATGACATCAAGAACCATATTCATGAAGTGCAGAAGTCCCTAAGGAATGGAGAGATGATGAACAATTCAGAAAGTATCCCAGCAACGGTATGTGAGCCATTGTGCATCTTTTTGATTTTTGGAGTTATACTGGAAGTCTTGGTTTTAATTTTTACCATTTAGCTGTATTTTGTCCAAAATTCTCTATTTCCAGTAGCAATATTTCCAGTGAATCTCTGGCTGAGCAAGATTGGATAAACTGTGAATAAAACCTTCTGACCTTCTTTAGTATTTATCTCATCAGCTTTAGATTGCTGTTAGTTGACTGACAAATTATACAATACTAGCACTTCATAATGATGATGAACTGGAAGTCACGTGGTGTAGAAAAACTGGCATGTGGCCAGTTTTATTCATGGCTTTGTCATCATCTGTTTTTTTGAAGAAGTTACTACTGCGTTTCCATGTCTGAAAAAATGGGGGGGAATTGTGTCTCAGGTCCAGTCTCAGTGAGGGTTTGTATGACATTTTGAATGTGGAAATATTCATAAATGCACTTCACAGCAGGTGAAGTAAGCTTGAAGTCAACAGTTCTGAATGCTCAGTAACTCTTAAATGTTGTTACTTGGTTTTCTTCCACAAATTGAGTAATAAAGGGTACACAGTGATCCCAGTTTTCCCAGTTACGAGAGAGACTGCTAAGAAATCACTGATTTAAAATCAGCTTTGACAAACTCTGCTGTTAAATCATGCTATGTCATCAGTCTTTTCCTTCTCCCAATACTGTTCTTATTAGTTAGCCAAATGATTTGACTATATTCTATTTTAAAGTCTTTAAACTGTCATGAGCAGACTTTAGCCTTCCTGATACAATGTGTGTTAAAAAATCTTTTACAATATTGTTTTTTGTAAACCAAGAGCTCCCCAAATGCATAGTTTTAAGAAAATAGGAAAGTGTAGCTTTAGACACTGTTTTCCTACAAGTCCTGCATTGAGCCTGTGTTCCTGCAGTAGACAAGCTTGTACCCTTTCTGAGAACTGAGATCTTTTTCCTTTCAGCTGCAATGGACCACAGATAGTGGGAACGTCCTCACCGAAACTGTGACTGTTACGTTTGCCTCACCACCATCACATGGTAGGACTGCATGGATAACCTGGCAGTCTTCAAATGTGTTCTATTAGCTATGTCACAGAGTTCAGTTTTATTCCAGAGAGGTTGCTGTCGTGTTCTGTCACTCAGCTGAACTTAAGAAGGATTATTTTGCTATAACTATTTTAACTGTAACTTTTTTAAACTATTTGACTGCATGTGTGTCTGGAGAGAATTGGAGTAGACTCACCTTGAACAGTATCCCTCTTTTTTAAGGAAGTCTTTATTTTTAGGAAAAAAGAAATGTGCATTGTGAGCAGACTTACTGTGCTTAAGCTTGCGTGCCTATGTTACTATTGCCTTTACCATGTTTTGTGGAGACACACAGAACAGTTGTGCCCTCAGCAGCTGCGACAGAGCTCAGCAGGGGCTACTTTGGTATGAACTGAGTGATGCAGAAGGTTCGGGAAGAGACCAATTCTTGGTTTCTTTGTTCTACACAGATAATTTTCTAAGGCAAAGTAGCCTAACAAATGTGTAAACACCCATGCAGTGACATATTGAATTATACAGTAAGTCAGAGAATTGGATGTGATTAGTTTTCTGCACATGTGCAACAACTCAGTGAATATAAGAAGATACTCTTAATTGCAACATATCTTGTCTCCCCTTATATGTATGTGTTTGTACACATTTCAAACACTTGTTTGTAATTGTATTACAAGTCTAAGCAAAAAAAGAAGCCTGACATTCTAAAAATAAGCTCTTATTAATGTTTGTGAACTGGTAGCAAGGGAAAGAACGCTGACCACTCTTCGTATACATTTTCTTTTTAATTTCAACTCGTCCCAAATGAGGGGACAAGTTTACATTTAAGAAATCAAGCAATACCAGAGCTTCTTGTGCAGAACTCTGTATCTCCATGGGATACAGCTCTTTCTGTAGTGGGTAGATTAGGAGCTGAACTATTAGTTTTATTCCTGGTCATGTTGCTGTAGAATACAACCTAAGGAAAGAACTGCTATCTCTTCCTGCATGTGAACATTCACATATGCATAGGTTGTTAAAAAGAGTCTAAATATCTCAAGTAGTTATGTTCAAGATTTATATAGTGTATCCTGTGGTCAGTTATGATAAAGAATAAAGAGTTTGCAGATCAGTATATATGCTGAAAAAAGTATCTGTCCTCAGATTGCTGGAAACTTTTTCTGGATTTTCTGATTAGAAAGCATTTTGCAGTTGACCATTCTCTTTTTTTTTTCATTCTCCAGACTAATCTGCATTCCCAGGGCAAGCTCTTCTTTTACAGTTATAACAGTGAAACTGTAAAATAAAATGCTGAGCAGTGTATACTTGTGTCTGTATAAATCTTAACCAAAATGTTCTGGGTGGCTCAAACAGGAAATTAAATGATCCCATGAGAAGTTTTCAAGCAGAAATTGATGCAAGTGAATCTCAGTTATTACAAGCCATCAGGAAATGAAGTCCATCATTCTTGCATTAAATAAGAGTTTTGAGGATCTGATGTAATCTGTAGGCTGAAAGGCCTCCAGATAAATGTACTTTTGATGGTATTGCGTAGAAGTTATGCTAATGTCACAAAGATTGGAAGGGAGTAGTGAGACATAGAAAATTTCCTGAGTAGATTTTTATTTTGGAAGACAACCCCATCTGTTTTTGAGCCCTTACTCGGGTGTAGATATTGTCAAATTATTTGTTTGCTGCTTTGGTAGAAATGTTTCAGCTTTGGTTACAACTACAAATTCAAAGCAGTGTAGGGTGCAATTACTTTGCTCTCAAGAACAGATTTATTGTTTGTTCTGGTGTTAGCTCTGTGTGGATACACACAATCTTCCTATAGTATTGTCTTTTTCTCATATCCAGTCTTTTTTATTTAGCATCCAAGTTCTGCAAAGTGAACAGCACCTGTGTGTGTGTGTGTGTGTGTGTATGTATATATATGTCTTCTGTATATCTGTAGTGAGATTGAAGGGGTTTGTTCAGTTTGCAGGAGAGGCTTTTATTAAATGGGCAGAAGAAATTTATCCTGTCTGCTTTCTGTCTTTGGCACTGTAGGGAGCTCGGGAGGGGAGTCAACCATCAGCAATGCAGAATCCAACCAGAGCAGGGAGTCCTTGCTACCAGAAACAGCTCAGCTGTTGTCTTCACTCTCTTCACTTCAGCCCAAGATATTTGCGCAATTTCAGGTACAGTCAAGCCATTTACAGAATGCTGTCCTGGAAGTGCTGAAGGTGAGCTGGGAACGGCGAGTTCCCTCAGCTAATCCCAAACACGCTCTGGGTAACACAGACCTCTCAACTCATGCATGTCACATGTGGCTGTGGTGCAGGGAATCCCACTGCCAGCTTCTGACACTTGGAAGTTAGGGTGTTTTGTGAAGGCACAACCAAGAAAGTGAAGGTAGTGGGGTTCTGCTTCAAACAAGTGCCTATTCACTTTCTATATGGTCCAGTCATTTCATAATGAGAATGCTGCAAAACTGAGGGAAGATAAGTCAGTCTTATTTATTCTTTTTAAATCCTTCTCCAACCTCTTAAGAAAATGCGTTGAAGTCCTAAAACTGCTCCTAGCCCAGATCTGTAAACATCCAGGCTGAAAGGCTAAAGAGTGGTGATAAGAATGTCATGCTAAAAGAGCTTCTTCTAAAGCTCATTTCCCTTCAGAGCTGGCGCTCTCAACTTTCCTCCGTAACTGCTTTCAAAAGCTGCCTTCATACTTCCTGAGACCCTCTGAAAGGTGTGATCTTTTCCCTAGAAATACAGTCTGCACTAAGATGCTCTACTTGCTGTTTCCCTCTCTCCCTGAAGACAGCCTGGGTCCACATCACACTGGGTTTTTTAAAGAAGTTTGATTAGCTTAGATTACCCACTTCCTGTTGGAATGGGCAGTACTGGGAAATGATTTGAAACTGAGCCTCAATCCAAAATTAGAGCTCTGTGGTCATAAACAGTCTCCTAGATGCTGTTGGAGACCATCGTCCTAATTGTTTTAAAGTACATCTTGAGCCTGAGGTTGCTGGGATTGACTGTTCAGAAGAGATTGTGTGGAGGAAGTTGGAAGCTATTGCTTCCAAAATATGTGCTGTTAAATGCAAACTCCTTTTACTATAAATACTGGTGTGTTAGTACATCTGCCTTCTCTTTCACAGGGATTACAGCTGCAGTCAACATTTACCAACACAAACGGATCCACAGCCCTGATTGCTGTAAATAACCATTGCCCTCCCAGCCCTGCAAGTCTCCTGGATTCCGTAGGGAGTGAAGTAACCAGCCACTCCCTGGCACTCGGGCAGGGGCACAGTCTGGAAGCAGGTGCTGGCCTGACACAGCCCAGTCCTGCTGCCTCTGCTCTGGGGACTCCGCCAGGCTCTGAGCAGGGTCTGCTCACCACGGGCCAGCTGGGACCAGCTGGAGGCGTAGAGGACTCCAGAAGCCTAGAAGGAATCCATCAGATTTTCCTGGGAGATGTACAGGCTATTCCAGTTCAGGCTGGGGACAACCATCCAGCACTTAGTAAGTTGCAGTTTTCTAAATAAAATGTAAATATAGAAAATAAGTGGATTCTGTTGGTGTGTCTTGAAAGGAGAGATTGTGTTGATAATGGGGAACTCTACCATAGACTTCTTTCAGCTGATTCTGATTAGGTTTTACTGTATTAAAACCCAAAGAAAAATCACAAAAAGAACCCCCCAAAAATTTTTTTTGCTGTAAAAAGATGCTTGTCAGTTTCTTTGACCGAATACCAACTTATTTGTTCAATACGTTTTTACTCATAAAGAAATGTAGTCAAATATAAAATTATATAATTGCAAGGACTAAACTCACTGTTTCTTTGGTCCCTTTTTTTCTGCTCAAGGTTGCAGTCTGTCCTCGTGAGTCTAAATGTGGAAATTGCAAGAATGTTGGTGTCATTTCTAAGTTAGTGGAGGAGTTGCCTATGAAATGACAGATGCCTTTTTTTTTCTTACCCCAGAGATAAATTCCTTGAAGAGCAGGTCAAAAACCAGTCTAGACTGAAGGGGTAATAATGCTACAGAACTTATTTGGAGGAAACGCCATATACTTGAACTTAGCAGTTCAGTCAGTGTGAATTTTGCGATTTTTTTTTCATGCCAAGTCATTCTCCAAATCAATGTGCTTTAGAGTTATTTTTTTCAGCAATAGCACCTCCACTTCTCTAGTCCTCTGTGAAAAAGAACCTCACAACCAAAACTAAAAATTAAAATAGTGGCTTTATTTTTCTGTGGGACAGAGGAAAGACATTTTGCGTGAAAGTGATATTCTATCTCCAAACATTTTATTATAGAATGTTTTAAATACTGTTACTCAAGGAGGGCTTTATTGCAGTAAATTCGTGTCACTTGCAATGTCTTAGAGCACAGTGGGTGATGTAACTGGCTGTCAAGCTAAACAGCAGTTAAATCATACATGCCTTACCTGTTAGCTTGAGTTCCTGAAGTATTTTTCTTTTAAATTGTGGCTGTAGCATTGTTAGTGGAGTTTGAACTTCAAGGTTTGATTTTTGTTTTGTTTTGTTTTTAAGCTGAAGAAAATACAGAGGATGTTGCCTGTGTGAGCCAAGTGAAACAAGAACCAAGGGAAAAAGCCTTGTCTGTGGAGCCAGATAAAGTCAGAGACTGCCATAGCTCCTCACCTTCACCTGCAAAACCTGGAAAGATTTTTCAAATTGGAGAACTCTAAATGTCTTAGAAGTAAAGGCCAGTGCTCCCAAAGTACTGCCATTCTTTTTCAATTGTATTATGAGATTCAGACTAAGCACATATTAGAGTAGTTCTGACAGAAGCTGTTTTGATTTGACTGATGTGGCTCACTGCCAGTTCCAGGTCACTCAGTTGCCCTGTGGAACACCAACCCTCAATTCTGTGTCACGTTTTGAGTAATTTGGATGCAAATACTGGTCAGTGTTTCTGAAGGTCTTCCGCAATTTAGTTCCTCAGCTTTAGAATGTGGATCACAATGCTGGGTTTGCCTTTTCTGCTTCAGACTGTTACTGCAGTACAGACCATGGAATGTCTCAGCTCCAAGGTCACAGAATCCAACAGCAAAATGGATCAGTACAGCAAAGGTTTTGTGACAAAACAAAGTTCCAGTATGCGAAACTTCAAAGCGATAAAGAACAAGGATGTTTGAGAAAATGCAACTTTGACCTGATCCTAATGTTAATGGTGTGAAGATCGAGGAGAGGAGAAAGGTGAGGTTGCCAGGTAAGGTTGAATGATGAAGAAAAGGGTGTGAATTGACATCTTTGAACTTATGTTCTGTTTTTGTAATGAGGTTCACTGCTGCATGCAGCCTTTTTGCAGTGGTGCTGTCTTAACAGTTGGTCATAACTACTAAATGCAGGAGTCTTGTCTCATGGAAAGTGATCCATGCTGCCATTTCAGCTTATCTACCTTTTGCTTTATGCACTTAGAGCTGTCAGCTCAGATAAATGTGATGTAACCTCCTGCTGTTTGTGTTGTAGTGCTTGTGGATACATTCCTAACAAAGAAACCCAAGAAAACAAAGCAAGTAATATAAATCCAGGCAATCCACCATGTCTCTGGGCAGGCCATTCCAATGCCTGATTACTCTCTCTGCAAAGAATTTTTCTGATCTCCAACTTAAATTTCCCCTGGCAGAGCTTGAGCCCATCGTGCCCCCTTGTCCTATTGCTGAGTGCCTGGGAGAAGAGACCAACCCCCACCTGGCTAGAACTTCCCTTCAGGCAGTTATAGACAGTGCTGAAGTCACCTCTGAGCCTCCTCTTCTCCAGACTAAACACCCCCAGCTCCCTCAGCCTCTCCCCACAGCACTTGTGCTCCAGTCCCTTCACCAGCCTTGTTGCTCTTCTCTGGACCCGCTCCAGCCCCTCAATCTCTTTCCTGAACTGAGGGGCCCAGAACTGAACACAACACTCAAGGTGTGGCCTCACCAACACAGAGTACAGAGGAAGGATCACTTTGATGACATGACTCCTATGTGACCCACAGTCTTTGGTGGGGAGAAGAGGCTTTTTCAATAGAGAAAAAAGGAAATCTTCCTTTTCAGAAGTATTAATACTACTGTGTCTCTGACCTGCTTGACAAGATGCCCAACATCTGGACAGGTCTCAATGTTCTTATGAGTCTGTTTCAAAATGTTAATGAATACTCATCCATGCATTGCCATCTTTGCATGTCATACTGAAACTGTAGGCCAGTGGCAACTCTTGATCTTTTTATTGTCTGTGCACATTTTCTGAAAGTAAATGAAAGCTTGTTTTATAAAGAAACAGTGGAGAGCTTCTGTCCGAAGTCCTTTCAGAAGTATAGTTTTTTCAGACTAAGCTTTAACTTAAACTAAGTAATGTTGTATATTTCAAGCCCTGTAATAACCTAAAATAACCTGAGCCTTTTCAATTTTTTTAAAATTTATATCCAGAACAGGAAGCATTCCAAACTGCACCTCAAAACCATCATGTTTAGAGCCTGAGAGATCTGGCACTTTTCTTCCTGTGTAGGTGATATTCCATCTGTGCTGTAAATCACTGTGTTCAGTGTCTTCAACAAAAAAAATATCAGTGGTTACAGAATGAAACTTGGACAACAGAAGAGGTGGAGTGGGAAACAGGCATGACACCAGACTCCATACTTAGGACCTCTCCCATGACGAGGGCACTTTTTTAATTTCCATAATCTATCTAGTCACTTTACAGCATGTCAGTAAATAACAATATTTGCAAACCATGGCTTGATTAATAACATCCACGTCACATCAGTTGCAGATGTGGCAAATTTTCTTTGTGCATGGAACTTGCATTGGTTTTGTGAAACCAATGGTGTCAAAAATGGGCAAATCTCACACAGAGCCTTCAGCTGTGAATTTGGTCTTAATCTGAGCTCTGTCTGAGCTATGGACAAATTCTGAGGCTGTGCCTGTGTTCTGCAGTACTTGTTGAGCAGGAGACAAACCTTCCAGCTCCCAAGAACAGCTGCACTTGTGTTTCTACCTAAGGCAAAGCTCCTCATATTAATCTTTTGAAGGATGGCTCATGGAATTCTGCTTTCAAGCTTAAAGGAAGCTAAAGGTCTCCATATATGAAAACTTGATGGACAATGTGCACAGAGAGAGAGAGTTGAGAGCACCTAGGACAGTCACCCTCAAGCATGTTGTAATTTAGGAATGACAGCTGATAGAGGGATAAGCAACTGAAGAATATAATGATAAAAGCAGGCATTTGTGCTCTTTATAAAGTGCCACCCTTACGCAATATGTTTTCTTAAACATCTTGAGAAACATGGTCAGCAGTGGGAGGACAACTAATTTCAATTTCTCCCCACCCCCAACTTAGAGTTTAACACTACTTCTGCAAATTGATCACAAGATTGGCCTAAAAATCTCTTCTAGATCTAATTTCAGTTTTGCTTTATCAAGTTGTTGTTAAATTACATAAATTTAACTTTTTCTTACAGCTATTTCTCTTAAAGCTAAAATTAAACAGGAGAGAGAATTGGAAATTATTTATGTTTATTTCAGATGACAGTTTTATGAAGTGTGCAGGTGTTTCCTCCTTGGCTTCCACTTTTATCTCTTAGTTTACTGTTTTTTTGATGTTTTCTCAGGCTCTCTTGCTCTGAGGGTCCTCCAGATAACTGTCAAGAGAGCAGAGAACAGAAGAGGAAGGGAAGTTTGCAAAAAGCTGCTTGCAGGAGATAGAAAGCTTTCAAAATTACAGCTGAAGATTGCAATTTCTTCTGGCTGAAATGACTCCCTGTAAATGGTAAACTTTTTTTTTAAATATACATTTTTTTGATCCTTGATTTTGTTACTGTTCATTCTCTTAGCTCACATCTCATAGAAGCTAGAAGAGTAATCGTGTATGTTTGCTTATTTCTCCAGTGCACTGGTCTGACAACTCCATGTCTTGACTGTTGACAAAGCTGTTGCCACATCTGAAGTGTTTTGTACATGGAAGGAGATGGAGAAAATGGAAACCTTCTTGACCTTCTTGCTTCTCCTGAGAACAGATGATCTGTGGAACGAGGGCTTTACCAGTTTTAAATCAATGTCTTCACAATACTTTGGTGGGTGTTCAGGTTTTCCATGTCAGGTGCTAGTGCATGTCTGACTTTGTACGTAATACAAGCCATAAAATTATCTCTTGCTGACCTACGTATATTGGAGGGTTTTGTCTCCTACCACTGTACTCACACTTAGCACTTTTTGGGAGTGGGGGAATTGTTCTAGATGTTCTCTCTTCCATTTTTCTGCCTTTCTCCTGTTGCCTGTTTCTCCTATCCAAAGCAGTATAGAAAAAAAATTTATCATTTAGAAAAACTGCTCTGTCCTCAGTTTGGGGATAAATTTCCTCTCTGCCTTACTGTGCTGGAGGTAGATTCCTTACATGACTGCAATTTAAGATGCCATTATGTTTTGCTTAAGGAGAGGGAAATACTGGAGTGAGCTCTGCTGCCCCCATCACTCCATAAGCACCTGCCCCAGGTTCTTCTTCTGCATCTGCACACAGGCCAGCACAGCTGCAGAGCTGTGCTGATGGGAGCAGCCGTGTGTACCAGCAAGTTATCAGTGCAAGGAACTGTCCTTCTCCCCCTGATATTGTTTTGAATCCAAATTAGTCTTTGGGTCTGGCCCACTGTGCCACCACAAATGACTCCGGGAGCGGAGCACAGCTTGAAGGACAGCACAGGAGGTCAGGAAGTTCTTCATCTCCAACTTGTAGTTTGTGCTTCTGTATTGGGTGCAGGTGCCCAGGTGTGGGTGACCCTGTACAGGACACAGCTGGTTCCAGAGAGCTGTGCAATGGACCCACCACGGGACACAGCTGAGCACATTGGTGGAGCTGCTGGCACCTCTGTGCAAGTGTGGTTAAGCAAGGGCAAAATGTGGCATGGCCGAGAGGAGTCAGGAAGAAGGTGAGAAAAACAGTGCTCTGAACACCAAGGTCAGAGAAGGAGAGGGAAGAATTGCTTCAGGTGCCACAGACCATGGAGGATCACATGCCAGAGCAGGTGGAGAATTTTTTGGAGGAACTGCAGTTCATGGAGAGGAGCCATGCCAGAATAGGCTTATGCTGAAGGACTCTGACCTGTGGAGAGGACCCATGATGGAGCAAAGAGTGTGAGGATGGAGCTGCAGAAAGGAGCTGTTACAAACTGACTGCAACCCCTCTGTTCCACTTTGCCCTGTGCTGCTTTGGCTGGTGGAGGAGGCAGAGAAGTTGGGAGTTGAAAATGTGAAGTTGAGTCTAAGGGAAGAGGGAAGCATGAAGGGAAGGTGCTGTTTTAGTTTGCATTTGTTTCTCACTGATTTAATCTATTTTAATTGGCAATAAATTATTTTTTCTCACATTGAATCAAATACTGAAATTTACTTCTGGACTCAAGTCATATTGGAAAATACTGATTTCTCTTTGATCACTGCAAGTGACTACTGCCTTTCATTTTTTTTAGTAAGACACAAAATACATCTAATTTTAATTTTTAAGAATTCATTCTGTGTGTAGGAAGGAGTGTACGGTGTTTGAATCAGAAGTTGCATTTCTGAATGTGTTCTGGTTAGGCCTGTCAAGTTCTGCTGATTTGCCTCTTTGCTAGAGTAAAATTCAAATGGAGAATGAACTCAGAAACGTGTCTAATCCATTACTTTGCATCTGGAAAAGGATACCAGCCGTATTTTTACAGGTTTGAGCATGAAAGTATCATTCTGAGAAGAGGATGCTCCAGCATGGATTCTACTTTATCTGCTTTGGTGGTGGTGGTGTCCTAGTTTAAAGGACATCAAGGTGTCTATCAAGACCAGAAGAGGGGACTCCTCCTCAATAACCACTTCATCCCTTCTTAAATTTAAAAGAACTTTAATTGGAAAATGTATAGAAAACAGATAACTGTGCTTAACTACTATCTAGATAGATAGATAACTGTAAACAGACTACAACAAACTACCCCCACCATATGAGAACAACCTCAAAACAGGACTTAGTCCCTTCCCAGTGCAATTATATTTATGGACAGCAGGTGCCAGTGTCGCAGCTCGCCTGGCCGCAAGCTCAGTTCCCCAGGTTTTTTCCAGCGAAGTAGAGACGAGGTGATGCCCATCGTGTCACAAAGGGCACTGAGACACACTGCCAGGTGCCCTGAGGCCTCCCCCAGCCTGGGCAACCTGATCCAGGTCAGAAGGAATCTGTTCTCGTATCTCTCTGGGAGCCCCTTCTCTTTGCTCTTTTCCAGCCACCTGACACTTCTACAGTTAAGCAGGACTGCTGGTAAATGATTGGCAGCAGCTTGCCAAGCTTTTTCTCCAGCTCCCTCACTACTCTTGGGTAACGTGGAACATTCCACAGGAAAGAAACTTGTGCACCAAAAGGGGGGAGGCATCTGTCAGCTTAGGGGAGACCTCAGCGCTGGCATATCCAGAAGGAACACCACTGTGCTTGGCACGGAGCTCCCCCTGCAAGCGTACAGGCAGCTGCCTCAGTGGCCAGCCAGCCCAGTCTGTGCCAGCATGTACACATGGAGGCAGGACTGCTGGTTGGTGCCTCTAGATTCCAGCTTAATGGTGGGGTGAAAGTGAGAAACAGAACCCCAGCACCTGGGAGGGGGAGAAGCTTTTTCTGTGTGCTGGCTTCACTTCATTTGAATAAATGCCAGCATCCCAAGCTTCTTTGCCCTCTGTGGATGCTTGCCATGGAATCCTTCCCAGCTGGGTTCAGAGCACACTGAAGTTGGCTATTCCAATATTCAGGCTCTTTGTCCTACTACTGTTCTTCTGTGTGCCCAGCAAGATCTTTAACTCCGCAATGTTGTGGAACTGCACCCTCAGGACAGGCACCTCTCCATCCTGAACTGCCGTTGTCCCTCTCGGTCTCTGCTCACGGCACAAGGGGCAAAAGAAAGGCCCTCTGTGCTCCAGGGCTCAGGTTTTGTGCCATTCACTTCCACAGAGATGCAGATATTTTTATTGGTTTATTAGGGGAAGGGGAAGGGGAGGGATGAAGTTAGGGAAGGGAAGAGAAGGAAAAGGGAAGGGGCAGGGTGCGAGTGCTGGAGGGAGTAAGGGAAGGAGGGAGGAATGAAGGGAGAGAGGGAGTGGTCTGGAGACAGGGAGGGGTTCACAGGGAAGGGGAAGTGGAGGGATGAGCTGAGTTGGCAGGCTCAGCTGGGTCCAGCATCAGTTCCTGGAGCTGCAAATGGTCTTTTCTGGTCTCCAGGTGGACTCCTGTCATGTGATGTCTGGTGCTCTTCGGGGGACGCTGGTTGTCTTGATCCACAGGAAGAACCTAATTGTGCTGCTCTTCGGTCAAACATAGCTTGAACCACCACGCTTGTGTAGGAGGGGCAGTCATCTTTTCTCATTGTTTGAAGGGCTGGAACAGAGAGGAACAGAGGCAAGGTCAGAGGTGGGATTGGTGGTGACCCAAGGAGGCCCTCCTGCCAGGGCCATCCCACCCAGCTCTTGCAGGGCAGGAGGGAGCAGGAGGGAGCAGGGCCCAGTGGGATCAGCCGGAAGGTCCCGGCTGACAAAGTCCCTGTGCCCCTGAAATCTCCCTCAGCTGTGCCCACACCGCCCTCACTCATGCAGGGAGCAGAGCCCTCTGCAGGAGGGGCAGGATTGCAGGTCCCCCGCCGGGTCTGTGCTTCTCCTGCCAGCCCCTGCTGACACCCCACTGCCCTCACTCACCCTCGCAGATGAGCTGCGGCTCTTCCTCCAGCCCCTTCATGTGCCAGCCTGCGATCGCTGTGAACACAGAGCCCATCAGGGCCCTGGTGGCACAGCTACCCCACAGCGGTGTTGCAACCCGGCCATATGCCCTCCTACCCCCGCAGGGCCGAGCCGGGCCCTTCCCACATTGGGACACTCAAGGGCTGGGCTGGGCTGGGCTGGCAGAGGCAGCAGCCGCCAGGGCACTCGGGGCTCCACGGGGGCCGAGCTGCAGCAGCCGGAGAGGGAAGGGACCCCGCACTTGTGGCTCACCTATGAACCTAAGAGCCGCCTCTCGGAGAGGCTCCTGTGGGCTCTGCAGGTACAGCAGGGCCTGGCGCAGGGACTCAGCCGATCGGCTCCTGTCCTTTGCCAGCTGGAGAGAGCACCAGGGCACAGAGGGAAGGCTTGGCTCAGGCTCTGCCCATGCTCGGCACTGTCCTCCCCTGCCCGTACCCAGCACTGGCTTCCCCTGCCTGCACAGCCCTGACACCCATCTGGGCAGCAGCTGCTGGGGCTGTGCGGGGAGCAGAGGGCTGGACAGTGTCAGGTAGCCGCGGGGCTGCCCTGCACCACAGCCCGGCTGGGCTGGGACTCCAGCAGCACCTGGGCTGGGGCCAGAGGAGCCCACATGCCTCAGGGAAGGCAGCAGCATGTGGGGTGCAGGCTGCTGTCCCACAGGTAGCTGCAGCACTGGGCAGGGGCACAGTGCCAGCCCCACACACTGGGCATCAGGGACTGGGGGCTTGTCCAGGCTGGGGCTCTGAGTCCGTCCTTACCAGGCACTCGCCAAATCTCTGTGGCTCCTTTGTCTTCAGTGTCTTCACCAGGTCCGTCCTTCTCAGGAACGTGGCTGCACAAAGCAGCGCTTCCCAAGAGGCCTGCAGCGCGACAGAGAGTGGCACATGCAGCCCAAACCAGGGCACAGGACCTGTGTCCCTGGAGCAAGGCCAGGAGGAGGCTGGAGCCTGGGAGGTGCCGGGGCAGGAGGCAGCCCAGCCCCCTCCCACAGGGACACTGGAGCCCACAAGTCCTCACCTCTGCCACTGCCCGGTTCTTGTCATGCCCATGGAAGAAGAGTGGGAGCAGACTGTGGATCACGTGTGTCTTCAGGGCTTTTTTGCCCTCATCCACTATCAACTCCATCACCTTTTGGAATAGGCGAATGGAGAGCAGCTGCACTTGGATGTTGTCCTGATGGAAAGAAAGAGGAAAAGACCTCAGCACTGGCTGCTCCAGGCCCACCTGAGCACAGGCCTGAAAATCCAGAGGGCACAGTTTTCTGGCAGCACCCAGTGCCTGTGGTGGGGGGCACAGAGCCTTACGTGGTCAAAGAGTGGCTGCAGTGCTGGAGCCATCTGCAGGGCAGTGGAGATGGTGATTCGGATGTCTCTGTCATGGACTTCATTGATGAACACAGACAGGGCCATGGCAACCAGCTCTCCATCTGCATCCCTCAGTAGCTCCAGGAGGCTTTTTGTCAGGCTCCGCATGCCCTCAGCCTGTGTGGAACGCAATGCTCTGTTGTGAAGCCATGAACCGTAGGCTCATAGAGTAGCCCACGCTGGGAGGGACCCACAAGGACCCGAAAGGATCATAGAGTACAACTGATGGCCCTGCACAGGAGTATCCCCATTCCCACAGGAACAATCCCACCATATGCCTGAGAACATTTTCCAAATGCTCCTTGAGCTCTGGCAGGCTTGGGGCTGTAAGCACTTCCCTGTGGAGCCTGTTCCTGGTCCCGAGCACCCTCTGAGTGAAGGACCTTTTCCTCATATCCAAGCTACACCTCCCCTGACTCAGCTCTGGCCATTCCATTGGGGGCTACCACTGATTCCAGAAAACAGAGATCGATGGTGCCCCTCCTCTGCCCCTCATGAGGAAGCTGGAGACCATGGTGAGGTCTGTCCTCAATCTTGTCTTCTCCAGGCTGAACAAGTCAAGTGCCCTCAACTACTCCTCCCATGTCTTCCCCTCCTTTACGATCTTGGTACCCTCCACTGGAGAATATCAAAGGGTTTTACATCTGGTTTCTGTCCCAAAGCTGCCCCCAGAACTTGACATGAGGCCACCCCAGTGCAGAGTACAACGTGACAGTCCCCTCCCTTGACTGGCTGGTGATGTTTTGCCTGATGCTCCCCTGAACATCGATGTCCCTCCTGGCTACCAGGGCACTGCTGACTCCTATTCAACTGCTGTTGACCAGGACCCCCAGGTCCTTTCCTGCAGATGCTTTCCAGCCTCTCATTCCCCAGCCTATACACACAGACAGGATTGTCCTGTTCCAAATGCAGAATCCAGAACTTGCCCTTGTTAAAACTCTGACTGCTGGTGTCTGTCCAGCTCTCAAATTTGTCAAGGTCTCTATGCAGGCCCTCTCTGCCCTCAAGGGAGTCAACAGCTCCTCCCAATTTAGTGTCATCAGCAAATTGACTTAATATTCCTTTTGAGTTCTGTGTCCAAGTTTTCAGGAATGGCTGACCCACATGTTGCCGGGTGGCCCAGAGGCCAACAGCCTGTGTGCCCAAGGACTCGGGCAGCTGGAGGGGGAGGCAGGGAAGCTGGGAGCAGCTGCCACAGCTCCCAAAGCCCAGCCCACCCAAGTGACTGTGTTGCCCAGCCCCGCACTGCCAGCACAGCTTCAGCAGCTGCCCCCTCTCACCACTGAGGGATCCTTGCTGAGCACCACGAGGCCTCGGAGTGCCAGGCGACACCTCTTTGGGCACTCGCTTCGCAGGTGCCTTGAAAGGATCTGCAGGACACTGTTGCCACATTTACTCATGTCCAGGCAGTCCAGGGCCTGAAATGCACAGAGCAGTGATGGGTGCCCGGCCAGCAGGAGCCCAGACCCACATAGGGCTGGGCCCAGGCAGCAGCACAGGGCACAGGCACCGGCCCAGGCAGCTGCAGCTGTGAGAGGGCAGAGAGGTGAAGGCAGCTTGGCGAGGCAGTGCTCGCCATCAGGCTCACCTCCACAAGGAACGCCATGGCAGGGAGCTCCCAGCGGGGTTTCTCCCAGCTGAGCAGTCCAAGCAGGTAGAGTGCAACCTCGGAACACAAGGGCCTTGAGGCACAGCGCATCTCCCTGGCAGGGGGAAACAGGCAACACAGACGTTGTGCTGGATGGGCAAACCTCTGCTGGGGCTGACTCCAGAGTTTGCTTCCTTCACCACCCAGGGAGGGGACACAGGTGCTTTGGGAGGTGGCTCTTCCTGTCCACCCACCTCTCCCAGCTTTTGGCAGCCTGCTTGGCCACCCCTTGGTGACAAGGCCCTCTCACCCATGGGCACTGTGTGAGGTGCCCCATGCACAAGGCAGAGATGACAGGGGCAATGGGAGAAGAGTCTCACCTGGCCAGCAGACCCACTGCATAGTGGTGGGTGTGAGTGTTGAGGAGCGTGTCCCAGCCTCGCTTGCGTTCCATTGCCATTAGCAAGTTGAGACACTGCATACGGCGGAGCAACACCCTCACAGTCTGCATTGCAAACCTGCGTGCAGAGCAAACCCAAGTCATACTGAGCCCTGGCCCCAGCTGTGAAGGCATGGTAGGGACAGAAGGACTGGCATGGAGGACCTGCTGGGGTTCCTGGGAAGGCGACCTTGCTCATGGCATGCCCTCCAGAAGGTAGCCACCTCCTCTGGCATCTGCTCTGTGCTCATGAAAACTTGGAAGAGCAGATGCACAAGGAGGGGGGCAGAATGCTTCTTCAGTGGCTCTGGGCACCAAGGCAGCCGGAGAATCTCCCAAATCACCCTGGTTGCCTGCAAAAGATAAACCACCAGAGACAGCTCTCAGTGTCCCAATGTCCATGTGGCCGGGACCAAGCATGGCAGGGAGAGGCTAAGGGAGACATAGGGGGAGCACTTGGCCCTGGTTGCCCTGAACCTGCCTCTAACCCACATTTGCAGCCCAGTGCCTGAGACAGGGAGATGCTTTGTTGGGGGAGGATGGATTGTTGCTGGAGAGGTGACCTGGGGGTGAGGAAAGGTCAGTTCCAGAAACTCACAGCCAGGGCAAAGACATCCATTTTGTCCCCATCAGAGGTGGACGTGTTATGCTGTGGCCAGTCTTCCATCACACAGAGCAGTGTTGGCACTGCCCTGTCCAGTGTCATTGCAGACGAGGCTATGGTCTTCCACATGACTGCAGCAGCTCTGTGGGGCCAGAGTTCTGTGTTAGGGGCCAAAGTGCCTTGAGAAGCAGGGACGGAGCACGGCAGGAGGATCAGGGGCTGACATGCCGGGGCTGGGAAATGGTGTCGGAATTTTCTGTCTGTCTGGCAGACTGTGCGGTACAGGCTCTCCAGGGTGATGGGCTCTTCTATGGCTGGTGAGCCCTGAAGGCAGGTGGGTCCCATACCTGTCACACGTTGGGGCACAGCCCAGAAGGGTCAACACAACTTCGGCTGGGTATATATCAGTCAGCCTCAGAATGTCAATAAACAGCCTGTCATCTGAAGGCTTGTCGGAGGAGAGACTCTCGTGCATGTTCTTCACAAAGGCTGGCACCTGGAGGAGGCATGGGGGACAGCTGGAGAGGAGCCAGAGGGAGCAACTGGCCTGGCTTGCCCTGAGAAGTGCTTCCCTTGCCACCACACTGTGCTGGCCTCAGAGGCTGAGAGGGCCCAGCAGACCCAGCTTTAGGTGCCACATGATCCCTGGGGTGCTCAAGCCCTGCCCACAGGCTGCTTACTTCATCTGGACTGGAGACAACTCTCTCCCCGAAACAATCCAGACTGGGAACAGAAGCCAGGCCCTGAGTGGGCATGGTGTCAGACTTTGCCATGGCTTTAGACAGCATGGTGATGATCTCTCTACACAGAGTTCCTGGCAGGTTCCTAAACGTCTGCAGGAGAAGGAAGGGTAAGGAAGAGAGCAATGTGCCCTGGAGTGCTCCAACTGCGCTGCTGGGCTGAGCAGTGACAGCAGGCCCAGCCCAGGGGGGAAGGCTGCAGGTACCTGTGCCATTCTGTGGAAGAGGCCAGGGGCGCGGTCCTGCTCTTGTGTCCGGTCCTGGCCTGGATGTGGCAAAGACCAAGCGTGGTCAAAGCTGAGGAGCTGTGGGAGAGGCCACAGACCACAGCCCATCTCTACACTCCACATTCAGGGCCCTCCCTGCCATGCCCAGAGGATGGAGCACGGCCACCAAGGGAATCAGCTCTGGACCCTCTTTCCCTGTTCCTTTCCCTTGGCATGGCCACAGGGGATGGGGTGGAATGAGGTCCAGCGGGCTGCAGCTCCCAGCCCTGTGGCACAGTTCCAGCACTCACCCTCCTGCCACAGCTGGAACTGCTCCACCCTTTCAGGCTGCAGAGCTGGGGCGGCCCCAGGGCCTTCCTTTGCCTTCTTCATCCTGAACAGGCTGAGGTGTCTTCCCACAACTCCACAGTCTGGTCTCAAGGGCAAATTGAACAGAAAAATCTCAGAAAGTTATGGATCGCCAAGTCCCACAGTCTGGCGCTGAGGGCGCCAGCAGGGCAGAAGCCCTGGCAGAGCCACAGGACAGCAAGTCCTGCAGTCTGGTCCCAAGGGCTCCTGCCACAAGGAGGGAACACTTCTCGTAAAGGCTCTGGGTCAGCAACTCATGCAGAGTGGCCTCAAAGGCACCTGTTGAAGGGGGGGGGGAACCTCGGGAAGGCTGCGGGTCACCACGTCCCGCAGCCTTGCCTCGAGGACACCTGCAAGAGAGGAAATCCTCGGAAAAGCTTCAGGTCAGCAAGGCAGGAGTTGGCTGCGTGAGGGCTCCACACAACACCGCTCTATCCTGTCCTGTCCCGTTGTGTGCTCCGCGCACTGTGGTGTGGCCACGTCACCACCAGTACCTATGTCACAACGTGTCACAAAGGGCCCTTGGACACCCTGTCCTGTTCCATCCCATTGGCGTGGCCAATCCTGTCACAAAGGGCACTGTGACACACTGCCATGTGCCCTGGGGCCTCCCCCAGCCTGGCCAACCTGACCCAGGTCAGAAGGAATCTGTTCTTTCACCTATCTATGACAGCTGGACATGACCTTTAGGAACAGTTCAGAAACTCAGCAAACGCTACCCTCCTCTGCCTGCCCATGGCAGCAGAGGGAGCCCCCTTAGCTGCCAACACAGCTGCGGCGGAAAGGGCACGAGGCCTCCACAAAAAGTGGCATGGACTCCTTGGGAGAAGTCTTGTCTGGTGGCCATCATAGGCACGGGGCTGCGACACAGAGAAGCGATGTGTGGGCAAGGGCACAAATACCACTGTCCTGCCAAAGGTTCAAACAAAGAAAGGGGAGGTGGGGAGGGGTGTCCTTCAGGGAATTTTTCTCACCCTACCAACACAAATGTTTTGGGAATTGAAGTGCCAGGACTGAGAACAAAGGAGTGGTTAACAACTCTAGATTCCAACTGAACGGTGGGGCAGAGGTGAGGCAGCACCTGGGAAGGGGAGTGGCTTTTCCTAGGTGCTGTCTTCACTTCGTTTTTAGCAGCTGCTGGGGAAAGCCACTGTTTGCTAAGCTGGTGAGAGCTCTTTCTGGCTCTGCTCTTTGCCTTCCCCCCTCCCTCTCTGGGCACCCTGAGCTTCAGAGGGAGACAGAAGAGGGTCACAGCTGCTTCAGGACACACTGCAGACCTTTTCTTCCTGGGGACCAACTTGGACTGCAAGGAGATTTATGGGAATTACTACCGCTCCTCAACTCCCAGCGTTTTCTTCTTTTGAACAAAGGACAAGGAGAGAGAGAGTCTGCTCTTCCCCCACAGGAAAGGCTCCATCCTTTGCCACGTTGAGTCCTACACCCCCCCTTTGTCTCTGCCTCACTGGGAAAAGACTGAGAATTCACCTCGCAGCCAGCCGAGTTGTGACACTGACACTGTCCATAAATATAATTGCACCAGGAGGAACCTACAGGTTTTGGGGGTAGTCTTTTTTTGGTGCTGGGGGAATAGTCTGCTCTGGTCTGTTTATAGTTGTATCTATCTACATATATAGTAGTTAAGAACAGTTATCCTTTTTATATACATTTTCTAATTAAAGTTTTGGGGGGGTTTGTTTGTTTGTTTGTTTAATTTAATAAGGGGTGATGTGGTTATTGAGGAGGAATCCTCTTCTCTGGTCTTGGTAAACATTTCAGTTTCCCTCAAACTAAGACAACTGCTCTGAGCCCTCTGGCCACAGCTGCACCAAAATGAGCAGCTCTGGCAAGCCCTCATGCAAGGAGACCTGCCACCGCCCCGAGTCCTGCCAAAGGTGGTGCCCATCTCCTGCCCCAAGCACCTGTGCTCCCGGGGCACTTCTCTGCCAGAGGGCAGCCAAAGCCAACATGCACTGCTGTCTGTGCTCTCTCAGGGGCCTGTTGTGAGCAGCAGCTGGGGCAACTGGTGGCAATGTTTAGCATCTGTCAGAAGGCAGAAGCTGTTGATCCTTCTGGGAATGATTTTTGGATGGAAGTGATTCCCAGCAGCACAAAACTATCTTTGCTGTGAAAGGACAGAAGAATCTGGCATTTAATAATCCTAAATTCAAGAAACCAGGAACATACGTTAATTTCCTTTGCTCAATACAAGGAGTTTAACATCAAGTTGTAAACTTCCCAAGTTAATTGGCTTGACCTCAGACTGTGAAATATTTGCAAGTTTACTTCCCATCCCAAACCAGCAACTCATTTGCCTTTACAGGGTCCATTGAGAGACAATTGCCAAAAGAAATATTAAAGAGGAAAAAAAATGAAAAATTGGGCCTTGTTTTGGGTTTCAAACACTTTTCTGTCAAGGGCTAAAATTATAATAATGACCAGAGTGCACTTCTACAGTCTATACCCGTGTTTGATGGATAAGGACATATAAAATCCAACCTTTTCCTGTCCCATGGGTGTTTGCCTCAGTGTCCTTAAGGTGACAGTGCACCTTTAGCTATGTGCACATAACTAACTTCAAGAGGTTTTTAATTTTGTTTCGGGTTCTTTTGTCAAAATTAAGAAAAGGGTCAGACTTCCCTCCTCATGGTATTTCCTTACATTTGCTCTCTGTTCCTTTGGGATGACAAAGGTACCAACTGCGTTAATCTTTTTTGATACTAGAGGGAGCTCCTGGCCAGAGCAGTCAAAGTGAATCATATCTTGTACAATTCTTGAGGAAACACAGATGGGAAGTCAAGTGCCATTGATGACTATAATACACCTTTTTCCATCACTGGCAAAATTAGGAGGGCTGAATGTATCTGCTTAGGAAATTGCACATGGCTTTCAGAGACACTCAGATAATGAAATGCTGTAGCTGCAATTTCTTCTATATTTGAGTACCATTCTGTCATGGCTGGATTTATTTCTCAACTTCCTCTGAGGGAATAAGCTGTCTGTCATACCCCTGTGAATACACAGGAACTGCAACACAGGGAGCCTTTGTGGATGTGTGTATATATATGTCTGTATATATATGTATGTACAAAGTAGTATTCCAAGGGAAATTTCCAAAGTAGCCAGGAGGAGACTTGAAATCACAAGGTAACATTGTGAAATGTGTTGGCCGACTCTTCTGCCATCCCCCTGTTTTTCTGCACTAGGGATCTGTCATTGTAACCGGGCAGTTGAGAGCACATTAGCCACGAGAAGCTGCGGTCTTTGGAGGCTGAACTGCAGCCACACTTAAAACGGGTGAGTTTAAATATATTAGTTAAGATAACTTTGCATAATCAGAGCAAATTTTAACTTACATTACAGCCATTTCATCGTTCAGAGTTCTTGATGTGTGGACTTCTAATCCTAGTGAGCAATACCTGTATCCTGTTTAATTATATTTCAACAAATCCTTATTCCTTCAGAAGTAGCTCAGCTGCTCCTGTGATGCTCAGTGAGGTTGCTTTAAGTGTCAAGACAACAGTAAGTGGACAATCCTCCTCCTCCTACAATGCCTGAGGCGAAACAAACTAACTTGGCTGTGCAGAGTTTTAGCAAGCGGAGCTCGGTGTTTGTGCGGGGGCAGCTCTGCCCGGGAGAGGGCAGCGATGCTCAGCCACGCACTCGCGAGAGGGGACCTGTGTCTGCAACCAACACGGCTTCCAGCAGCCATCACCTGCGCGATCTGAACTGCTCTGCTTTTAACTTCCTCACTCAGGAAACCCATGGCATACCTGAGGACTAAAGGCAGAAAGTCATCATCCTAATCTGCCATTCCTGCCTTTGAACCTTTCCAAATGGGACTGCTTGGACAGGCAAAAATGTCTCATAATTCCTATATCCCGCCTGTTGTTGTGGAACCTTGGTCTACCTGGCTGCTATGTGAGTGAGTACTTCTCTGTACTGCTCCTGTTGGCCAGGACAACGGCCTGCAGGACTGAAAAGCACAGGGCAGGAGCAGGAAGCACCAGCTGAGGGCATTATAGGGACATTAGCCACGAGAAGCTGTGGTCTTTTGAGGCTGAACTGCAGCCACACTTGAAATGGGTGAGTTTAAATATAATAGTTAAGATAACTTTGCATAATCAGAAAAAATTTTAACTTACATTACAGCCATTTCATCATTCAGAGTTCTTGAAGTGTGGACTTCTAATCCTAGTGAGCACTACCTGTATCCTGTTTAATTATATTTCAACAAATCCTTATTCCTTCAGATGTAGCTCATCTGTCACTGTGATGCTCAGTGAGGAAGCACCAGCTGAGGGCATTATAGGGACAGGTTTTTGCTAAGCTGGCAGAGCAAGACCTGTTTTGTAGAAAAAGAAGAGCCCAAAGAATACAAAGACAAAGCAGGGAAGTTGCATTGAACTAAACTGGGATATACTTGCAGAGATTAATAGCTGCTTCCTGTCCCATATTTCAATATATCTTCTGCTTGCAAACACACACAAGATTTTCTGGAAATGCAGATTTTACTCCTCCTTATTGCTGTTCTATTTCCCTGGGTTTCAAGGCACAGGTGAAATTGAATAAATGACTGAAATCTACATTGAATGAGTTCAAACACAATCCAAAACTGCACAGCCAGTGCAGGCTTTTTCATTGTTTTAGTGGGATTCGGAACAGATCCCAGTTAGACAATTTATTTAAAGTATGGCAGGATAAACAGCAGTAGAGTGAAGCAGAGCAGCCTGTAAGGAATCCACTTACAGTCATTGTCTGTTAGCCTCAAGTGCTAGCAGAATTAATAATAATAAAAAAGGAAAACCATGGAAAAAACAACATCTCTGTATTAAACTATAGGTGTCAAAGAGCACATTGAAATATCACTGGCTTGGTAAGGTCCAATGTAGTCATTCCCTGATCACTGCAGGAACTATACCTGAAGGAGAATAAATTGGACAGAGACTTGCAGGGAAGGTGATGGCTCTTAGACTGAAATTTTACTTCCAAGATTTTACTTGCTCTCTTTTCATCTCTTTTGTACTTGGTGCCTCATCTTCAACTGTACTATTTTGGCTTAAGGTCCAAGAAATAGGCCCACCAGCCCATCTCTGTCACTGGGAGATAGAAGGTTGCAAGCTCTCCTCCATTCTACAGGAGCATCTCATTTCAGCCTGCCATGCACAAGCTGCTCACTGAGCTTTCCTCCATCCAGAGTCTCAAAACTCCCCTTTCTCATGATAAATCTCTATCTGTCTTGACCACCCGTCCTTTACGTACTGCAGTGACTTTTTTGTCATCTAATATCCTCTAAGTCAGAAGCCAACTTTTTGGGGTTTTCACTTTTCCAATCATTTCCCCTTGATTTGGGTATCAGTTCTCCCTTCTGAGGTGCTATTTTGTTTTTGTTCAAATATTGTCTTCATTTTCAACAAAGCTGAAGGTATTATCTGCTGGTGGCAAAGAAGGAGGACTTTTAAAAAGATTTACAAAGCAAACCCCATGCCAATCAGAGCCCAGGCTGTATGCTCCTAGTAATCCATTCCTTTATGGATGTTTAATGATTTTACTTTTAAGAAGAGAATATGAAAAAACCTGATTAACATGAGGAGTGAAATGCTGAAAATAAGACAGATTTTCTGTTTCAGTAGTGTAATCCTCCAGACACTTCAAAACAGGGAGGAGAAACACTGCTGATCTTGGTACACTGCAGTAAGACTCTGGAGGAAGAACTGTATCCACTTCCTAGATCTGCCATGGCAAGAATGACCTCAGCTATTATTTAATTTCACTATGACAGTTCTCAGTGTGTAAAGGGTGATTGGTATTTCTTTGACTTGCAAGACAGTTCTGAGATGTTTTGATCCTACAGAGATGAGTCAAAGGAGCACCTATGAAAAAGCTGCTTTTGTTGCAAGAGGTGCAGTTACTGGTGAAATGTTGAAAGGAAAAGGCCAAAATCATGAAAATTTCAAAACTACCAAGCTGTGAGGAAACAAGGGTGAAATCCTCTATGGAGTCTGTTTCTTCAAACCAGTCTTGTGGTTTTAAGCAGTGAGGAGTTCCCACATATCTTTCTTCCTCTGTTTGTGATAACCCTTTAGCACCAGGACATTTGGCTAAGTGGAGAGGACTGGGTGGGTGCCTGTACAGAGATATTTATCATTCCTTACATCAGCAGAATAAAATCATTTATCCTGACAAACGAGGCTCAGCAGTGATATTCCTGACGCTGCTACCCTGCACATGTTCAGGTACCCAGTACAGGGGCACCGCTTTGCTCTGCAGTTCGACTGGTTGTATGACAAACACCTATTAGGCATACACCATTTGAAGGTGAGGTAGAATTGCACAGTATCCAGGGCTTGGCTTCAGTAAAAGACCAGCCCAAATCAGGGAGAATAATTTCCTTTTATTGTTCTTTAGATTCCTCATTGGCTAAAAAAGTCTAGCAGTTCTCAACCTTGTATCCACAACACCTTGGAAAAGGCTGTATGGTTCATTATCCATATCTGTGTGTACCATTACAGTTAATTGTTTGAATGCTGCCTTTGCAGAGACCTCCTAGGACCTCTTGTCCCCATTTCACTGTTTAACTGACCTGCATGCATCTGACCCTGTAAATACTGCAAACTCAAAAATTGGCCCCTTACAGCTGGTGGTTGAAGATGGGAACAGTCTAGGAGCCCTCAGAACAATTTTGGCTGCATGCTCCCAAAAGGGGCCCTGAAGAATCTCAGGATAGAAGTTCATGCTTGCCTTTGCCTCTGTCCATCTCTTCATCACCAGAAAAGTGCCCATAGCCAGCAGGTGGGAGACACTGGCCCATGCTGGATCCCAGCCTGCCTTCTCCAGCAGCGTGGGAAGGGGAGGCTGCTCCAGTCCTGCCTTCCCAGCAGCATCTCCCAGTCACAGCTGCTGGATAACGGACAGCAGCTCCAGGTTTTGCTGCGAGAACTTAATCTGCACTGTCGTCCCTTATTACTGCCACTCGGTGCCGTCGTCTCCAGCCATGAAGGGTCACAAGATGACATGAGAGAGGTCGGGCGGGGGAATGTACAAAAGGGTCTGGCCAGCACCGGGAAATATGGAGAGGCTATAAAGAGAACAGCTACCCAAACGATGCTCCCAGCGGCTCGGCGGGGATGAGGCTGGAAGCGGCTGGGTTCACACTAAGTTTTCCCGAAGGTCACTCTGCAATATGGTAACTCCCAGCTCGGCTGTCACTGCCCATAAAGGCAGCTCTCCTCACAGCGCGGGGGTGGGGAAGGGAAGGAGGTTTGTTTAGAAGTATTAGTGCGCCCCTCCCCCGGCCCCATTAGTGGCCCTTATTAAACCAACACAGACAAAGAGCAAAGATGCCCTCGTTAATGGAGAGTCTCCGATAATTACTCTGCTCTGCCGCTTCTTTTGGGGCCTGAATAGCCTTTGAATAATGTTTCTCTTGCTGTGGTTGCAGACAATACCCTCGCAGACTGCTTTAAGCGGTGCCAATCCCATTAGCAGAAGAATAGCAGAGCTTTCTGGTTGTGTGGGTGTGTGTGCTCACGGGAGGACCGCGGGCTCGCAGTGGGAACGGATTTCGCTGCCCGCTGCTTCGCTCGCCTCTCCTGCCTTCCACGGCCCAAGAAAGCAAAGCGGGGAAGTGCTGGGAGAAGCTCCATCTGGGAAACAATCTCCCTGTTTAAGCTGCGCCCGTGCCAGGGGGCTTGAGAGAGCCCTGTTGCTCCTCACTGCAGGGGCGCAGAGATGGGCATGTCTGCTCACCGAGCGGGAAGGGAAGAGCTGGAGGCAGAAACCCCGCAGAGCTGGAGGGCCTCGTGTTCCCCAGGCACAGCTCTCCGTGCGCACACAAGACACCAAAGCGGATGGAGGCCCAGGAGTCCAAAATCAGAATCAGGCTGTGCTGCTGCTTTATTACACAGAGGAGGTGAGACAGTCATCCCTCTGCATTCAAGTGATTACAGAACATGAAAATGGCTATACTGCCCAATTTTTGGGAGGGTTAATTTTCTGCTGCACTCCCCGAATAGGAATCTAATTAGCGTGTTCGATAGGTAGCTCTCAACCAAACTTGGAGGAGTTGGGATAACTCTACCTGGGCTTTTCTTTTGATCTCCCCTTCTGCATGATAAGTGAAAATAGTGTATAGCTGGGCTGGCTGCAGTGTTTAATTTAATCATCTGATGATATTTATTTTCACAAACATGAACTCAAGGCGCAATTATCAGAAAGGCTTCATTTTGTGCTGAACGTGCCAGTTAATGGCCTTTCAGTGAGGTAATAGCTTCTATGTAGGGAGTCAGTAATTAAAACGTGTGAAAAAAGGCCACTTCTTCAGAGGCAGTGGGGGAAGACAGTGGGTTTAATGCTCAGCTGGTATAAGCTGGCAAGTTTGTTATGGCCAGAATAAATGGTCATTGCTCCTTTCACATTATGCCAGCAAAGAGTTCTTAAGAGTTTCCCAGTTTGAGAAAGATGTTTGGATTCTTATTAACAAACTCAGGAATAGGTGGTGCAATGATCTGGTCTTCAGATGATTCTGCAGTACTTACAGAAGATGTTTAGATCTAATGATCTGAAGATCCTGCAAACTCTCCCACAAGGAAAGCAGATAAGTGTCTAGTGTTGGCAGAGATAAGAGTAATTTTCTCCTTTTTCCAGTGTTAACTGTCTAGACTTGCAGAACCATAGCCCAAAAACAAGGGGAAAGCCGACAGCTGAGACATTCCAAGTAGCAGGAAGATGAGTTCCTTTATGTCTTCCTCATATGGACAAACAGGGCACAGTTTGTTTATTAGTACAGATAATCACCAGCTGGCTCTGTACACTCTGTTCGGTGCTGGGCCAGGTGCTGAAGGTTTGTTAACAACGGGGGCAAACGTGGAAGTCAAGCTGTGTGGAAGATTCTGGTAGATAGCCTCTACCAAGCCTTTCACCAGTAGGTCTTGCTGAAAACAGGTCGTGATTTCATGTTGGAGGACAGATATGCTTAATGAAAATTGCAAAATCTAGAACTTGCATTCTCAAAGATATCAATATATATTTATAGATATATAGATATAAATAGCAACAAAAATTTTTCAAAAGTTCATATTTCTTCAGAATTAGACAGTGTTATCCTGCAGCTTTGGAGGGTAACCTTGGTCAATGCTTTTGTTTTTTTCATTGACACGCTGTCTGCAGGAAAAGAAAGCTCTACCAGATTAGAAGAAGAAAATGTAGTTACCTGTTCTCAGATTCAGTTTTTTTAGGCTGTGGTAGAGGGATATAGGGTGGATCACAGATACGAAAATGTGATTTAGAAAGGGGACAGAATCTCTTCCTCTTATCAATAAAATGGTGGCAATTTTCTATAAAGTGTTTCTCTGACAGAATGGAAAATGAAAAACTTGAATCCAAACTGTTCCCTAGCAGCCATTTAAAGAAAGGTGCATGTTAATTGCATTTTGCCTAGGACATGGAAAGTGTTACCCATCCCAGTTCTTTTACAAAGGGTTTCCAGCAAATAAGAACAGAGATAAGAACATCTAAAGCTGGCAAAAATGCTCTTAAGGGGGCTGAGAAGGACAAATTAAGAGACCAGTATGAACCATTTTCACTATGAGTTCCCCTTGTTTCTTGAGGGAATGATTTAAAGAAAGCCAGATATAGATGGCAAAGCACAATTTTATTATGGCTGGGCGACAGTCGGGGTCACGCAGGGGCTCATGCCCTCGAAGTACCTGCTCCTTGGATACACAAAATTCAGCAGCTTTGTTACAGGAAGTTTCAAATATTATCTATCACAGGCACTCTTCGAGTTTACATCATCCAATTAAACTTTCGGTTGGTTATTCTCTATGTTTTCAACTATAAGACTTTTACATAACACATTATCATTTCAAGCAACTACTCCACTGCCCCCTCCACCTGGTTTCCACCCTCTGCCTGTGCTACAAACGCCCTTTCCTTATCAGCTTTTATTCAAGCAAACCCGGGGAATTCCCCCTTTATCTCAATTTCCCATATTCAGGCAAACCCAATTCGTTTTGACTCCTTGCAATTTGGACAAATCCCTTTTTACAAACAGTTACATTTTGCAAAGTCACACTAAATTTAAAGGGAAACAGAAACCTAGTTAAACTTCTATGTTTTGTCACTGTTTCAGGAACACAGTGTTCCCTACAGACTTGGGAGCCTGGGGGCAAGGGGAGTTGCACAACAGGCACTGTTGTGATGCCTGGTTGTGTTGGGCAGTTGGGGTACCAAGGAGCACAGTGGGAACATGCTAGGGCTGTAGGAAAGAGAGGGGTCAGGAATAGTGCCTGACTGCATTGAAAGTCTGGGGCACGACTTGGCTGCCAAGACAACTGGAATTATTCTGGGTCCATCGTACATGAATGCTGTCCTTCCAGGTTTATGGATTATCAAGTTGTTACAAATATATTTGTAAATCTAACTGTGGAAGTAGTTATGCTAAGGTTTACGGGGTTTAACTGGGCCTGTGGTGAGGTAACTTGAAACAGTAGTGGGGGCCCAGAAACTATTGGGAACTTGCTAGGAACAGCAGGACAATAATTAAAGCGATTAGTGAAGTAAATAGAACCTGAGGAAGAAAACAAACTGTTGCTTAAAGATAAGATTAGAATCAACATATGTAAAAGGTTTGGTGATGGGGGCCTAATTAACCAGAATCCTGTGTTAGACGAGCGTGGTAGATTTTTAACCCTTGGAGACGGATATCAATTGTATACATATAACCTATGTAACTGATTTATGAACGAGACCGTGTGTCTTTGTGCACGTACAACGCTGTAGAAAAAGTATAAAAGCTGTCTTCAAGAATGGCTCGTTGGAATCCTGGCTTAGGACAATAGTCCCCAGGTTTCCCGGGCCCAGCAAATAAAGCACCGCATAAACTGATACTCTGTCGGTTTGTGTTTCTGTGAACGGGCAACAGTTTTCTGGCGCCCAACGTGGGGCTCCGAGGGCTGCTGGGGCGGTTCGCGTCCTGATCCACTCCAAGCCGGCACCGAGAATTTTCCTCGGGGAGTCATCAGTTCGTGCCCGGCCCCGCGCCCGTCGGACAACTACATAGAGGTGAGCCCGAAGGTGCTTTATTTTGAAAGGGGGGTGGCTTTATTCTGAAAGGGGGTGGTAAGATTGGTTGGTTGGTATTGGAAGCCTGGGCACCGGCCGTAAGACACGTACATAGGAATCGTGCAGGTCCGGTACTTGCCATTCAATAGCGACTAGAATTGGCAAGTTGGGGATATAGGTTGGTGGTTAGTCGCAGCGTCGTACGTGTTTCTGTTATATATGTTGTCATTCAGGAGCTGTGGGATAATGTCTTCTAACGATAAGGATATTCCCGAGGATTCCCCCCTCGGGTGTTTGTTGAAGCACTGGAAAACGGGGAATTTTGAACAACCTATGAAGAAAAAGAACTTGATTGATTACTGTAATCATGTTTGGCCAGAATATAAAACGGGGGGAATGCAATGGCCACGGAATGGTACAATGACTATCATTTAAAAGGAAAAACTGAATGGTTAAAAGAATGTGGTATGCTGGTTTTGGAAACTATTAATAATGAATGTGTGGGTCGTAAAGAGCGAAAGTTGCGCTTTATTGAGCCCCCGGAGGACGATGTGTCGTTGTTGGTCTCCCCTAGTGCACCTCCGTGTCCCTCTCTTGAAAGCCTTAAAATAAGAAAAGACCTCTGCTCCCCCTCTTCAGACGAAGAGTCGGAGCTAGATAATAGGGGTAATGTACAAAGAACCCCATTAGCTGGACGCACACGCCGGGGAAGGCAAAAGGGGAAGGAGGGGGACGTGCGACCTAAATTGACGGCACCTCTACGGGAGGCGGTGGGGGCAGATAGTGAAAGGGTTATAGTTAAGGTCCCGTTTTCACCTAGCGATTTGATGATTTGATGATGGTTGAAGGAATTCGTGATGGTATTCCTAAAACTTTGAATTGGTCAAAGCTATACTCGGTGAGACAGGAGAAGGGGGAATCTCCGTCGGCACTTTTTGGAAAGGTTGAAGGATACTGCTCGAAAATATACTAACTTGGATGTAGAGTCAGAATCTGGTAAACTTCAGCTGGCCTTGATATTTATGGGACAATCGCAGGAGGATATTAGGAAGAAGTTGCAAAAGTTGGAAGGGGAGGAAAAGACATTCCTGCGGCCGCTTGATATTAAATTTGGGGGGAAGGAATTTGATCATCAATTTTTATATATGCCGAACAGCCCAGAGTCACTACTTGGAAGAGATTTGCTTTCGGTTTTACAAGCAAGAATAATATTTGATAAGGATAGGGTAAAATTGGAAATACCAGAAGAAAACTTAGCAAAATGTTTATGATTAAGGAAGTAGAACCAGAGACGATACCAGAGGTGATAGAGCAGGCTGTGGCTCCGTGGGTGTGGGAGACGGGATCCCTGGTAAATCAAAAGCGGCTGAGCCGGTAGTAGTAAAACTGAAGGAAGGAGCGCAACCGGTAAGGGTGAAACAATACCCAATAAGGCTTGAAGCAAGAAAGGGAATAGCTCCAATGATTGATCAGTTTGTGAAATTGGGAATATTAAGGGAATGTGAATCAGAATATAATACCCCTATTTTTCCAATAGTGAAGCCAAATGGAAAATACAGACTGGTGCAGGATTTAAGGGCAGTTAACGCAATCACTAAAGATATATATCCTGTGGTAGCTAATCCGTATACGCTGTTAACATCTGTCTCTGAGAAATTTCAGTGGTTTACTGTAATTGACTTGAAAGACGCCTTTTTCTGCATTCCCCTGGCACTTGAGACTCAGCACATCTTTGCATTCGAATGGGAAAATCCAGACACGGGACGGAAGTGCCAACTGGCTTGGACCAGACTGCCTCAAGGATTCAAATGTCACCTACTATATTTGGTAATCAGCTAGCCAAAGAATTGGAAGAATGGAGAACTACCCAGGTAAAAGATTCACCTTTTTCATATATAATTCTACAATACACAGACGATATATTCCTGGGAGCTACAGAACGAGAACTCTGTTGTAAACTGACTATTGATCTATTGAACATGTTGGGGCAAGCGGGATACCGAGTTTCTAGGGAAAAGGCACAGTTGGTAAAACAGAAAGTTATCTACCTGGGTTGTGAAATTTCCCAAGGGGTACTAGATTGGGAACGAACCGCATAAAAGCAATCTGTGACACTCCAGTGCCTCGTAATCACCATGAGTTAAGATCTTTCCTAGGAATGACTGGATGGTGCCGGCTGTGGATCCCTAACTATGGACTAATGGCTAAACCATTGTATGAGGCTGTAAAGAAGCAGGTGTTTACCTGGGAGCCAGCAGAAGAAAAAGCGTTTCAAGAATTGAAACAAGCCCTTAAGGAAGCGCCGGCCTTGGGACTGCCCGACCTGACAAAGGATTTTCAATTATATGTGCATGAGAAACAGCAGCTGGCGTTGGGAGTCCTCACCCAGAAACTGGGGTCGTGGAAGAGGCCGGTGGGGTATTTCTCTAAACAGCTGGACGCAGTGAGTAGTGGTTGGCCGGGGTGCTTGAGGGCGGTAGCAGCTACCGTGATACTGATACAGGAAGCTCGCAAATTGACTTTGGGAAAACATATGACAGTCTATGTGCCCCACATGGTGATTACTGTGTTGGAACAAAAGGGGGGACATTGGCTCTCCTCAAGTCGTATGCTCCAATATCAGGCCCTGCTAAGGGAGCAGGACGATATCGAACTAAAGCTAACCAACCACCTTAACCCGGCAGAATTTTTGATGTCTACTCAGGAGGAAGGGAAATTGGAGCACGACTGTGTCGAAGTGATTGAACAGGTTTACGCTAGTCGCAAGGACTTAAAAGATGAACCATTACCGGACCCTGATTGGGAACTATTCACAGACGGATCCAGCTTTGTGGAAAACGGCACCAGGTATGCTGGATATGCAGTGGTCACCCTGCGACAGATAGTGGAAGCAAAAGCACTACCACCGGGTACCTCAGCGCAAAAAGCTGAAGTTTGGGCTTTGGTGCGAGCTCTAATTTTAAGCCAAGGAAAAAGGGTGAACATTTGGACCGATTCTAAGTATGCCTTTGGAGTAGTGCATGTGCATGGAGCCCTGTGGAAAGAGCGTGGACTGCTTAATTCACAGGGGTCTTCGATAAAACATCGAGAAGAAATCCTCCAGTTGTTGGAAGCTATTTATAAGCCTACCGCAGTAGCAATCATGCATGTTAAAGGGCATCAAAACGATTCGGGGAAAGAAGTTCAAGGTAATCAACAAGCAGACCAGGTGGCGCGCCAGGTTGCCCGGGAAGTATGGGCTCAGATGGCATTATTACCAACCCGGGAAAACCCTGCTGCATCTTATATGGAGACAGTGCCTCATTATTCTCCAGTGGACGAGAAACTTGCACAAATGATGTGTGCACGGAAGAATATCAAAGGATGGTATGTAACCCCTGTTGGTCAAGTGATACTGCCGGTAAAAATTATGAAGCAGGTGCTTGAAGTGGAACACAATAAGTGCCATTGGGGTGCAGAGGCGTTAGTAAAATTTTTAAGGAAAGAAATATTCTCAAATCAGATGTTAACATTAGCAAAGAGGATCAATGCCATGTGTGCGGTATGTATTAAAAACAATCCAGTGGTAAGGAAACAGGTAAAAATGGGTATAATTAAAGTGGGGCCACAGCCTGGGGATTATTGGCAGGTGGATTTTTCTGAGTTTCCTAAAGCCCAACATTTTAAACATTTGTTGATTTATGTGTGTACCTTTTCAGGATGGCCAGAGGCTTTTCCCTGCAGGACTAATCGGGCAAAGGAGGTGGTTAAAACGTTGTTAAAGGAGATTATTCCGAGGTTTGGAGTGCCTTTAGGAATTTCATCAGATAGGGGACCCCACTTTGTGGCTGGGATTGTTCAGGATCTTTCTAGAGTTTTGGGAATTTCCTGGGATTTACATACCCCTTGGAGGCCTCAGTCTAGCGGACAGGTAGAACGGAGGAATCAAACATTGAAAAATCAAATTACAAAAATTTGCCAAGAAGCAGAAATCCAATGGCCGCAGGCATTGCCTTTAGCTCTGCTAAGAATCAGAATTAAATCCAGGGAAAGGGTGGGAGTTAGCCCATATGAGATTTTGTATGGGAAACCCTATCATGCTGCTACATATCAGGGGGACCCTCATTTAACTGGGGATCAAATGTTGCTTAATTATGTTTTGGCTCTGAATAAAACTCTTACAGCAATCAGAGGGACGTTGCAGTGGAATCGACCTTTACCCCTGGAGAATCCAGCACACGATATTCTTCCGGGTGACCAGGTGAATGTGCGAAAGTGGTCTGAGGAGCCGTTGAAGGAGAGATGGGATGGACCTCACCAAGTGATTATGACTACATATACCGCCGTCAAGGTTCAAGGGATCGACAACTGGATCCATTACACCAGGGTGAAAAAGGTTCCTCTGAAATGGACAGTAGAACCACTGTCACCCACCCGATTAATATTGCGAAGTCAGCCCTGATATTATGGTGGTGGATTGTTCCAGTGGGAGGGGTGGTAACGGTTGAAGTTCCAAGATCTTATGTAACTGTACGTGAAGGGAACGCTGTCAATCTAACTTGTTTATTTATTTGCGACCAGAGAGTTGGTTTCCGAGAAATTAAAGCTAGATGGAAGGCTCGATGGGATGGGGCCGATGACGATCAAGAATTGACTTCAAAAGTGACTTGGGATGAAAGGATGCGAAGGGGCATTTCTATCATGCATATACCGAAAGCTACAAAAATGTGGACGGGACACTATACATGTACAATAACAGTTCAAAGTAGTAGGGACCAGGGAAATGTAGAGTTATGGGTGATAGGTTCCTCTGATCAGGAACCTGTCACTGACTCCCCGAATTCAGGGGTAGGTTGGGAAAAGGAATATGGACATCGTGAAAACTTAGTGATAGGTCTAATTAGAGATTTTGGTTTGATACAAAATGTATCTCAGATTACCGCCTGTTTACCTATGCCCCGGACTGCAAGTGATCCTATTCCGTGGGGGATAATCCCCGTAACTGTTATGCCATTATCAGGCAAGAATTTTTCATGGACATGTCATAAAGTATTTGGAAAAGTACCTCAACCAGAATCGAAAGGGGCTGATATATGTTTGACTAAACGGGTAATGACAGAAACAGAGTGCAAAAGGAAACCTACGTATTATGTATGGCTAAGGGACACAGGTAGATGTTATATCGAACCCCCTTTTGATGAACCCTGTGATCACGCCCGTACTGGGGCACCACGACAAAATATAAAATGGGAAAAACAATATACTATAGAATGCTGGAATGTTACTCATGATGTTGATATCTGGAAAAAAATGGAAAACTACTTGGGGTTCTAGTATCTCGGAGCATTATAGCTATATTGGCAAGGTGCAGTGGTGTATACAGTGGACGGGAACAGAAGATCAGTCACACCTAAAGGTTTTTACCACTGAAACCTCTTCCAGGTATTTTCATACGCAGCTAGAAGAATGGAATTGTACCCAAGTATTTACATGCGACACTCCAGAGGATCAGATAGGACTTGTTCCCGTAAAAAAATGGTATTGAAGTGGGGATGTGAGTGTAGAAGATATAAACATTATATTACTATAGAACAGGAAGAGAAGGCTGTTAATTGTAAATACTCAGCTGTACATAGCCCGGGAAATTTAGTATGGGTACTAGGACACGGGCAGTGGACAACTCACTTGCCCTTAGATGGACTGATTACACAAATTACTTTAGGAATTCCTACATTATGCCCTTTTTGGAAGGAATCAAAATTAACTAAGGAAGAAAAACAACTACGAAGTAGACGAAGTGTGGATCAGGATTTGCAGGACTTAGGATTAGATAAAGAAGGTTGGCATGAACCCTCAGGGGGAGTTAAATTTGGGTGGGCTCTAGAATCTTTGTTTGCACCAGTTGCCTCCTATCGGAATAGGGAGATGTTGTATAAATTAATGGGTCAAACTGAAAGATTGGCAGCGGTAACCAGGAAAGGATTCAAAGCTACAAATATCCAGTTGCAGGCTACTTCTAGGATGACTTTACAGAATAGAATGGCTTTGGACATGATACTTCTCAAAGAACACGGTGTTTGTGGGTATTTGCATGGTAGAAATGAGCACTGCTGTATACACATCCCAAATGTTACTCAAGATGTCGAGAATGACATTCGTCAATTGGGACAAATCGAAAATAAGGTACGTGAGGTAAAAGAAGAAGCAGAACATAACTGGATTGGACAAATCTTTAGTTCCCTAGGAATCCAGGTCTCTGGTTGGCTCTCCTCGATTATACAGTATGCAATATCAATCGTAATAATTGTTGTGGCAGTTTTAATTGTTTATAAGTGTCTTTTAGGAATGATTCTAAAAGAAAGTCAGCACACACGCCAAGTAATCAAGGCTGTCACTCGGAAAGAAATGATTATACCAGGAGCTTTGAAGCCTAATATGTCAGCTCCTCCGCCCTGTTCGCAACTATTTGAATGATTGAGCATCCTTGCGAAAAAGAAGCTCGAAGGATGCTCAAAAGGGGGGAGTTGTTACAAATATATTTGTAAATCTAACTGTGGAAGTAGTTATGCTAAGGTTTACGGGGTTTAACTGGGCCTGTGGTGAGGTAACTTGAAACAGTAGTGGGGGCCCAGAAACTATTGGGAACTTGCTAGGAACAGCAGGACAATAATTAAAGCGATTAGTGAAGTAAATAGAACCTGAGGAAGAAAACAAACTGTTGCTTAAAGATAAGATTAGAATCAACATATGTAAAAGGTTTGGTGATGGGGGCCTAATTAACCAGAATCCTGTGTTAGACGAGCGTGGTAGATTTTTAACCCTTGGAGACGGATATCAATTGTATACATATAACCTATGTAACTGATTTATGAACGAGACCGTGTGTCTTTGTGCACGTACAACGCTGTAGAAAAAGTATAAAAGCTGTCTTCAAGAATGGCTCGTTGGAATCCTGGCTTAGGACAATAGTCCCCAGGTTTCCCGGGCCCAGCAAATAAAGCACCGCATAAACTGATACTCTGTCGGTTTGTGTTTCTGTGAACGGGCAACAAAGTGACTCTGGGAGTTTGTTTTTGAGCAGAAGAGTGAGTGATCTTGAAAGAGGCCTCTCTGCTGTCCTCCCCTAAAAATCAATGATATCTATGCTCTTCTGCAGCATGAAATCACTTTTCCACTACAGGTCACTGTATTTGGGTCACTTCCCAGAAAACTGAGTGTAATGTCAAACAGAGGCACCTTCTCTTCAACACAGCAGTGAAATCAGAACCAAGGGAGGGAAGCACACTGCCTGGCTGCTCTCCTCCTCTTACGTTTGTGCCCCCACAGGTGACAGACCAGCATGCCCTCTGCACAATTTTGTTAGGCCTGAAGGGAAACCTCTAGTTTGTATCTGATAGAGAGGTAAAGTTCTGAAATATCAGCAGACCCAGGAGTCCTAGCTTCTTTTTGAGGAGCCTAAGAGATAAATGTCTCAGTATCATTTGAGGAAAGCCTGGATGGTGATAAGTATGTATGTATGGCCAGACTTTGTGAACACAGATTTGGGAAGGGCTCTCCCCACGTGCGCTTCCAGCCTGCACAGTGGATGTTTTAGGTGAGGCTCAGCGTGCACAGAACTGGCCCCACCGTTTAAGTCCTGAGGTCCATTTGCCGCGGCCGAGCGAGCTTGGACAGTGACAGTGAAGTCCTCGGGACTGTCACAGCCCCCAGTACTAACCGGGGCTGACCCTGCTGAGCATCCAAGATGTGACGGGATGGGATGGCAGGGAGGCTTGAACTGCCAGGAGATGGTCCCCACTGAGACTTAAACTCAGGTGCTTGGGATTCAGAGTCCAGAGTGCTCTCCTTTACACCAAGGGACTGCCCTAATGGTGATAAGTAACATGGCAGGTAATGATACTGCCTCATCCTTTGTGGGATCTCAGTGCATACAGCTGAATTGGAATTAAAAGATCAATCCTTGTCTTTTATCCAGTGAAGAAGCCATTCATCTTTAGCAGCAGGACTTGAAATGTATAGTGGTTTAGTAACATATTATTTGTAAAGACCAAGATTAATTAATTTTCAATCAGACAAACTGGTATTTTTAAGTGCCAAAGGCTCTCATTCATCATTGCTGTCACTGAGACGAGATAACTCGTACAAATGCAACTTTGTTAATTGTGCCAGTCGAGACACAGTAGAGACTAAGTGGTTGGTGTGTGAGGATGAGAAAAAAAAAACTACTGATGCAAGCTGACCTAACACCTGCCTTTTGCTGTGGAATGTGAATCCTTTTTATGGATTCAGTTCAGCACCAGATCTTAATGCAGTTATGTTTCAGCACTAACCTCACTGTGCTGCTCAGCTCAGCACCGCTGGCTCCCCTGGGACGCAGCCAGGAAAGCACCACCACACCCGTGGCCGTGGCCCTGTGCGCCGTGCTGCCCAGTACTGCTCTGCATATCCCAGAATCAAAGTTCAGCTACATCCCAAACACGCACGTGGCTGTTTCTTGCCACGAGGTTATTTTTACAGGACCTGTACCACCGGGTGGGGTGCCATGCTACATACTGATGGAATAAGCCATTTGTAATTGTCTGGTAACTCTTTGTTTTCCTTGGGTGACAGGTTCTGCCGGAGATCCTTTTGCTGCCCTGTGGCAATGAGAATTCCCACGCCGTGCTGCTCCACGCAACCTTCACGTCTAGGTAAGTGTGCCTGCGCTTGGGACTGCCAAAACCCGGCCAGGATTTCGCGTTTCTCACCCCGCCTGCAGGCAGGTGTCACCTCCCTGAGAATCTCGGCTGCTTTACACTTGGAAAGGTGCAATTTCCCCCCCGATGCCTGTACAGGAAAAACCGGTGGGGTTTTGTACTGCTGTATTTTAGGGGCAGTCAGGCTCCGGCGGGCGGCAGGGACGGGCTCCCGCTTTTCCCGCGGCCGGCGCGAGGCTTCGCGCGCTGCGGGCGCGGCCGCGGCGGCTCCGCCGGCGTTCCCGGCACTCTCAGGGTGACTCCCCCGGCGTTCCCGGCGCTCCCGGGGGTGGCGGCGGCGGCAGGAACCTTAGTGCGGCGGAGCCGTTTCCCGCGGCGGCCGGGCCGGGTTTGCGGGGGGACGCGGCGGCAGGAGGGACCCGGCGCGGCGCCGCTCCCGGGGCGCGGGCACGGCCGGGGCCGCAGGTAAAGACCAACACCCCGGTGGGCCGCGGGCGGGGCGGGGTCGGAGGGGCTGCGAGGCTCCCCAACCCTCCGGGCCGGGCCGGGCCACGCTGCCGCGCGGACGGGGCTGTGTGCGAGGGCCCGGGCGCGGCCGCGCTGGCATTTATAACACAAATACGCCTGTAGTCATGTGCCCGTCTGCAAAGACACGTTCCCCTCTGCCCCGTGCTTTCGTTTTCCCCACCCGGCTCTCGGTGTCAGCAGGAATTTGGGTGTTCCCGGTCGGTAGAGTCAGACTCCGGGATGCGAAGGCACAGGGTGCTGACATCCCTCTCTATTGTAATAGCCCAGAGTATGACATAATGCCGTGGTCTTCTTACATTGCAGTAAAACTGCTGCCTTTACTGAGCAAGCACCCAAAGCCAGCCAGTGGAACGATACCTTTTGGAATCAAATAGGCCTGACAGGAGAGTCTCTGCTAGGTGGGAATGAGTGTGTGCAGGCTGGAGTATCAGCAGAAGTGCCACGGTCACTGCACTGCAAGGTGAGGTAAGGCAAGGACCCCGAGTTTATGTTTGTGTAAGGAATTATGCACGATTGGCCCTGATCCTGCAAAGCTTTACAAACAAACTGAGTTTTCATCACTGCATAAACCCCACTAGGTGACTACAAAAAGTCGCAGTATGTAAGAATAAGAAAGCACCAAGGCCCATACGCTTTAAGCAACAGTAGTTTTGGTCTTGACTCTTTTAAGGCTGATTTATGCAAAGTTAGTGAATTAAATTTGGGATTTAAAAGAAATCCGAACTCTAAAATGCAAAACAGAGCACTATATAGTGGAATGAAAGTTCTTTCCAGTCTGCAGTTGCCAGATACATCATTCCTGCAGAACCTTATCAAACTGAAGTCACATTCTGAGTTAACGTTTAAATTTCATCAGATGTCTTGAGGTTTCTACTGGGCTTCTGCTAAGATTTTCTGTAATGAAGATGTAGTTCAGTTTAGAAAGCAGCAAGGATTTATGTGCTGAGTAGTCACGACTGTAATGGTACCTGTGGTTGCAACCAGCCCATAGGGTCAGCTGTTGTGGCAGAGCTGCCAGGGCCTGAGGGTGCTGTGTTGGGTAGCTGAACTTCAGCATTACTTGGATCATTGCTTCTTTTCCGTGTCCTGCCCCTCTTCTGACAGTTAGTGTGAAAAACCACTATGGTCCACACTGTTTGAAAGGCGAGAGAAGGGCTTAGATTGAAGTTTTGAAATTAGTTTGTTATTAAACACTGTATTTCCATTAATGTCAGCATGCAGCTGCTAATAGTTACAGAAATCCGGGTCTCACTGTAGATTGGCTTGTATTGTCCCAGCTGAGTTCTTTGGGAACCACAGCTGGAGGGAGGAGTTAGCTACAGCTGCAGATCAGGGCTACTCAGAAAGTTGTGTGCTGGACAGGTCTGGTTTGTCAGATGTATTTTCTTGAAGCTGTGCTATGACCTCAGGGAAGAAATATCTCCTGTGTTCTTTTGGGAGATGCTGTGTTTCTTACCCTCCTTTTGGCCTCTGGGGTAATGGAAGCTGTTATTCCCAGCTGTGCCTTTTATTTCTGTTCACAGCTTGACAAACTTAAAATGTCTTAATTTCTGATCTTTAGAAAAAAATTAAAAAATTCAAGCATTTAATGTTTGTTTTTTCCCTTCAACACAGTCCTAGAAAATGTAGAGTGAGAAGATACTTAAAAATTTCAGTTTGCATTAAGTAGAAATGTTTATTTTTTAACAAAAAAAAATTTATTTCAACCAATGGATGCAAGTTGCCTCACATCTTACTTGAAGCCAAGCTGGTACATAGTGGCAGATACAGTTAGAAATATTAGACTGAGTCTTGTTGTTTGTTGTTTATTGGCTGTCTAGTTCAATCATGTTTCCTCTTGTACTGGAGGAGGTTTGTGTCACCCCTCTGGGGTGCCCTGTTCCCTGACAAATTCTGTACTCTTTGCTGAATTCAGGAGGTAACAGGCTGCTTTGTGGTGTCTGTGTGTCTATCAGTGCTTTGTGGTGTCTGTGTGTCTCGCAGAATAGGCAGTGCTCTTGCAGTAAAAGGCAGCATGGAAAGTGCAAGTTATACAACTTTAGGCAAACCTGCACATGCAAAGCAAATGAATACAAGCATGGAAATCATTCACTCTCCCTTGAGCTGTTACTTGAGACTACAAGTGTGTTTGAGACCAGACATCCATGTTTCAGGCCAAGTCACTGCATTGCTTCATTCTGATTGTCCATGTGGATTTTATATTGAAGTGTAGGTTTGAGGTGTTGGCATCCAGACGATCTCCAGGGACGGTGCTGGGACTCAGGACAGCCTCTTTTTCCCCACACCTGACATCCTTCCCGGCAAGGTCAGCTAGCCATCAGGCAGCACACACGGGGTAGGCTGGATTTCAGGCTGCTGGAACCTAAGAAGGTGCCCACATGCTGATGGGTTTGGCTGGCCTGCAGCCTGGGTTGTATGTCACCATCAGCTAAGACCCTTCTGGTCAGTCTGCTTGGCTTTCTGTTCCTTTCCTTGCTAAGGTCCTTCATCCTTTCAGGAGCCCCAGTCCAGCTGCTGAGATTTCAAATGGTTACTCAGCCACAGGAAGTGATACAGCCCTTCATTACTTGGTGGTGCTCCCCAGCCAGGAGGGTTGTGTGTCAGATGGCTGCAAGGCAAAGGAGTCAGCGAGAAAGATCTCAGGAGATCTGTATAGCTGCCAGTTTCTGGAAAAGAAAAGCATCCTGTGGTCCACTGCTGTGTCCTTCTCATCCTCTGGACTCATTTTGTTCTGGTGCAGTGGGCTGTTGTGCACTTTTCAGCTTAGCATTTCTTGCCCTGTAATCACTGTTTCCAAAATGCAGTTAAAATTAAAGATGATGTATACTCTAAGTACTGTTTATTATTCATTACTGTGTGCTCATCTCTGGATGAGCTGTTCCGTAGCTGTGGTGTGTTAGTTCCCCACGCGGGCAGGATGCCTGAGAAGCTTCCTTCTTAAAGGCACTGGGGCAGATCAGCTGCTGGGGAGAATCTGTTTCACAGAGACAGACTCATGTATCCTCACTAAGGGTCTGTTTCCCCTCACAGAATATGGCATTCTTCTTCCTCCTTGGTTTCACCTCTTTCTTCAATTCAGCATTTCTCAGTTGTTTATTTTTGTTTTGTAGTGTAGAAGAGATCACTGCTGTCTTTTAGCTTGAGTGTAATTAGGCACTATGTTAATTGCAGCTCTTCTACTCTTTGCCTCCCCTTGGGTCTAGCAGACAGGATGTGGGAGCTCTTTTTCATTGGTAAATGTTGGCAGTTGATTTCATCCTTTAGGACAGCGAGACTGTGGCAATCAGGGGAACATGGTAATGATTATTCTTACATTCACAGTTATCCTCTCTAGTGCCTGGTCCTATAGCCAAGCATTCCTGACCAGAAAGTATCTTACTGCAGTTTTCATGAGCTTTTCCTAAATATTGTCAGTGGTTTTGTGCAGGAATATGAGTTAAAAGATGTTTTTGTGACACACTTTAAAGTTAGGATAGTCTGAAAATTTTAAGCCAGTAATTTCTCAGTTTGTCTGTTGGGGAGGGGAGCATTTGAAGAGGGTTTTTAAAAATCTGATCTAAATACAGTTATCCAGGTCGTGTTGAACCAACCATTGACTATCATATGGCAATACTTGGCTGATGTGACCTACAGAGCAAGTCAGAAATCCTTGTGGCAGCAAAACCAGCAGCTGTAATTGTTTCAGGTGCCACTGGAAGACATTCAGGTCACTGTCTGAGGTTGCTGAGACTGATAAGCAGAAAAGCTCATTAAGTACCAGCTGCTCCACCCCCAGTGGATGTATTCAAAGAGACTGTGCAGTCATCTTTTCTTCAGATGACCTTTCTTCAGGCCAGGTTTGTCACAGCCCATAAACTGGACTGTAGTGGTCCAGGCCTGCAACGTAACAGAAATAAAGGTCCCTCTGAAGCTGCTTGAGTTTGCTCTGCTATCCAATTGCTACCAAATTGAAAGAATGTCCCTTTCTGCATTCCTTGTTGGCATTGGAGTTTCAGCCCACAGTTGTAATGCAGAGTGAGATAAGCAGAGCTGGTTCCCACAGCAGGTTTCAGGGTGTTCTGCAATGTCTGAGGCACTGCTGCTCTCTATTTGCATGCAGGTAATTTGTAAAACTCCTCTTGTGCTCTTGAAATAAAATTCTCAGAAACCCAAATCTTTGCCAGGAATTTGAGCCCAAGAGTCACGAGGAATCAATGAGACTTGGGGGAATTTTAGTATTGCTTGTCTTTTACTATCTTTTGCTGGCTTAGAGCTCCTGTTATTTATGCATTTCCTCCAGAACATCATTGATCGTTACTTGCGAACATCACTGATTGTTGCTTTCTAATTTTCTCTCCAAATACAAGAGAAAAGGGGCAGTCTCCATTTATCTGTTGTGTTATATGTCTCTGTTACCTGTGTGCTGAAGAGGAAGTCCTGTGAGTACCAAAACCAACAAGATTGCTTATCAGGTTGTGTGATGCCTCCTGTTCTTTCTTCCTGCTTTCCCCCTGTGCTTCCCAGTGTTTTCAGATCCATCCCACATTAGCCACTTGTGCTGTGGCTAATTTAGAGAGACCCATGTGGTGGCCTCCTAGAAAGGATAAGAGACTGTTTTTCCTGCTTCTCTGTTAGCAGCAGGGTAACTGTGGACGTGTTTCTTGTCCAGTGTTGAACAGCAGTTTAAGAAGTGCATCTTTAAGGACACTACTGCTTTGTTACATCCAGCTGAAGATACCTGTGTGGTTCAAAAGAAAGAGAGAGAATAGCTGGCCAATAGCAGGATGGTGGCACAAACTGAAAGGTGTTTGTTTCATATACACTTTTTGGATGGATTGGTGAGCTAAATGGATCTCTTCAGTCACTGGTTCCTAAGCACACACTGGTTCTAGCTCTCTCTCTTGCTTGATCTTGAATGAACAGTCCTGTACATAATGCATAAGCTGGGGGTACACAGCAGGTGCCTGTTGTGGGTGTATACATCACCTGCAAGATTACTTTCTATTCTTGCATTTTCTGTGCTTTTTAAATTTTGTCATGTAATGCCTGGATTTTTTCCCAGGCCCATGAAGATCCAGAAAAACACATCAGGAAGTTAAATGATTTCTTCCAGTGTATGTTCCTTGGCATTTGTCTTCCCTGATTTTTCTCTGCTGTCAGGTTGTGCTGTCACCTAGGTTAGGTCCATGTGGCTTCTCTAAGAGAGATAATCTTGACTTAACTGAACTTCAGTGTCTCATGTGCCATGACCAGTAATCCTTACATGTGACTAATGGGGCCACTACAAACTTGTGATAGTGAAGACTTTACTTGTGTTGTAAATGCGCATTAATTGTCTGATTGCTGCATGTTCATGGATGAAGCTGTATCTGTGCTAGGCAGACATACAGAAAAGCTGGTTTTCAGCTATTGCAATCCCTGTGTCCAGCAGTTTTTTCTGAGTACAATGCGGCATGTTCCTTCACTCTTTTTTCAGTCAGACTAGTTGCCAGGGGCCTGGTTGAGCACAAATCTGTCCTTATAGTTGCCTGTAGCTTCAGCAATCTGTAGCAGCTTCTCTCTTCCTCTCTTATTCACTGCCTTACTGTGAATGTCTTTGGAAAATTTCAGGTGTTTCAAGGAACAGTACATGAGGCAATACATTTTATAGTAACTTAAAAGGAGTGTAACATATCCCAATGTTTGCCTTTTTTCTCCTTCACATGAAGGACAGTGGTTTTCACTGCTTTTCCTCCTGGAGAGGATTCTGATGGACCAGTTTACTGCTGTGTCCAAGTTTGCTTTCCCTTGCCAGCAAATCCATGCAGACATCTGAATTAAATTTTTTTTGAGTGCCACTGTCAGAAGATGCCAAATTGAGTTTCTGGAGGATGTGTAATTGCAGAATCCCAGCACTAGTGGGAATTACTGGCACAACTCTTTTAGTGGTGTAGGGAAGGATGAACCTGCCACCACCAAGGTCCCTTTCACATCACATTGAGCAGGGCAAACAGACTAGTTTGGAAGGTATGAATATTACAGTTTATGAACCATGTGATGCAGGGGCCTGTCACCTTCTCCTGACCTTGTGATTCAGCATCCTACTGGATATGAGGTCAGTTTAGTTTAGCATCACCACACTTGGCTGCTGGATGGCTTCAGTCTCACAGGATCCAGAGAAACGTGCTGCCACATGAAGCTTCCAGCATTTGTAGATGAACCCGTTAAATGTAAGTGTCAATTTTACCCCTCGATTTCTACCTTTCCTAAAGATGTAAAGTAAAGAATAGAGCAACATGGTATCTGCTACCACCTAAAATGCTTCAGTGGCGTATCACAAGCTTTTCTGGAGTGATTGCTGCTCCAGTAATGGGACATTGGACTTAGCCTGTTCCTGGAGCTCTGCAGTACCAGGGAGCAGAACACTGTTCTGGGGTTGCTGGCTGGAATGAGCTTCAAGAGTGAACTCCCTGCTGCATCAAGCTGATGGTGCAGATGTCCCCAGGATGACTTTATTTCCCACTGCTGTCAACAGGCAATTGCAGTTCTGCAACGAGTCTGTTCCCATACTATTCTCATTTGACATAATTCCAGATCTGTATTGTTCAACCCTGTAGGTGTGGTTTTGGCTCTACCTTCAGAGCTCTATTCTAAGTTTACTTGTTGAAGCTGATCCTAGTCCTGATTCACTCTGAGACTAACAAAGTGACTCCTTGCAGAGTTAAGGACAGAAAGTTCTCGGTGTAAAGGCTTGACATTTGCAGAGTTGTATACATGATTAGTTATTGCTTTTGAAAGTTATTTACTTGGAGTGTCTGTGGAGATCAGAGTCTGAATGGCATAGCTGTTAGGAGTGAGGGTGAGCTGCTTTTGAGCACAACTGTGTCATGGCTGGCTACAACTGAAGCAGGGGATGGGAAGAAACCAGCAGGGATTGTAGAGAGATGGTTTGTGCTACAGCATTCTGTGCCCCCTTCTTGGGGGGGCTGCTGGCCTCCTTCCTCTGGCTTGCTATAGGAAAGGGTGCCTATTTGAACAGCTTTCCTGATAGAAATTAGGCTAAGAGACTGTTCTGGATTAAAAAAAAAGAACTTTAAATAGGAGTATTACCTGTGTTTGATGCTGTTTAATAGATGTTTTTTTCTGCTAAGTGTAAATCTTCATGGGTCCTGGTAGCACTTCAGACGCATTCACAAACTAATGAGCTGCTAATTATCAGCCCAGCCCAGGCCAATTAGTTCTGTTGAGAGTGTATTAATCTAGGCAGAACTCTCTGAGCTTTGCTGCTTTTAGGACTTGAGCTGATGTGGTCAAAACTGTGTCTTTAGGCTGTTCTGCATGTGCAGGCTCCAGGTACTGTGGTTTGTCGTGGCAGATATGAGGACTGTTCTGCTCGCACAAATGCCCAGTCTCCAGGTCCCGAGAATTTAGAGACATTGGACAGATTACCCAGATTTAAACCTACCCCCAGTGCACTTCCCTTGAGCATGGCAGCACTGTGGATGGAGCTTCAAGGAGAGGTTAGAAGGCAGCAGGCTTGGTGTGACAGAAGTCAGCAGTGAGACACTCCCTTATTGCACCACAGGGAACAGAAGCCCCACTTCCTTCCTCCTCACAGGTGTGAGCTCAGTTGGGTCAATACAGCTCTTCAGCAGTTCTAGTGTTAAAGCTCCTTGCTGTTCTTATGTTTTGCCACAGAATGGAAGTAAAGATTGGTGACGGTGGCAGGATATGGTATATTTTGTTTTGCCTTGTCTTTTCAGGACTTAGGTTGCTACATGGTTTCTCTTAGCTTCCCTGTGGTATTCTAGAGAAAAACTATGTGCAGTGCTCTGCAGCAGCCTCATAGCATTGATTTATTTGTCAAACATCCCAATTCTGTTCATGCAGACAGGTAGGCAAAGTAGCTTCTGTATAACTCATCTTGGTCTCCTAAAATTGGGAGTGAAACCAATCTAGGACAAAAGGCAAACTATTTGAGGCTGGTTGGCCTATTTAACTAGCACTTAGTTTCCTAACTTTTTGTTAGATCCCCAAGGGAAACTGTATGAAGCATTCCCTAGGTGTCTGCATTTGTGATGTTACTACCACCTCTTAATGCAGCTTTCTAAAGCTTGCTTGATAAATGGTATCACTTTGGTTTCTCATCAACTGGTGCTCCATCCTGCTCTGTGCAGGTTCCAGTTCAAGAAGTGATTATACACAGAGTTCACACACAGTGAACAACAGAAACCACAAAGGGTTCTTCATACACAATAATGTTGGTGCAAATCGGAAGTGAAGGGGACTATGATGTGAAAGCAGTGATGTGATTAAACATATTTGAGAAAAGCCCTTACTGACGTGATGTTTCGCTCTGCTTTACAGGTACCCTTCATCACTATGAGCTTATTTCATAGAGGCACCATGGCCCACTTGATCAGTGGATATTAGATCTTCCATCTGAAGACAGGTTGATTTGGTTACTTCCTACCACTACAGGTGTAGTTGCTGGTTGTATTTCCCCACCACCTCTAAGTCAGTGGTGTGCCAAGGACGGATGTGAAGCAGCTCTTCTTCTCGATTTTGATGTGGTATCCTCTTAAAACATCACAACACCTCAGGCCCACTGGCAGCACGGGATATGGAGGCTCTTGAGGTTGATGACATTAGCCCAGCCTTGGAAGTGACTGAAGACTTTTTCAGTAGTTTTGATACTAAGCTTGAAAAGATTGTGCAGCCCTCTGAGGTGTATGGTGTACAGGAGGTCCCTGAACTGGTGGGGCACGAGGTCTTTGATCAGATAACAGAGAGCAGGAATCTGAGGAACGTTGCCTCCTTAGCCAAAAGTAGCCTCATCTGGGATCACTGCAAAAATGACCTCTTGGAAACCAAAACTCAGACAGCATTCCCTGCCAAAGACCAATGCATGGTGCAGAGGGGAACAGCTGCTGGCAGCCTTGCTTGGGCAGGGGAAGGGGAGACCACAGCTTTTAACCTCTTCAGGATCTGCCAGCGGAGGAGAGACAGGCCTCGCTCAGTGAACGACATCCTGGTGCAGAATGAGGAAACCTCCACGTTCAAACCAGGACACAACAGGTCACGCTCTGATATCAGCCATGTAAACTGGGGACTGGTCTTCACAGGCACCTCCCTGCAGCAGCCTCCTGGTCAGGACAATAACTGTGCTCTGCTCTCTTACCTGGCTTTAGCCAAGGGAGAGGACATCCAAGGAAACACAGGTTTGTGCCGGTGCTTTATTGTTTCTGTTGATATGAGGAGTTTCCTATTTGTTTATAATATTTGTTTTGAAAGAGAGTCTCCATCTTAAAAAAATACAAACAAAACACCCAAAAAGCAACTGTGAGGTAACTCTTAAAAAGAGAGAAATCAGTATGGCTCTTTTGTATTTGATGTGGCTCTGTTTGTTTGCCTGCCTGAGAATCAGTTTTTAAACTAGTCTTGACTTCTGTTCCTTTTGTGGTTTGAAAAACTAAGCTTGTTTTACTTTTTGCCTCTATTTTGTTCAGTTTGACTCAGGGAAAAAATAATTTAATTTTTATGTATTTCTGGTAATTTCCTTACCTGAGTTTCCCAAACTAAAAAATGCTTTGAATGCTAAAACTTTTGGGAGAATGGCAAATCCAAACAAAAGCAGTTTTCATAATGTTGAAGAGTGGCCATAAAAAAGAGGTCATACAGACCTTTACTGTGAGGCTTCAGATCCCTACTCTCTTTCTTTAAGAAACACTGACTATTCAGTCCATAAACAATTATCAGAAATTCAAGCACACTGTTTGTGCTTGTCAATATAAGTCATCCCTGCCAGCTTTGTGTGGGGTAGGGAGGGGTTGTTATCAGATGGAGGCAGGCATCTCCAGTGAGCCCTATGAAGCCGTGTTTTAGCAAGTGATACCTTTTCCTTTTCCTGTTGCAAGCACTGCACTGAAAGAGGATGTCCTCAGGGCTTTGGAAACATTCACCCAGTGTCTCCATCTCCGTGATTTATTTTGTAGGTGCCAGAAGTGGACTGGGCACTTAGGGAGAAGAAAAACAGCTACTGCCACAAAGATTTTTATAATCTAAATAAAGGCAAGGCTTAACAAAGGAATTTAAAACTTAAAGGGTTGTGAAATTGTCCAGCTATGCATGTGGTGGAATGACTCTAGTTATGAGTAGGTGGCCTGTTTGGGGTTAAAACGAGCTTTATGTGTAAGGTTTTCCAGATAAATCAGCTATTTTGGAGCATGAAAAGCAGGTGTTTGTTTTGGTGGCCTCCTCTGGCCTCACTCCAACAGTTCCATGTTCTTCCTGTCCTGGGGACCCCAGAGCTGGACACAGAGGGGCAGCATCCCCTCCCTTGACCTGCTGCCCACAATGCTTTTGGTGCACCCAGGACACAGCGGGCTTTCTGGGTTGTGAGTGCACGTTACTGGCTCATGTCCAGCCTCTCACCCACCGGCACCCCCAGGTCCTTCTCCACAGGACTGTTCTTGATCTGTTCATCCCCCAGCCTGTATCCCGATCCAGGTGCAGCTCCTTGCACTTGCTCTTTTTAAACCCCATGAGATGAGACACAGGCCCACTTCTCAAGCTTGTCAGTGCTTGCTGTGTGCCCTTCCAAGAGCCTTTCTGCACGGAATGATTGAAGGCAGGGGTACCTTTCGGGGAAGGAGAGCTTCTGTGCTCTGAAAATGCACTCTATTTCTTCCCCCTGTGTTTACAAGAGAGCCCCCAACAGAGTTTGCTGCTACTGTGAGCTGAGTTGAAAAGAGAAACACAAAAGCAAGAAAGTAGGTTTTACAGATGCATGTATCTGCAACTAGTAATTATTCTCCAGAAAAGGCCACAAAATGTATTTTGAGGCCAGCTAAAACCTGCTGCAGTGGTTGAAGGGGTCATAGTGGCTGCAGCCTGTGAATACGTGCCTTTCCAGGGCTTTAATCCAAATTAAATTAATGCTGAGATACTAAAGGCAGCTTCAGCCAGTCCTGTCAGTCCTCACTGCAGTAAAGGACTTCCCTTCGGAGCCTGCAGAGGTCTCCCAGTCCTCCGAGGCTGTCCCAGTTGCTGCATAGATTAGCTCTTCGAACTGACACAAAAGCTTGTGTGGTTAATTCTGAATACAAGAGCATACCTTGGACTTAGTGATCTTAGAGGTCTTTTCCACTCTAAATGATTCTATAAAAAAGCAAGCAGCAGTGCTTGTGAGTTGCCACTGTTGTTGTCCTGCTCAGGAAGGAGCTGCAAAGACAGCTGAGTGGAAAGGGGAGATGTGGCAGGTACAGGAGCTGCTGCAGAGGTGGAGGCAGCCAGAAGTCCTGACTGATGTGCAGTACTGGAGGTGTGACATGCAGCCTTAATGCTTCCCCTCCCATGGTGGCCAAGTAAAGCCTAGCTCCTAACCCATCTGCCAGGGAAGTTTCTGAAGCCTAAGGTTTTTCACAATTTTTCAAAACACGCCTGTAGCACTATCAGTGGTCTGCAGTAGGTAAGAAGTTACACAGCCAGGGCAGAAAAGTAGGCCAATAATTGTCACTGGGACGGCATAACATTGTAAGTCTGTGGTGTCGTGCAGAAAATAATGGTGTTGCCGTCTGAGAGGCAGAGATGCAGAAATAACACTTCTGCACCTTCCCCTCTGGAGAGCAGTAAGCCTCAAACCACTTGGAAATAATCCCAGAGGTATCAAGCCTGTTGGAGAACTGATGTTCCCCCCGTGGCCAATTTATTTGTGATATGAAAATGTAATCAAGAAAGGGTGGGTGTACTGGAGAGATTTGGGACCTTTCAAGATTTAAGGAGGCAAAAATGTTGTTTAAAATAGAATGTGGGGTGGATGTCCTCCACCACAGGGGTTCATAAGTGCCAGGGACTGTCTGTACATCTAGCAAGAGACAGCCCCTTCTTCCAGGAGATTACAGCTTAAATTCACCACACAGTAAGGATAAGGAAGGTGAGCAGGGACAAAGATAAGTGAGTGCTTTGCCCAAGATCAAATGGGAGTATAATTTAGATCACCTGACTTCAGCTTATCTGCTGGATGGTAGTTCCCCATTAACCCCCCTGGGTAAATTGGGGAGTGCATCACTTTCACAGAATCACAGAGAATGCTGAGTTGGAAGGCAGGATCCACAAGGATCATCAAGTCCAAGTCTTAGCTCTGCACGGGACAATCCCCAGGAGTCACACTGTGTGTGTGAGAGTATCTTCCAAATGCTCCTTGAACTCTGTCAGGCGTGGTGCTGTGACCGCTTCGCTGAGGATCTTGTTCCAGTGCCCAACCACCCTCTGGGTGAAGAGTCTTCCTAATATCCAACCTAAACCTCCCCTGACACAACTTCAGGCCATTTCCTCAGGGCCTGTCACTGGTCACCACAGAGCAGAGATCAGTGCCTGCCCCTGCTCTTCCCCTCACAAGGAAGTTGTAACTGCAGTGAGGTCTCCCCTCAGTCCCCTCTTCTCCAGGCTGAACAGACCAAGTGCCCTCAGCTGCTCCTCCTATGGCTTCCCCTCAGGGCCCTTCACCATCTTTGCTGCCCTCCTTTGGATGCTCTTTAAGAGCTTAACTACAGGCTCACTCCTGATTGCTCCTTGGGCTTGGGCACCCTCCAGGCTGGAAGGGCTACAGGATCTGGCAGAGAGCAGCAGCAGCAGCAGCAGCAGCAGAGGGGGCAAGGGTGGGCAGCTGCCTCGAGTGGAGGAAAATGTGACCTTACTGCACTCCCTTGTCTGGGAGCCTGTGGGAGTGTGTAGAGCGATGGAGAGGGGAGTCCAGTGGGAGACGCTCACATACAGTGGATAAAGCCACAGTGCAGGAGGATTACAGTAAACAGCACTGATGAGTTGGGCTGTGAAGTTGTTCTGGTTGGAAGGTTTATTCTTTATGGAGATTTTTGCTTGCAAGTTACAACACTCCATAAAGCTAATGAACAGAGTTTTCATCTCCTGGGGCAGTGCTGATTGCTTCCAGTGATGTTGTGATGACTTTCATAACTGAATTTTCAGGTTAGTTGCTATATAATTCCCTTAGTGATGTCAGCTGACTTTCCTAATGTGAACTGACCCTCTTTTTGTAGCTTTGACAGTCACTTTATACCATCTTCCTTCTTTTTAAAGCTGAATTGAGTGATTTATAAGAAAATCAGTGAACCCATCTTCATTTTATATTCTCACTTCTTTTGCAAGTGCTGCTGTTTTATGCATCTCCTAGCTCATAGTAGGTAACCATCTTTTTCAGCTCATTATAATTCTGTCTCTGCCAGAGTTGAGTCCTGTTCTGGGTTGGTCTTTCAATGAATCCAATGTCCTTCTCCACTGTCCCCCTGGTGCAGGCACTATCAGTATGCACAGAGTGCTGGTGGTCTGCTGAGTAAGCACTGTACAAGTGTTCAACTTGTTGCACAGGAACAAAAAGGATTGGATGGAGTGGCTGGGCAGGTGGAATTCATCAATGCCACACCTGAAGGCAAAGACATGAAAAGTAATTTGTTTGGGTTCTTTATCCATCTGTTTAGGGATTTTTTCAGTGAGAAGCTGATTTTTGGTGAACAACTAAACCAACCTCTCTGGAAATAACACATAAATATAAAATTAAGGGTTTGGAAGTTCAATATTTTCAAAGAAGGTTTTACTTTCTTTAAGCCTAGGGAAGATGAAGAAGAAGGAATGGCCTTCTAGTGGGGAGTGATGCTGTTTCTTTATATAGATAAATGCAAACCACTACCTAGTTACAAGTCCCACTGCTGTAGTAGTCCCCTGAAAAGAGGTGGCATTGAGAGAAAATGCCAGCTTTGGCTCCAGGAGAGCCATCTGCTGGAAATCTGTGGCGAAATGTCAATGCCATTATTTCAGGACCAAGTGGAATCAGATAAACTTGCCTGGAAGACACATATCTGTGGAGCTAGGTGGGAAAATAGGTGGGAAGCAAAGACTGTTTTTAAGTAGGAAGATAGTAGTGGACATTGTGAATCTGAGTCACACTGACTGAGGCACAGTTTGTCCCTGATCTAGCAAACCCCACCAAACAGGTGACTAGTCCAACCTAGTCTGAGAGCTTCTAGGTCCACACGGTGTCTGCTAGGTTTTGTGAAAATCAGAGAGGAGGGCTATTGACAAAACCTGTGACTTTTGTCCATAAATTACTAAGCATTAGAGAATTCAGAGAGGAGTGCCACCTCACGAGACAAACTCCCCAGAAACTAGGCCTCTCTGCTTCTGCTCTTTTCCAAGTTACTTGGTGTTACTGTCATCAGAAATGCTTTGGTGGTGGAAAACAGGGCAAGTTTTCCTGCCATGCCAACCAAAATCCAAGTACAGGAGCATGTATCTTCTGGATGTGCTGAGACAATGTTTGCTCTCCTTCTCCAGTGGTGCTGGTTGTACCAGCTGCCCTGAGTGTGGAGAGGGGTAGGTATGTGCTGGGTGTGGGGTTCCTAGCCAGGACGAGTGGGCAGTTCCCAAGGGGGAGGAGAGATGCCAAGGAAGATACTGCTCTGTCCCCAGCTGCTGAGTCTCTCTTTGTTTTCCTCTGCCTTCTTCCCCCTTGTCCCTTGAAATTACACCTCCAAATGGCTCAGGCATGGGCCATTTTCTGTGATTATTTCCCTTTTTTTACTCTTCCTCAATTTACTCTCCCTGTCTCTGTAAGGAGGAAAAGAGATGTAGTTTCTGTTTGGAAGGTGGATGGAGAAATGGTACCATTTGCTCTCTGAGTGGAAGGGTGTTATCTGGCACACTGCAAGTGGAGGAGGTAAAGAGGTGTGTGTGTGTGTAGCATATGGATTCAGCCTGTCCCTGCCAGCATCTATTGCCCTGAAATAAACAATATGAGGCATTTGAATTTTAATCAAGTTGGCTCCTGGTTCTGTCCCAGTTAGAGCAAGAGCCATTGGAGCCATTTCATGGGAGCTTGGAGGGAAGGAGTGGGGCGAAGGAGGGAGAGGGGGGTGCTTCTTTGAAAGGCAGGGAGACATAGCCTTTCTCTAACTCAACAAAAGACAAGCAAACCTGTGTGCTGATGAAGGGGGGGGTGGCTGGGGGAAGGTTACGAGTTGTCTTATTATGGAGCAGCTTGAACTGTCATCTGTACTTGATGGAAGCGAGAGAGATTGCAGTTGGAGCTGCAGAAGTGCTGCCTCCCTGATTGGATTAATAGAAAGGGAAGATGACTCTAGAATGGCTGCCCATTATCTGCACTACAAAGGGATTAGTGTGGGTTTCAGAGAAATTAATGGCTTTTGAGTTAGCACAGAAATACTAATGAATGTCAGAGCCAGAGATGTATGGTGAACAAAATTGGTTCTCTTTTAGTGCGTGCATGTGCATGTGTATCTATCCATTTGGGCTATCAAAGTGTGCTTTTTCTCTGCCATTTTGAGTTACAGATTAGGCTTTCAGTTTTCACATTCAGCTGAAATACTCTTAAGTAGTTTGTTGATTTGCAAGGTGTAGTTATACTCACCTTTTTAGACCTTGTGCAAAAGTAGCAATTTTTTTACTTGTTGCGGTTCTAGCCATATCTGCAGGAAGTCTTTGTAGGTGAAGTGCTTTGAGCATGGTATTAAAAGCAGGCTCCATTCTGAGTATATGGGTGAATGGGGAAGCTGAGGCAGAGGTAGCAAGGCAAAATCTAAGTGCATCCTTTTTGTTTGTGTGGATGGGAGGTAGTATCCTTCCCCAATTTTTTAACCACGATGAGGTTTGCAGACTCACATCAAGTGTATTAAACAACTAATTGTCATGTATGTTCAATAAGTTTAACTGAAATTTATCTGCTTAATCCTTATAAATCCTTAAAGTTGGTTTTCAGTGAAAAGCTTTTACACTTTGCTGTTCTAAATCCTCCTCCTACCCATGAATGAAACTCACAATCAACTACAGCAATGCTTTCAGCCAAGGGCAGGAGTATCTCCTTAGAGTGAAGGTTACAGCATGAGTTCTGCTTTCTCACCAGCTGGTATCAGAATCATAGAGTCAGCTGGGTTGGAAGAGACCTCCGAGATCATCAAGTCCAACCCTTGATCCAGCCCCATTGTGATTACTAGATCATGGCACTAAGTGGCATGTCCAGTCTCATCTTAAAAACCTCCAGGGACAGTGAAACCACCACCTCCCTGGGCAGGACATTCCAATGCCTGATTACTCTCTCTGGAAAGAATTTCTTTCTGATATCCAAACTAAACCTCCCCTGGCAGAGCTTAAGGCAATGCCCTCTTGTTCTGCTGTTGGTTGCCTGAGAGAAGAGACCAATCTCCACCTGGCTACAACATCCTTTCAGGTAGTTGTAGAGAGTGATGAGGTCATCCCTGAGCCTCCTCTTCTCCAGGCTAAACACCCCCAGCTCCCTCAGCCTCTCCCCATAGGACTTGTGCTCCAGTCCCTTCACCAGCCTTGTTGCTCTTCTCTGGACTCTCTCCAGCACCTCAATATCCTTTCTGAACTGAGGGGCCCAGAACTGAACACAGTACTCAAGGTGTGGCCTCACCAACGCAGAGTACAGGGGAAGGATCACTTCCCTGGTCCTGCTGGCCACGCTATTTTTGATACAGGACAGGATCCCATTGGCCTTCTTGGCCACCTGGGCACACTGTTGGCTCATGTTGAGCTTCCTGTCAATTAGTACCCCAAGGTCTCTTTCTGCCTGGCTGCTCTCCAGCCACTCTGTGCCCAGCCTGTAGCGCTGCAGGGGGTTGTTGTGGCCAAAGTGCAGGACCTGCACTTGGCCTTGTTAAGCCTCATCCCATTGGAATCAGTCCATCTCTCCAGCCTGTCTAGGTCCCCCTGCAGAGCCCTCCTTCCTTCCAGCAGGTCAACACTCCCTCCCAACTTGGTATCATCTGCAAATTTGCTGATGATGGACTCAATACCCTCATCTAAATTATCCATAAATATGTTAAACAAAACTGGACCCAACAGTGACCCCTCAGGGATACCACTGGTGACCAGCTGCCAGCTGGACACAGCCCTGTTCACCAGCACTCTCTGGGCCATCAGCCAGTTCTTAACCCAGCAGAGAGTGACCCTGTCCAAGTCGTGGGCTACCAGCTTTTCCAGCAGTATGTAATGGTAGAGAGTGTCAAAGGCTTTGCTGAAGTCCAGATAGACCACATCCACAGCCTTACCTGCATCCACCAGGCGAGTTACCTGATCATAAAAGGAGATCAGGTTGGTCAGAAAGGACCTGCCCCTCCTAAACCCATGCTGGCTGGGTCTAATCCCTTGTCCATCCTGAAGGTGCTGTGTGATTGCACTCAGGATGAACTGCTCCATAACCCTGCCAGGCACTGAGGTCAGGCTGACAGGCCTGTAGTTGCCTGGGTCCTCCTTGCAGCCCTTTTTGTGGTAGATGATGGAGAGCAGCTTGGCAAGGTCTTCCACCAGCTCCCTCATCGCTCTAGGATGGATGTCATCTGGCCCCATAGAAGGATCCAAGTGGCTCAGTAAATCACTAACTATTTCCTCTTGGAACACCCCTTGGGGGCCTGTTTGGCTCCCTGTCTCTGTCTACCAGCTCAGGAGGTCAGTTGTTCTGAGGGCCACCTGTCTTACTGGTAAAAACTGAGGCAAAGTAGGTGTTAAGTACCTCAGCGTTCTCCTCCTCTCTGGTAACTATGTTCCCCCCCAAGTCCAACAGAGAATGGAGGTTTTCCTTGCCCCTCCTTTTGTT